>NC_087213.1:39178136-39195636 GCF_015104395.2 Macrobrachium nipponense
TGAGATGCGCTGATCAACCAATAGATGGCGGCGTAGGTTGGATCAGGAAGTGTGATGTTTTTGTATTTATCCTCCTTGGTTTTCTAATAAGTGTAAAGTTCTGTTGTTTTGATCCTTTTAAAAGTTTACTTGGCTACTTAGTTTCGTACGTACCAGTGTGTCTCCTGGAATTGTAGTGACAATTAGTGGAATATACTAACTAAGGTTACGAAAGGGTGCAAAGTGCAAAGTCATATTATTAATATGGGTAAAGTATTGATTCTCTTGTATTTTTCTTCTATGTACGTGACTTAGCCATCTGAAGTGTTTACTCTGTATTAAGTGAGTACGAGTTATTCAAGTATTTTTTCGTTAGTATGAGTTTATTGTCATATCATGCATTTCTGTGTAAAGTGTTAATACTCGGTTTATTACATAAGTATCCCGTGATTTCTCTACTGTGTATATTTATTGGGTTTCGATAATACTAAATTAATTATTAAATAATAATAATTATATTAATTTTAACGGTGTTTGAATAATTGCCTTGGGTAAGCAAAATATTTACGTTTCTCTATCTAATAACTTAAGAGTATTAGAAGTAGATCGTAACAATATATATATATATATATATATATATATATATATATATATATATATATACATATATAATATGTATGTATGTATGTATTTATAATTATTCATCTATACTTGCGGGACTTTTTAAACTTCGCAAATAATAAGCCAAAAATATCGTTTAATATCCTTTTCAGTATACTGTTTGTGTTACTCTCAAGGGGTACTGTATTTGAAAAGTGCTTCTGTCGCAGTCAAGATTTCAATCTTTTGGGCGTTTGGTTTAGAGACTACAGTAAACTGTCGACGTGACCACTTGACCATAAATAATGACTGAGACAGAAGCATTTATTAGTTATAATTACCTGCTGGTGTAACATATTCTCAATGCATAGTGAACGATATCAATGGCTTAACAATAAAGAGTTTTAGTTTGAAAGAAAGGAACTGTTGGCTTGGGCGCTAGAGAGAGCAGAAAAAATACTTCAGTAATTCTTGAGCCTGAATGTTATATAGTTATATTCAATTTTAGATGGCTTTAAAAATTGTTGTTCAAGTTTTGAGTCTTGTACAAAGGAATGTATCCTTAGTGAACATAGTTGGCTAAATATTGATTGTATAGCAAACAGGGATTAGATTTGCCAAGCGCCCTTTATTTCAGTTGTTGAAGTCCACCAAAAGTCAGAACAAATATAACTTTATAAAGGTATGGTCCAAGTATATTCAATCTTGTGGATACAGTTAAACCTTAATTTTAAAAATATGGCTACATTTCTAATTATTGTCCTTTATTGAAATTTGTCAGAGTTGTCTACCCTGAGCGCGCGCACACACACACGCGCGCGCGCGCGCACACACACACGACACACACACACACACACACACACACACACACACACACACACACACCACGTATACAGAAGTAAAACATAAAGATTAGCAACAACATTCATTTCATGTAAAATTAATACTTTAGTTATCCAATAGTTACTTGATAGCAGTTTGCCCCTCGATGGGGGACCACCTTGACGTGGTGAGGGGGCTCTTGAACCCTAGGAATTAGTTCCCGGGTTTGAGTCCAAGAGTCATATGTTATTATGTATTTATTTGTAGTGATATTGTGAATTTTCCACTTCTTGTAACATTTATTGGACCTGACAAATAGGAAAAGGTATCATAGCTGGGAATGGGTTTAAATCCGAAGCTAAATAGTGGGAACTGTGATGGGACCATTAAGTGCCTAATAATGTTTGGACCAGAGTGTTTTTACACGGAACTTTTCTGCAGGACTGGAGCATAGATTCCAAGGGGGGTCTGATTCTGGGTATAGGACTCTTGGCATTCTTTCCAGTTTGCCCATAATGTGATTAGGGTGGGGATCATTGTATTCTTGTACGAATCTCTTGTAAGACTCTCAGTCCTATGAAAGGGGTTTGGCTTACACTTGGGCCACTCAAATCTGTGGTTTTCAGGTTTATTTATTTCTTTCCCCTTCCCCCTCAGATCTTTATGTCTAGAAGTTGTAAGGATTCGAGTACCTCTGGGCCCTATGGTGGTGCTCTTCTGGCACAGATGATGACCTCAGCACCCACCATGGATATTTAAAATTTTCCAAAAGTTGATGAATTGATAATACGCAGTAATAACGAATCTGCTCCCCTCTTGACTTCCCCTCTCCTGGACCCTGTAGCCATCCTTTATTGATGATGATTTCAATCAAAGACACAGACTTCTCTAGAAATCTTTATTCAAAGTTAAATCCTCATCACAGCCAGGTTGTGTGAAAAGACTTACTAAGCACTTGTGATTATAAAATGTTCTCGACAGCTTTGATATCATTTGGATCTGTTGCAGAAATCAGGATGAACTTTATTGATAGTGAATTTAGAAGCCAAGTTGAGACTAAAGGCTAACAGTATGGGAAGTGCCTTACAAATAATTGGAACCTTAAGAGACAAAGTTCCCAAAGATAAGCCAGAGAGAAAGCAGACTGAAGAAGTAAGAACTCCTAAACCTCCCATGTGGCTGTTAGTTTCACCCAAGGAGGAAAATTATACTACAAATTTTGCAGGATTCTTCAGAAAAAAGTGGGAGGAATAAAGAGCGGTGATATTTCTCATTTTGGGAAGAACACCGTTCTTATTCATGCCAAGTCCACAACCCAAGCATATATGCTAAGCTTATTGTACATCCTTTAAGTTTTGAGTCCTTTATTGATAAACTACAGAAATTGCAGCAGTTTGACTAGTAAATGCTTATGAATACATGCGATGCAAATCCCGGGCTCTGAGGTTGGAGGAAATGACAAACGTTAGCTCATAATGAACTCGGGCAATATTGGTAACTGTATGAGTTTGAGGAGATTAGAAGTAATTTCAGTTAGTCTTGTTTGTTGACCTTCATTTTCATTTTCAAAACTTACACTATATATATGACTGGTAAAAATTTTCTGTTACCACAGAATTCCATCTAATAAAAGGAGCCCATAAAAACACCATAATATAGAGAGAAAAGTACTATATGTAGATGAATGAGAAAAGTTTACAGAAAAGATGGTATTTATACCAAGAGGTCCATCCACAGGCAAGCCAATTTAGGTCACCCTCGCTGATAATCTTCCTTTAATCTTCTTAAGTGTTGGTTGAATGAAAATCTTGTCGATCGTATCTGAATCCCATGCTCCTTTTGATTAATATCTGGGAAAGTGATTTAATACAACACAAACGGTCAGTTAGGTATGGACAACAGAACTCAGCTATTTTCAACCATATAAATGAACATAACCATAGAATAAACTGGAATTTGTCACATATAATTTATGGCAGCAACTGCCGGTACAGGAGTCAAATGATGGAATCGGCCTTAATAAAAGAGAGGCAGGTAATGAACATCTCAAAAGGAGCATGGGATTCAGATACGATCGACAAGATTTTCATTCAACCAACACTTAAGAAGATTAAAGGAAGATTATCAGGGGGGGTGACCTAAATTGGCTTGCCTGTGGATGGACCTCTTGGTATAAATACCACCTTTTCTGTAAACTTTTCTCATTCATCTACCTAAAGAGGGAGGCAGCAGTCTCTGAAATATAGTACTTTTCTCTTATATTTTAGTGTTTTTTATGGGCTCCTTTTATTATATATATATATATATATATATATATATATAATATATATATATTTTATATATATATATATTTATATATAGTATATATATATATATATATATATGATATAGTATATATAGATATATATATATATATCTATATAGATATATATTATAATATATATATATATATATATATATATATATCTATATATATATATATATATATATATATATATATATTATATAATATATATATATATTATATTTTTTATAGATATATATATATATATAGATATATATATAATATATTATATATATATAGTATATATCATATATATCATATATATATATTATATATATGATATCTATATCTATCGATATATATCTATATAATATATATATATATCTATAGATATCTCTATAGTACTATATCTCTTATAATCTCTATATCTATATATATATATATACTTCAATCTCACTCTCTATAGCTCTATATATATATATAGATATATATATAATATATATCATATATAGATCTTATAGGTATATATCTATCTATGGTATATCTCTTTCTAGATATATATATATCTACTATCTCTACTTATCTATATATATATACATATAGATATATATCTATTATATATTATTATATATAGTATATATATATATAATATATATCTAGATATAGATCTATATGATAATATAATAATATCATTATTACTTATATAATATATATATCTATAAATAGATAGTATAGATAGATAGATAGATTAGATTAGATAGATAGATAATAGATAGATAGATAGATAGTATAGTATATATATATATATTATATATATATATATATATATTAATTCAATATCTTAAATTGTCTATATCTATCTAATAATATAGATATATATTTATATATAATATAATATATATATATTATATATATATATATTATATATAATATAGTAACTTTTTCTCTTTGTTATTTTAAGTGTTTTTATGGGCTCCTTTTATTTTTATTTATAATATAATATTTATTATATATATATATATTTTATTTATTTATTTATATATATTATTCTATCTTAATAGATATTGATATATATATTATTATATTATATATATATATATTATCCATAATCTAATGTTCTATCTATTCTAATCCTATTTAATATTTAATAATATATAGGTATTATATATATATATATATATAGTATACTTTTCTCCTTTATATTTTAGTTGTTTTTAATGGGCTTTTTCCTTTTTCCTTATATTTTAATATATATATAGTTTTTTATATATATATTTATTTTATTATAAGGTAATTATATCTATCCTTTTATTAGATATATATAGATTATAATATATTAATATTATATTTATATTTATAAGATATATATATATATATATATACATATATATATCTAGCGATCTCATTCGATATATATGATATATATAATATATATATCTATATATAATAGATATATATATATATATATATAAATATCTTAGTATAATATAGATATAGAGATATATATATATTTTTTTAGTATATATATTATATAGATTATACTATATATCTTTTTATATTTTCTATATAGTATATATATAGATATATATATATATATATATATATATATAGATATAGATAATAATATATAGATCGATAATATAATACATATATATATAGTCTATATAGATATATATGATAATATATATATATATATAGATATAGATATATAGATATATATATATATATATATATATATATATATCTATATATATATATATATATATATATATATATATATATCTATGTCTATACTATCTATCTATATATATATATATATATATATATATATATATATATATATATTATATATAGCTTGATGAGGAATAATATTGCCAAGATATAACCTCATCATCAGGATGAAAATATTGGCAAAATATAAAAATTCTCGAAAATACGATTAGGATTAATTTTTTGCACTCGTGTTTTGATGTAACTGACAATTAAATGATAGAATGAAGTTGATATTTGTCAGAAATATGTGTTTTTTGTTTTCTCTTATTTTCAGTAGAAATTAGGCAGATCTAGTGATCAAAGATCTCGGTAACCAAATGTTCTGATAAGGAACTGTCGTAGATATTGCAACTCTTGTCATTTTTAATCTAAAATACATTAATCGTCGACCAACCTTTAAGGTTGCAGTCTTTGTGGAAGTCATTGCTCCGTTTGCAACTTTACTTTGTCATTTTCATGTCTTAATAAATATACGTACATACTCTGCGGGTCTGGAAGGAGGTGCAGTTCCAGTACAACTAGACTTCCTAATTAGCTGGTCTTTCACGGTGATCTGCGGAATGATTCATCACGGGGGCACCGCTATGCTTGGTGATACGTTATATTTGACAGTACGTGGTGTTACCTTTGACTCTTAGGTTTTTAGTTTTCTGCATAAGAAATCTATTGAGGTGGCATTGTCTGTTCTGCACTTTTTCTGCCTTTAGCCTCCGTTGTTTATATTTAACGCTAAGGTTAACCGCGGATCGCGCGTCCGCTAGAGGTGCCAGCCGCCGACACATCTCCACTTACCCGGGAACAACGGAGCGCTGCCCAGTCGAGGATGAGAGTTTCTTATGGCAGTACATCGAGAGTTTCGTACAACATTATGCGGTGTGCAGGAAACGCGATTGCGCCGAAGGAAGTTCGGTTTTTTTTTTTTTTGCAACGAAAATATATAGCAAATGCTGCCGTAAAACTAGCTTGGCAGCGTCATTAGCGGTACGTGACGATTGTATTAAAGCCTGCAATGGTGGATGATCTGTCTGAATGTCTACAATCTCTGTATGTGATCATTTAAACAAATTTGATGCAGTACTATGTCCTACTGCCCATTACTGAAAGTTTTCATGAACAGAATTTCTAATTATGCCGTTGCTTATGTTTCAAAAGAGGATTGAATACCACTATTAAGCCGGTTACAGCATTGCCTTAGTTTTCCTGATCTCTATTGCTGGTGAATCCCTTGTATCATATTTGCATTTATCAGATTCTATTTCCTTAAATGTCTAAGGTTCTGTGAGAGAGAGAGAGAGAGAGTGAGTTTTTACAATGTAGCTGAGCTTAATTGCTTGAAGATATACCGTAAGTAAAGTATATATGCTTTGTTGCAGTAAATTTATAGATTTTCAGTTCTTGTCAGTTTGTCTCTAGCGAGATATTTTTAATGGGGATCATTGCTATTTTTGGCTATTGTTATGCTTTATTTTATATTTACGTGCATCTGTTGCTGAGTCAATGGAGTTATTCAGTAGTTTTGATTTTCCTTGAATGTTATTCTTAAATTTCCCTATTTATCTGTTCGCTGTAAATGAGTAATTTGACGTTTGCTTTTCGATTGCGCTTTTCGCTGAACTCATTGCTTTTATTAATTAAAAATAAAATATTTTTATGTAACTTTATTTGTTGATCATGCGTCATTCTGCTGTTTTATTCACAGGAGTGCTTCATTTGCTTTCTTAATCTGTTAATACATTTATAATTTTATGTGCTACAGCTTTTCTTCTCGTTCACCCATTAAGAGATTAATAACCGAGATAAAATCGGGTAAACTCACTAACGTAAGTTAATTGAGCTACAAACTACTGTGAACGTAGCAGAGGGCGACATAAAGATGTGGCAGCACGCTCGAGTTTTTATGGAGCACCAACTGGTTTTTTACATTCCACTTTTTCAACTATGAACTATTTTTCAACCAAAACTCTTTCTCTACCCTGTGTTTTTCTTCGGTTTTTTCTCGTGTCGTTCCCCTGTCGTGCAAGCGAGAGAGAGAGAGAGAGAGAGAGAGAGAGAGAGAGAGAGAGAGAGGATGTGGAAACTTCTGCTTCGTTGATCCCCTACGGTTTATAAAAACACAATTCTACGACAAAAACAAGTTAAGTTTACTTTACAGCTCGCTCACTTGTATTTCCCACTTTCTGAGACAATTAAAAGTGGATAAATATGTGTAAGGGTGATATACAGACCAGGCGGTTTTTAGAGAGAGAGAGAGAGAGAGAGAGAGAGAGAGAGAGAGAGAGAGAGAGAGAGAGAGAGAGAGAGAGCCCTGGGAGGGGAAACCTTCATTTGTGGAAGTATAATACCGAACATTCATTTAGAACTATCTAAATTTGAAGAAGTACCGTGTTCTTTACATTAATTCAAAACAATATTTTTTATTAGAATTAATCTTTAAATAGCAATGATAAGTAATAAAACTGATAACCAGGTGGTATCTGCACAAGTGTCCACGACATGTATGAGTTTCAACCTGTTTGAGGCCGTGATTCCTGAACACGACATTTCGAAACTTCGATAAGGTAACTGTTCACATGTGCACATTCGTGGTGTTTTCAGAACTTGGCAGATCAGTCTGATAGCTTTTCATATGTTCAGCTTTCCATGCAGTCATTTTGAATGGCATAAACGGCGTCACATGTAGTTTTACCTTAATTCTCTATTAAAATTTAAGAAATTCAAATGTACACATTTTGGAGAGGCCTCAAGTCATCGAATTGGCATTATGTAAAAAATATTAGAATTTGGTTGGAACGGTTATATTTAGAGACATAATTCCTCTTTATTTTCAGTTTCAGTTACTTGTGACTTTTTACATAGTAATTATTTGATTCAAGCTGATTGAGGACGTATGGTTACATTACTGTCAAGATAGGAAAGAGTGTCACGCAAATATAATTATAATATAAAAGAAAATAAGCTTCCCCTTGTCGATTGTGATAGTTAATGATAATAAAGTAGACTACCAAAATTCCTACTCGATTGTTAAATGTATTACAATTCCTCCATTGTGGGCTTATATTTGTAAGAAATGCATATGAGTTAGAGCTGCCATATATTGGCATATAATGTACAGCAGACTTCAATATATTAATAATAGTATTGCTTCTGATTAATATGTTTTATATTCTAAGTTCCGTTTAATATGTTTGATATTCCAAGTTCCGTTTTGAAAGGCATTTTATTTTGAAGTTAAATCCAAATTGCCACAATTGTGAAGCCTTGTACGTAGGAAAAGAGAAATGGTTTATGCTTTTGCTCTTCATGTCCACCTTCACCTCTGTTTGTGAAGGAGTAAGAGGCCCCGAGGTCTTTCTCTCAAACCATCTGGACCTCCACGAAAGCGTAGTACTCTCCGGCGCGGTAATATCCCCAGCCGCAGTTCGTTAGCTTCGGTGACAGGTCAAAGGAAGTTTAATGTCGGCAATGATATAAAATGTACTTTTTTTTTTTTTTTTTTTTTTTTTTTTTTTTTTTTTTTTTTACTAATTTTTTTAGTTCTTTCAGGAGAATTAAGGAAAATATTTCCTTTTCAAATACGTGTCTGGTGACGTCCTTGTATTACCAAAGGATGCGATTTTGCGAGGAAATAAAATCGAAATCTAAACGTTCATTTTGTAGCTTAATAGACGTAATATATTTTTTCACTGTATTTTGGCATGTTGGTCTGTATGCTTGTAAGGCAATTCTTCCCTTTTTACATACTCTTAATGTTATCGCCATTTCGGTGTTAATGGTTGCAGTACCACCATTGTCGTTTCTGTACTTTTTCTCAACAGAACTTGTAGTTCAAGTTACTACCGTAAAATTAAGGGCCCAAATAAAGATAAAGTTTTCCTTAGTTCCAAGACTTTTAACTACGTGGTGTTTTAGGTAAGATCTTTTCCAGCGATTTTATTTTTTGCTGAAGATGTTTTGCGGACTGTACCAATTTTCTCTGTGCATTTTATGTTTTTTATTCGTTATTCTTATTAACGACTTGCCTTAGTGCCCGTATCCCATCCGTTTATAGTTGTGTTACTTATAGTAGTGAGATGTTTGTTAAAGCAAAAAAATTTGAATGAAAGTTTACTAACCTTGTCATTTTTTGTAATTTTTTAACATTCGAAGGTCATTCATAAAAAAGACTGACGGATCTCGCGTAGTGTACTATACCTGCCACACGCTAAGTTGGCGGTGATGCCCCGCCCCTTGCTAAGAGAAGATGGTAATTGGATTACACCAGCTATTCATGTGGCTATTCATTTGAGTGTGTTGAAGGCGCTTGCAATTACTAATTCAAGTTGTTTTTATTGTAGAAGTTAATTATACTCTTTAAATAAAATGAAAATGTATGTTAAATGATGAAAACGTTTGAGAACTTTGAGAAAACTATCACTAAAGTATAACTCAAGTAGTCAAAGTCAAGGATTTTACACGATTTCGAATGCACTCTGATTCATTTATCTTCAATATCCCGTAAATACATAAGAAATTGGTCAGAATCATGTATATTGTAAAGGTCATTTAAATACGGAGATGCTATATAGTATGAATATAGTAGTCCACGTGTCCAAATAACATAATGGTTAGAAAACATGCGCCTTATCTAGGGAGGCAGAATGATCACTAAAATAGCCAGTTACTGTAATTGGCGGGAATTTCAAACGCATTTGTTAACCGAGCTAACATTGAAAAAAGAGAAACAGCTCTCAGCTCAGTAACCATTCAGCGATATACTATACATACACTGAAGTATAAAGGAGTAACTATAATAATGGAGGATTGCTTAAAAAACACAAAACGTATGGGACGGATAACGAGCCAGACAAGAATCGTCGTAATTAAGGTCTGCAATTATCTTCGTGAGCAATATGATAAGGAAGGCGAAGATGATATCGTAAAGAGGACTGCTGCTGCAACAGGAATATCTGTTCGTTCCATTCAGCGGATAAAGCAGCAACACAAGCGTGGAGAGATGCACTAACCACCCCCTAGGTCAAGAAAGTCACCAGTAATGGGAGCCTTATAGATGATTTTGATAAGGACTGTGTACGTCGGGAGATAATGGCTTTCTATGAAAGAGGTGAAATTCCAACAATAGAAAAACTGCTGGAAAAGGTGAAGAAGCCACCTCTGAATTTCCCTGGTGCTTATATGTCCCTTCTCAAACTTGTTAAGGAACTCGGCTTTCGTTATAAGAAAGTTGAAAGCGGTAGGAAGCTCTTGATTGAAAGGAACGATATTGTTCTTGCCAGAAATAAATATCTAAGGCTTATTGATGAAAACCGAAAATCCGATTCTCCAGGAAGGGAAATATATCTGGATGAGACATGGGTAAATCAAAATGAGTGTGTGGACAAATGTTGGACTCTACCCGATGAAATTGTTGGTCCACGAGTGAAAACGGGTAAAGGAGCTAGATTTTTCATAGTGCATGCTGGTGGAGAATATGGATTCGTACCAGGAGGATTGCTATTTTTCCGATCGAAAAATGGTAATAAGGGTGATTACCATAATAGTATGAATCATACATGCTTCCTATCATGGTTTCAAACACAGCTACTGGTAAACATTCCCGCTAAGTCGCTCATTGTCTTAGATAATGCTTCATATCATGCAAAAATATTGAACAAAGCACCTGTCAGCAGTTCAAGGAAATCGGATATTGTCTCCTGGTTGACTAACCACATTATAGCTCGTGACCCTTCCTATACCAAAACCGAACTTCTAGATGTGGTAAAGCAGCACAAGTACCTGCAGGAGTATGAAATTGACATAATCGCTAGAGATGCTGGCCATGAGGTACTCAGACTTCCTCCTTATCACTGCGAGTTCAACGCGATAGAATTGATTTGGGTACAAGTAAAAAATGAGGTTAAGAAATGCAATTCAAATCCCAATCAGACTTTGACAAATGTTGAACGTATAACTAAACGTGCACTAGACAGAGTAACAGCAGAGGACTGGAAGTCATGTATGCGTCATGCAAGAGAAGTGGAGGATATTTATAGGAAAAGGGATATAGCACGTGACCATCTAACTGAGAAATTGATTAAAAACATCACCAGTGACAGTGAGGAGTCGGAAAGCGATGATGAATGATTTTGTTATTTCAAGTTATTGTTTGATGTAGCCTATCCAATGATTGATTAATGTATTTTCTTCTGTTGAATCAATTAAATGTTTAATGTATCAAGATGTATGTTTATTTTACCTAAGCATCTTTACATATATTTGAAGCAAATTTCCATTCTGAAAAGTTTGTTAGACCAGGTTATAACGCAGTGAAACTTCAAGGTATCAGTAGCGAAATATAGTGGGTGGAGGATGAGGGTCAAGCGCTCTCTCTCTCTCTCTCTCTCTCTCTCTCTCTCTCTCTCGATTTCTACGAGTTTCTGTAGAAATAGCAAATTATTACGGTGCTCGAATTTTGCCGTAGATTTTATAAATTAATTTTCAGAAGTAGTAAATTATAGAAATGGCAATACTGACTTAGTCAGTCGAGTTGTCTACGGTGAGCGAGCTGTCAAAATCAGGTGATCGCTGAGCGGCTGTTTCTCTCAATACACCTCCTCCCTACTTCCAACAGGCATATTTCGTGGTGTTTTATGTTTCATATAATTATACGGCATATTCAAAGGTATGCAATCGACAGCCTCTAAGTTATCATGAAACTTGGATTGTATTGTTTGATTTATTGAATCCATATATAACATAATGCTCCAAAATAAAACATTGCTTGCATTCGACAAAGGTTTTTATCTTTGGCTTCGATTTCCTGTAATCTATAAAACTTCAGGTTTCCCTACTCCGAATAGCATTTTAATGATATGAAAATATTTCTAACTCTAGTTCTCCAATGATTAACACTTAATAAGGTAATAGAAAGAGGATTCTATCATATCAAACTATTTTCTGTGAATATACAAGAAAGGACTCGAACTAACGAAGTGGGCGGACCATCACCGCCAACTTAGTGTGTGGCAGGTATACTGACCGTTAGATACATTCGTGTTGAAGATGGAAGAGAGGAAATTGGAGGAGCCTACTGAGTAGTATGTGTGCATACATTGTATTTGTCATCTTTTCTTTCCACTCAGACTGGAAATGTCATTTAAAGTGGAAAGTATTTAGAAGATAGTGACTGGAGTCGTATATGAGTATTTTTTTTTTCTTTAGCTGATAGGTAAGATGGGTGAAAGAAGAGTGAGGGCAGTTAGCTAGCTAACCTTTGTAGGGAATAGTTTGGAAAGTTAAGTATTAGTAAGAGTAAGGTTAAGTGTGGTTTATCCACAATTATATTTGGGTTTAGGGTACAATTTTCTAGCTGATATTAACATAATACAATAATGATTATACATTACATTGACATGGTGAATTGTACAGATTACATGTTTTGAATTTTATTACATAACATAATCATATTTAATAAAGTTCCAATTTTCTAACTTTAAATTTAATTTTAATTAGCATAATGATTTTGCATTATATCTTCATAATAAATTTTACAAATTACTTTTTCACAAGACATTTCTTAATAGTATAATGGTCGAGGTTCATCGCGATGAATATATGAAGATACTCTACTCCACCATCTGTGGTCTGTGTTGTTTGGGTCAAGGTTTCTCTCTTCTGCTTCTGATTCTTCTACTAATTCACTATTGTATTGAACTAGTTTACTCCATAAATTGGTTGCCAGTCTGTATAATCTCTGATTAATTGGTTCTACTTTGTATTTTGTATGTATTGTCATCTTCTTGATTGTTTCTCACTGCAGATCTTAGTATCTTGTTTTGGAATTTTTGTAATACACTTATATTGGAAGTCGATGCTAAGCACGTGGGTATTGGTGGATATTCCATTATTGGTCTGATTAGGCTTTTGTAGAAATGGATTTTGAGGGATGTGTTCATTTTCCTAAACCTTTTCAGCTTTGTATTTTGTGTTCTTGCTATCCTTAGCCTTTCTCTCACATGTCTTGATATTCCTCTTTGTCCGAATTGCATTCCTAGTATTCTTGTACTTTTAGTAAAATACGTGTATCTAGATAGCTGAAATGAGCCCATAGATGAAGACTTAAGGAAAATCTTGACTGTAAAAGACACAAATATTTTCATGAGTTCGATATATGATTATGTATGGCTTCATAAGTTCCCATGCAGCGAAACAATTTGTGTGTGTGTGTGAGAGAGAGAGAGAGAGAGAGAGAGAGAGAGAGAGAGAGAGACCTTACCTTACAGACCTTACATCTTGTTCGGGTTGCTCCAGGTCCCTCTGAGAGAGAGAGAGAGAGAGAGAGAGAGAGAGAGAGAGAGAGAATTACGGTGTGGATAGAATGTACACTTTAAACGTCTTAAGATCCAACCTGTATGTACGAGAAGTTCATGAGTCTAAATGTGCGTGTATGCCTATGTACGATCAGTACTGTATTAAAGGATGGAATAAGCTACAAGTATACTACTTCTTTCCAAGAAAACTAGAAGTTTGGGCTCTTAGAACAGCATTAAAAGGATACGTTGATTGTTCCTTAAGTTTATTATTATTATTATTATTATTATTATTATTATTATTGTTAAAAAGAATGGCAGAATTAAGCGAGTTGATTTTATATATTGTTTTTTCTATTCTCCTTACAATTCGCTTCTCAGGCTCATCGATGTTTCTGAGTAACTGACCAATATTCATATTGGGAATTTTCAAAAATCATAAATGCTGGAGGTAATCTTTTATTGGAACAGGATATCAGGTCCAGGTCAAGCAGGGGTCGTCGTCAGTGCTGGTATTATTCCGTAGGCGTAGTTCAGTTCGGGGCCGGGTATTGGTGCTGGAATAGCTGGTGTATCTGGTATCACGTGACGTTTCGAGCTTCTCGCAGGTCATCCTCGGACGAGTCGTTTGAAGAGACTGTAGCAAGAAAGTCTGTGGGGCGGTATTTATAGCGGCTCGGACTTTCTTGCTACTGTCTCTTCAAACGACTCGTCCGAGGATGACCTGCGAGAAGCTCGAAACGTCACGTGATACTAGATACACCAGCTATACCAGCACCAATACCCGGCCCCGAACTGAACTACGCCTACGGAATAATACCAGCACTGACGACGACCCCTGCTTGACCTGGACCTGATATCCTGTTCCAATAAAAGATTACCTCCAGCATTTATGATTTTAGAAAATTCCCAATATGAATATTGGTCAGTTACTCAGAAACATCGATAAGCCTGAGAAGCGAATTGTAAGAATAGAAAAAACAATATATAAAATCAACTCGCTTAATTCTGCCATTCTTTTTAACAGTATTTGCCTAAAAGAGGGTCTTCTACCAAAATACATATTATTATTATTATTATTATTATATTATTAATTATTATTAATTATTATTATTATTATGATTATTATTATTATTATTATTATTATTATTATTTTAATACTATCGTAAAACATTTTTTTAAGTTACACCGTGAGCGTCATTGCGATTGATAGATCAGTGCTAGATTAAACATGATTTATGAATTTGAGGTTTTAATTGTCAACGATCTTTTTAAGGTGAAGTGATAGCAGATAAAAAGATATATTTAGGTATCCTCGGCAGCAGCTATTGAGATCTGTAAAAGTAGGGTCAGCTTCTCAGTCGTTGTAGTTGTAGATGACTTCCTAGACATTACGTTACGGAATTCAATCCTAACGTCTGAAAATGATATGAGAAAATGATAGTCGTTATTAGCACAAGAAGTGGTCCTACCTGGTGACAAGGGCTTTGTGTTGAGGAACCAGGATCAGACACTAGAACTAAATAATTCTTGATCAGCAAAAAATCCTGTTCCATGGATGTTCCTAGTCTTGAAAATTCATGCAAGCTTGAACAGGAGCCGGAGTCTGCGAGCAGTAAGTCGGTATGCCCCCTTTTTTTTTATGAAGATATTAACGTTACTGGACTACCATGATGTCATATGTACATATATTACATTATATTTTTATATATAAATGTATATATATATATATATATTATATATATATATATATATATAATTTATTCAATAAATAATTTGGTTCGGCATAAGAAAGATGTTGAAAGAAGATGAGGTGAGGCTTGGGCTTTGCTTGATGAGTTTGGTCAGTTCTGCGAGTTTCATTGGAGCTAAGATGTCTTTTCTTGGCGTATTTTGGCTTCAATACGCTACACCGTACTTTTTTTGCTTTATTGTTGCATGAGCACATTTCTTCTTGGTATTTAGGTTAATTATCCTTAAAACAATCTCTCTCTCTCTCTCTCTCTCTCTCTCTCTCTCTCATTATTAATCTGTGCGGAAATGATATAAAAACAATAGAAGGGAGAATCCCAAGGAATTAATATTTTTCCGTGGTATCAAGTATCTAACGAATGTGAAGAACTCCAGTTTCTTTGTGGTCGCATTTTTTTTTTATACTTTTATAACAGCATGTTACGGTTAACTCGCTGAAGCACGATTGGTCGCAAGATAGCTAAAGATTACCCTCCTCTTGGTGAAAGAAGTGTGTGACGTAGAACTGAAAACGCCCAATAGTGAAGACGTCTTCAGGATTGTATACGAAGCAGCAGAAAGGGTACAGGATTTGATTACACAAATCTCACTACTAGAAACTAGTACGGAAATCCCTGAAGTATCCTCTTTGCAAAGTAAATGCGAACGCATACTAACTATTCATACGTTTGCTGGCGTATCATGATCTTTCACGTATTTGCCAAGTGTGAGATAGATGGCAGTAATTGCCTGTCGTTTGTGAGGAAAAGGAAAATGGGAAGCCATTGCGGATAGGGTGTATAATGCTGTCGTATATCTTTGCTGACGTAGGGGGAGAGAGAGAGGGAGACAGATTCGTTAACAGATCATTTATTATTTTTGGTTACAACCGCAGACGCGTTTATTTTACGAGCCTTACACGCTCCTCGTGTTTTACCGGAACTTTCATTTTATGCATTCGATTGTCATTTCTTTCTCATTTTGTATTTTCGAAATTGTCTTTTGACGGCGGGAGCCAGGGGATAGTTTGAAGGTGATGAGGCTATGATATCCATAAGTCGCCGGAAATGCCCAATGCGACGGAAGATTCGTTAGAGTTTGACGGGGGCGAATTCGCTTCCCGCTCGGTCTAATCTACTCAGCCGAGAGAGAGTCTTTATAATTATTGCCACACACGAGGTGACACTCTGCTCTAGTCGGGTGGTGGGGGGGAGGGAGGGGGGTAATCACTGCCACTCCACTTGACTGCGTCCCCCTTCCCCTAACCAAATACAGCGAAATCTTCTCTACCATAATCTCCTCTCGCTGACTCGCTCTTTTTCACATTCCGTGGGGCGATGAGTGGTGTTTACACGGCATTTTTCCTCGCTGTTGGCAAAATATGGGGGAAGCCTCGCTTACAAGTGTCCACATGATTGCGATGCTATCTTATATTGAGAAGGTGTGTCAGTCAGCAGAGCCGTTCATTTCCCTTGACGGCTGCCTTAGGTTTAATCATTAACAGGGACTGAAGATTGGTTGCTCCAGTCTCTTGCTGTATTTGGCAGAAACTGCGAAACACCACGATTTCTGGCGTACATTATAGATGAAGTTATCGGGCTGAAACTTGGTTTGCAATCCACCTGCGCGTTCCCCATTTCATGTTGATTGGAGGCCTTTCCCTGTTGGATTGTTAGTTTTCGCTTCGACGGTTTTATAGAATGGTACTGAATTGAATTCCGGTTCGTCAAAGGCCTAGTCACGATGTTTCTCCTCTTAGAAGTCATGTTATTTAAGGTAAGGATTCGTTAATAATAATATATATGTGTATGTATATATATGTATATATATGCATATATATATAGTATATATATATATATATATATATATATATATATATGTGTGTATGTGTATGTATATATATATATATATATATATATATATATATATATATATTTATATATATATATATATATATATATATATATATATATATATATATATATATATATATATATATATATATATATATAGTGAGTGATATTTT
>NC_087213.1:39200636-39205636 GCF_015104395.2 Macrobrachium nipponense
TCACAAGATTACATGCAACCGACACGCCATCGGTGTGTCATCTCGTGGGCGCATTATACTTCATCTTCTTGACTTTGTGAACGTGGATGGGGGCGGGGACGTGTAGGCGAGGACCGGGGATAACGAGAGAAAGTGGGGCCTCTCTCTCTCTCTCTCTCTCTCTCTCTCTCTCTCTCTCTCTCTCTCTCTCTCTCTTTTGTAAACTAGGTGGGTGGCCCGTGAGAGAGAGGTGGGACGACGTTGGATGGAGTGGGAATGAAGAAAGTAATAAACTATTAATATTTTCTTAGTGAGATTAATCAAGGCATTTGCCCCAAGGTTTTGTGAACCGTCAGGTTTACGTTCACCTTATGTTTGCCCAGACTAGATCGTTAATCAGGATATTTAATATGTGATGCTTTGTAGCTTTTTTTTTTTGTTTTGAAATATGAACCGACTCTATATATTTCGCATATGAGCCCGCATATATTCATGGCTGCACCGTTTTTCGTGTTTGTATTCATGCTTGTCGTCTCTCACCGTTTGCGCTCGGAAATTAGTATTACTGTGTGATATTTTTAGTGGTTTAATATGTTAATTATAACTTGACATTGCGTATGTATGTCGTTATTTAAATTCTTTGAAACTGCATTTTTTGAGTTTTTTTTTTTTATATCGTTTTCATCTTAATGAATTTTGAATTGTGACGTCAGTGGACTGATGTAATAGATACAAAAATGAGGATATGTGTCCACACTCGGAAAAACATGTCATAAAGACTCGTCGGAAACTCATCGCATGCTAAACACAAACAGGTTGAAAACAAGTCAGCCATCTCATCTGAAGAAAAGATCTTTGGCAAATGTGAACGAAATAATCCTGTGAAGCACTATAAGAGAACCAATAATTCTTTGACTTGTATTTAACTAATTTGTTATGTGTGATGATGTGCTGGCGACGTGTGGTCGATATGATTGACTGTAGTGTGGGCTCGCTGTAGGTTTTGATAACCTGGTACTACATTATAAGGAATGAAACCCGGGGTTTCAAAAGACTGTCGTCGAAAGTAATCACGGGAGGTCAAAGGAATGGGAGACGTCGGCATCAGAGGGATGAACGGCACAATGCCCAGCAGTTCGAATACTGCTGTTTGCCAGCATGTCTGAAGGAAGAAGTATGGCCTGGCTGGTGCAAGTGGGGGAGCACACTTCTTTAGTTGTGAGGAACAGGGTCCTAATTAGTGCTGAAAAATACAACAAGGCCTCCTTGTGGTGGAAGAGAAGAGATTTTAATAGACCAAATCTCTTTGGTTTAGTCCTACCGAGAATGGAAATTAACGAGGAAACACAAGACCAGTTATTAGAGGAGTAAGAAGAGATAGAGCGTCTGTAACGGCGGTTTAGACAAGAACTTGCAACGTTAATAAAAACTAGTCTTCAGAATTATAATAAAAAAAACAAATTTTAGAGGTATGGTTAACCATTTGCACGACGTCATCTCTGTGGGACATTTATGAATTAACTTGAAGAACCAGAATCTTGTTGCAAAGAAACCACTGAACTACTTTTCCTTGTAACTGCAGAAGACTTACTGTAGACAGCACAATGGACGTCGAAGTGAATGTGCCATAACTTAGTATAAGTTATAGGAGACTCATGCAAATGAGCCCTAAGATAATAACAATAGATTTAATATACAAACAACAACGACAAATATGAACTTTGTAGAAGCATATATATATATATATATATATATATATATATATATAATATATATATATATTATATATATATATATAAAGGTTTTTTGCCACAAAGGAAAAAATGAAAAAGCGAGATAGCCAAGTACTTTCGGTCCTGTTCGGACCCTTTACTGAGGCAAACTGATTTTACAGAGAACAACATATTCAAAAGAAGGCTTAATATACAAAGTGACACTACAAGATTAGCAATAAGGGCGATTTTCACTACAGAAAGGAGGAGCCGCCTGAGGGTAGCCACACCTTGAAGGATACACGCAGTAAACAAGTGATTCTTCCAGAAAACAGTACATTTTGAAAAAACACGGGAACATATACAATTTAATATCATGAATTTTTACACAAATTTTCCCAAAATCCCAATAATTATTAATTAATTGAAAAGACGAAAGAAAATATAAATATATATATATATGATATATATATATTATATATATATATATATATTATATCGAGCAAGAGAAAGAGGGAGAGAGAATATCAAACCAGAGAGAGAGAGAGAGAGAGAGAGAAGAGAGAGAGAGAGAGAGAGAGAGAGAGAGAGAGAGAAATAATAACTATATACATGTGGGACTAATTTATTAGTTGTTCATTTATTTTAAGGTCCTTCATAAACGTCTTACAAATATATGAGTCCAAATGGTACATTCCCAGACTAAGATTTAGGTTGTTTTTATTAGTGATTTGTATAATTGCCGATTCCAGTAAATTTCTTGAAACATAATCATTAGATCTAGCAATTACCGAGGTATCACCCAAATTTATACAATGAGATTTTCCACTCAGATGGATAAACAGTGCATTTGAAGTCTGGGCTGTTCTAACTGAATACATATGCTGCTTAATACGTACACATAAATTTTTACATGACTGACCAACGTAAAATGATGGGCAATCCTTACAAGGAATATTGTAAATAAATGATGTTGGTATTTGTTACGGGACTATTCTTAATTAGCATATCTTTAATGATATTGTTATAAGAGAACACTACATTAACATTAAACTATTTAAATATTTATTTTATGGTTTCAAATCCACGAAAATAAGGTAAGCTAAGTACATTTTTAGGCATTTCTTTTTCATTAATAGCAACACTATAAAACTTTTTGTGAGCTTTTTGATAACATAAATCAATTAAATGAGGTGAGTAGCAGAGATCGTTTTCTATCTTTTTTATGTATTCTATTTCTTGGTGCAGATATTGTGGACTCGTGATACACAAAGCGCGTAGAAACATAGAAGAAAAAATTGAAATTTTAATATTAAGATGGTGGCCAGAATAAAAATGTACATATGTTAAATTATTTGTGGGTTTTCTATAAATTCTGAATTTGCATTGGAAAGATTCTCTATGTATTAATACATCTAGGAAAGGGATGAAATTGTTATTTTCAATTTCAACAGTGAATTTTATGGATGGCACTAAATTATTCAATTTAGACAGTAAATCATTTACATTGATACCACCAGGTAAGACTACTAAGATATCATCGACATATCAGTACCATTTTAAGGGGATAAGTGTGATATTTGGGAGGAGGGGTGTCTCAAAAAATTCCATATATAAGTTTGAAAGGGGAGGTGATAAAGGGTTACCCATGGCCATACCAAATATTTGATGGTAATATTCTCCATTAAAAATAAATCTGCAATCACAAATACATATCTTAATTTAGGAAATTATGTGACTAACGGACATAGGCAATTCATGCAGTACAAGTTCATTACTTAAATATTCTAGCACAAATTCGATAGGGACTTTTGTAAACAAAGAACATTCATCAAAACTGACAAAAATATCGCTAGGGTTTAGTACAATGTTATTTAATTTTTCCACAAGATCAAGAGAATTCCGGATGTGCGAATTAGATACAGTTCCTAGTAGCAGGGATAACAGTTTAGTAAGATATTTAGATAGTTTATAAGCAATTGATCCTACAGTACTAATAATTGGGCGCATAGGTTTGTTTTCCTTATGAGTTTTGACTAGGCCATATAAATAAGGTAATGAGGGACACTTTACAGTTAACTTACACAAAAGTTCTTTTTTATCTTTAAGAATTTGTTTGACATTGATATTAAAGTTTTTTATTACTTGGTCCAACGGATTTTTTGCGAGTTTTTTTGTAAGTTATTTCATCCTCTAGTAAAGTATGCATGCGTGATATGTAGTCAGTTTTGTCAAGAACCACTAAACTATTAGATTTATCAGCCTTGGTAATGTGTAAGCTATTATCATTCTTCAATTCTTTTAAAGGCATGACATATAGTGCTACGCATGCCTATCATGAAAATAACTTCCCCGCTTGCTACAGAAAAAGTTTAAAAGAACTGAAGAATAATAATTGCTTACACATTACCAAGGCTGATAAATCCAATAGTTTTAGTGGTTCTTGACAAAACTGACTACATATCACGTATGCATACTTTACTAGAGGATGAAATAACTTACAAAAAACTCGCACAAAATCCGTTGGACCAAGTAATAAAAAACTTTATTATCAATATCAAACAAATTCTTAAGATAAAAAAGAACTTTTGTGTAAGTTAACTGTAAAGTGTCCCTCATTACCTTATTTATATGGCCTAGTCAAAACTCATAAGGAAAACAAACCTATGCGCCCAATTATTAGTATATACTGTAGGTGCATAGAGAGAGTGCTCTGTTCGAGCAGAAGTTGCTGTTACCCAACCCCTTGAAAATAGATGAGTTAAGCTAATTTTTTATCGTCTACTCACTTCGTTCAGAACGCAGCCATGGGACCCCATACTCGATATTGCATCAGAATCCTTCGGGAATCTTCCATACAACTGTATCATTTCATGTTTACTAGCAGTAATTAAAGATTCTGTTGCTAGGAAACCATTTAATATACCTAATAAATTAACTCTTATCTCTTTCAATTTTTCAAAAGAGGACTTATTGATTCGTAAGTAGTTAATTGTGAATTGGAAAATTCCATGATATCACCGAGATGACGTAATGTATTTTCGTCTCGAACTTGTATGCTCAACCGCACCCATATGCCCATACGCATATGGAGATAGAAAAGACTTTATTCATTCCACTCTGTAGCATTTGGAAGAAAATAAGAAAAATTCAGGGTAAATTTACACCCAATCCTCCTCCAATACTTAAAGTGAATAATAAGAATGTCACTGATGCCACAGAAGTTAGTAATACGTTTTCAGAACACTTCGCTCAAGTCCCTGAGAAATCAGATAGTTCCCCAGGACATAATTTCAGAATGATGGAAGA
>NC_087213.1:39208136-39243136 GCF_015104395.2 Macrobrachium nipponense
AGTTTACTGCAAGTGTTCATGCGCCGTTCTCCTTGTTTATTGTGCTTCATTATGACTGAAGGTGTTTGTTACTGTTTTTATTCCTTGAAATGTGTATGAGACCTGAATAGCCTGAGAACAGTGTGGTAGTATTTTGTATTGATAGTTTTATCGACCAAGATGCAGGTTGCTTTGAAGGTATTGTTTATTTTTGCTTTTGAAAGGGAAAACGTTGACTGAGGCTCAAAAAGAAAAAAAAAATGCTTGGTGGATATAGGTATTCGGTATTGGATTAAGTGGATGTCCCCATTTTTCATTTTTTTTTTTTTATGTGATCAGTTTAGGCGAAGTAAGCTTTATACGCTTTCATAATTGCATATTGTGCACCGTCCTTTTAAATTTTTTTTAATAATGTTTGATGTAATGATTTCAAGCCTTTGAGGTTTATCTCGTTTCTTCAGTGCCTTATCAGACGGAAACAAATGTTGGTAACTAAATAGTTTTTTTTTTTTTTTTTTTTTTTTTCAAAAGTAAGTTAACAAACGTTTAAAAAATATTGATAAAACTCTGTTGATATTGATGAGAAACTATAGTTCAGAAAGTTTGAACAGGAGATAGTAAATTTAATTGAATTTCAAATATTCATGCAGATATTTGGGAAGCACTGAAATCTGTGGATTTTGTCGCTGCTAAAACAGAACTTCCTTTCACATGTCTGTTCAATGACCAGACACTTGATCAAGAAATCAAAGCTTTGAAGTGCCATGGTGGCATGGTTGGTTTGACTCAGGATAAAGCAGCTCTAGACCTTCTTTTTACAACTACACCTCATCTTGCCAGAATAGTAAAACAGTTCATGGACCATTTTACCACAACATCTGAGGGAACAAAACGAAATGAGCACTATCAACTGGTAGGGAATATTGGTGCGAGAACACGATCAAATGCTCTGAAGTTGCGTGAATCAGTGGAGCTGTGCTGTGCTGGAAACCCCTTTGAAATGAAAACACCACTGAAAAACATAGCATCATCAGCTCTTATTCCCGACAAGGCAAAAGGTGATATTCTGCACTTTGCTGAAAGGGGCAGA
Source organism: Macrobrachium nipponense (assembly GCF_015104395.2). Taxonomy (NCBI): domain Eukaryota; kingdom Metazoa; phylum Arthropoda; class Malacostraca; order Decapoda; family Palaemonidae; genus Macrobrachium; species Macrobrachium nipponense. The sequence goes on from NC_087213.1 coordinate 39,209,206, forward strand.
AGAGGTTTCAGGCTTTCATTCAAGACAGGTTACTACCAACATCAAAACTCGGTTCAGGATCCATTGCAGCAATTAAAACTGAAAAACTTCTCTAACTGGATGCAGAAGACAAAAGTGCACATGGAAGACAAGGAGCTCAAGCTACATGAAGAGCGTGAGCTGCTAGGAAGGTTTCTGTTTATTCAAGGCAGCAGACCAGAGCTAGTCCCAAATCTTGGGGAGACCATCAGTGAATTTCAGATATCTTTGGTTCCACGTTCAATATGTGCTGTAGATGGGTTATATATCCCTGGAGACAAGGCTAGTTTGATGGATGCCATTGAAGGAGCTATGGGCGAACCATTGCATGCAAGATCCCCTGTAATAACAGGTCATCCATCTCGTATCTTAGTCATTGATGCAATGGGTGTACTCCAAAGCATGAAAAAAAACTCCAACGATGCTCAAGATATCGGATTTCCAGGCAGCATTCATTGAGCATATTGCATCTTTGGCATCCAGCTACAGCAAGGCTCTCGTATTCGACAACTATCTGGAGTCACTCAAGAACAAAACACGTCAGAAAAGAGCAGTGTTATCAACAGAGTATGTGATACACTCAGAGATGAAGCTCACCAGGCCTCTGAAGGATATCTTATCCTCCACAAGATCAAAGCGAAGCTTAACAGAAATTTTTGCCAAAGCTTTACTAAAAAAATTGTCGCGTTCCTTGAATCTGGTTATAGTGCACAGAAACAAGATTAAGAGCCATGAATTTGAAAAGGGGCACACGCGCGAGGAGGCCGACACCTTGATACCTCACCAGGTTATGGCTTCAATAGTGAAAGTAAATAGCAAGAGATTTTTGTGTGGTCCTCAGACACAGATGTTGTGGTCCTCAGACACAGATGTTCTTTTACTTCTCTATTTGGTGTCTTGTGGTGGTCTTGGCACTCACCCTCAAACAGGTCTCAAATTCTTAACTGGCAAAGGTGTCAAATACAGAGAGATTGACGTGGTGGAGAGAGCAAAAGTGATTGGTCATCACAAATGCCAAGAACTCACTGGTCGTCATAATTTTTCTGGCACTGACTGGGGTGAGAAATTTTTCAGCATTACAAAGAAGTGAGTTCATGCTTATCTGCAACTTTTTGATGACGATGCAGTGATCAACTGTTTTAGGGGGCTTGGCAACAGTTGCCTGCCAACGGAGCTGGTCGATACTGAGCTTCCAGAGCAGCTCCAACCATTGGAGCACTTTGTCATGTCTACTCCCCAACAGGTCCAGAATGCTCCCTGCACTGCTATGGGAGATGTTCCATTCAAGAAATCTAGAGAATGAGATGCTACCACCAATCCGAGCTGTCTTGATGCCACACATAACACGGGCAAATTTCACAGCCTTGCATAACAGATCTTATCGTACCAACTGCCCCGTCCTTCCTCCAATACTGGCTGGAGCCTGAAAAAGGGAGAGTATGCACCAATGAGGTGCCTTACCCTACCTGCACCACGAGCTGTGCTTGAACTGACCAAGTGTGCTTGTAGATCTGGAAGTAGAGGAAGTTGCAACTGTTCCAAGAACTGTCTCCCATGCATCCCACTTTGCAAATGTTATGGTGTTGATTGTTCAAATACCATCAAGAATGATGGACATAATGTTGACAATGAGGATGATGATGATAAGTGATAAGTAGTGAATGGCAGCATGTTGACATACAGCATTAACTATGATTCTAATTCTTAACAATAGGTCCAGTATTTCTGTGATTTAGTTTGTCTTTTTTTCTAGTCGATACTATCAGCCATAGTGGTGCAATATGTAGTATGTTACATTATGCACTATTGCAATCCTTTGTTCTGGTCATTTGTACTTGTCACACAATGCTTTGTTATTCTAGTCAGTCTGGTGTTACGTGTTTATTTTCATGCACGGAAAGCATTTACATTTAATAAAGCGCTTAATATTAGGTCCAGTATTTCTGTGATTTAGTTTTTCTTTTCTGTTCGATACTATCAGCCATAGTGGTGCAATATGTAGTATCTTACAGTATGCAGTATTGCAATCATTTGTTCTGGTCAGTTGTGCTTGTCACACGAGGCTTTATTATTCTAACCTGGAGTTGTGTTTATTTTCATGTACAGAGAGCATTTACATTTGATAATATAAGGGTTACTGTTTATTAAACAGATCACTTCTAGCTCAGTATTTGACATAATGTAATTGAATAGGTTGCGTGAATTGTCACATTATAATTTACATAATGTAATCCTGGTAATTTTTGTAAAAAAAAAAAAAATGCTTTTGTTTACGTGTATGGATGGCTTATTTTCCCCAAAACTAAAGGTTTGTTAAGAAAAACAACTGCTTCATTCTCTTTCTCATACTTGAATACCCTGAAAAAGACGTGTTACATGACCAGGTTTGAAAGATTCTGACAAACTTTGTTGATCGTATCATGTTCAGTACCGTTTCTGTACTGTGTCTAGGTCACTCGCACCACTCGTACGCTGAAAATGAATGATATTTACTTCCAGTCTACTCATTTATGACACAAATGGATTCAGTATCTTCATAAACCCCTACAAACATCCAAAAATCGTCAAAATCTAATAATTTTTAGCTGATTTGAAAATATTGTGAGTACTGGGACCCCCAGGGACAAAAAGGCCCCCATTGGGGGATCTGGGGTCGAAAAATTTGGCCCTCTCCACTTTCCCATAGTATACACCCAAATGAACCAGAATATGCAATAAAATCAATTTTGACAGCAAAATCCGACAGGAGCTGTTTTTCCGACGAAGTCATACCGCACTATCACGATGACTTGGTGTTTACTCTTTTTATGCCAACGGGACTTGGTGTTTACTTTTTTATGCTGACGAGCCTTGGGCTTTACTTTTTTTATGCTGACCAGACTTGGTATTTACTTTATTTACGCCGACGAAAAAAAGATAAGAGGTATATATATATGTAGGATATGTGTGTGCGTGTTCCACATACACTTTGAAATGAATTGAGCAATTTCAACCAAACTTGCTATACTTACCATCTAAGAATGAACATTGTGGGTTTAAGATATCACTGGCCCCCTTGTGGGTGGGCAGTTTGTTGGAAGGGGGAAATGTATAAATGACAGAAAAAGACAGTTGTTAATGTCTAATCCATAGTTTGCAAGGTCGCTGAGATGAATGGTGACGCTCCTGGTGCCCGTTAAGTCCAAGTTCAGCCCCGACTGGTAGGGGGGTTGGAAGGGGCGAAATTTGAAAATAACCAAAATGACAGTTGTTAGTGCCTAATCCATGATTTTCAAGTTTGATAAGGGTGGAAGTAAGTCCACCGAAATATAGTCGTTAACATTAAACCAGTGGTTTAGTGGGCCTTTTATACATACATACATACCTATTATATTATATATATATATCTATATATATATATATATATATATATAGAGAGAGAGAGAGCGAGAGAGAGGAGGAGAGGAGACGAGGAGAGAGAGAGAGATATCTTCCTAAAGCAAATGATATAAATTCCATTACCTAATGTCTTAGGTGGGCTCCTTTTTTTAAATTATGAAATAACACTTGAGGTGTATATATTGTATAATATATATACAGGTAATGGAGTTTATCTTATTGGCGTTAGGAAGAAAACATTCCCATCCCTCTTTCAGGTACAAATGGTTTAAGAGCATAGAAAGTAGTTGGAAGTAAACAATCCAGAGCTGTTAACTGAAATCCCAATCGCCAACTAGTAATTGCTAAAATGTTAGTGGTATTCTAAAATAGTTGTGCACATACACATAAGCATTGGTCGTACTAGAGAGCTTCATAAAAAAACAAAACATATTAAATGCAAGAATGGAAAAATAAATTAAGAGGTTTTATATGAAGAGCCAGCAGGAAAAATGAAAAGCAGCTGTACCTAGAGCTTTCATGTATTCTTGATACACCTCATCAGGGTGTATCATGTTTTCATTGGATGAAATTGAGAATTAACACCATGCTGTGTTGTATATATATATATATATATATATATATATATATATATATATATATATATATATATATATATTCTTGTATGCTGTTGCTTTTGCAGCGCATATCATCCTCTTCGTAACTGCATGAAGTGTTGTAAAATAGTTTGTAATATTTTCAGATTCCTTATTTTGCTTGGAGTTACTATGTTCTAATAACGTATGCTCAAATTTCGCATAACATAATTTAAAAGTTAAGAATAACGTTGAACGTGAAAAGAGGGAGGTTAGTATTGTCTGTTGCTTGTCATCACTCGAGATAAGGAGATCTCAACGTCTCCTTTGTGTTTTGGGGATCCTGTCAATCATACAACACTCGTGACTTGTTTCAGACTTGTCTTTGTTGAGTAACGACATGAAGGTTTCCCTATTTTTCTGTAAAGTTACGTCATATTAGAAGCTTCCAGAAGGCTTCTGGCTAAAACGTTTCACATACGTTTGATATTTTCCTTTTCATATAAGTAGTTAGAGATGTTTTTGTATTGAAAACTATCCAATATTACTGGTAAATTAACTCTTATATCTCTTGATTTGTCAAAAGAAAATTTGTTGACTCGTAAATACTTTAGATTTTGAAGTGGAAAGTTTGTGACGTCACTCGGGGAAATGACGAAACTTAATTTCATTCGAGAAAACTCTATAATCAAATCTTTTATTTTAAAAGACTTTTTTTTGTAATAACAGATGTTATTTATGATTGTAATCCCACTTTCTCTCTATTTATTGTTTTGAAAGAAAATTATAACGATTAGAAAAGACCTGGCCCCAAAACGTTTTGCTCTATGTTACAACCATTTTGGACCGAGGTCCACTGATCAGTTTCCGTACTATGAAAGCAAATTTTTCTTCATTCCAATATCAGAGCCCATTGCGTTAGTTGGGAGTCACTCTCCCTCTCTCTATTTCTCTCTTTCCCTGTACGAGAGAATTTGGTTTTACATTAACGTAAAGATTCTATACTTAGTGATCGGTCACTCATAAATTTTAGATTTGGTATTTCTTAAGAGTTATTAAATATTGCTTAGTGCTGAATTGTGGAATCTGAGCAGACATTTTGCAAGTATGTAACAGCGCCTTTTTGAGTATTATTGAACTTTCTTTTTTGGAATACTAGGTGAACTTTTTGAGTACTTTGGTGAATTTCTTTGGAATATAGTGAATTTTTGGCTTCAGTGGCATGAATGTTGTGACCACAGAAGTAGGTTGAATAAATCTAGTGAAATCGGCGATGGTGTTCTCTGTGATGCGAAGAGGAGCTCGGGGGGGGGGGGGGGGGGGGAGTCATTGGATATTACATACTTCACAAAACAGCTGTCACATTTCGCTCGCTTGACGTTGACTTGGTCGAATGCTAGCTGCTCAGAAAACTATTGGCATAAGAAAGATATCTTTATCAAGGTTAAGAATTTTCTTGTCTATGCGATAGATTTAAAGTTATTTTTGGTAATAACTATTTTTAATGTACAGGTTTTTTGTGAATATTTTGTCGATGAAAATAGATTTTTAAAAAGGGAGTCTGTATCAAGGAAGTAAGCCTGTGGTTGAATTTTTCAACCTTTTTACTCTCTTGGGATGTTACACCAATGTCGAATCAAATCAAAGCTAAGGTATGACCATCACAGAAAATTTATTCAAATACCATGGTCACCTCAAATTATGTACTGTGGTAAAGCACGACTGTAGCAGCTCTACCTGCCACCTGCCGTTCCAAGAACCTGTGCACCAACTCATCACTTTCCTCTCCTATTTATACGAGTCCGTCACCAATACTATCTCTCTCTCTCTCTCTCTCTCTCTCTCTCTCTCTCTCTCTCTCTCTCTCTCTCTATCATCATCATCATCATCATCATAATATTGTTTTCTTTCCTGTATTGTTCTACACGATTTCCTTAGATATTGCCCAAATTTTAAAACATTTTCTCTCATTATTTAAGATGGTGTTTCCAGTCACGCATGAATTTGTTTAATTTGGTATCATGACGTCAGTTATGAGTAAGGAAGGTTTCGCGGTAGGTTCTAAAGAAGGTGATTGACATTCTGCTCTGAACTGTCGTTACAAAATCCACTTGAACGAATAATTAGAGGCTTTAACTGCATTTAGGTGTCAAAGATTACAGAACTTCAGTAGAATCTTTATGAATGAAATTTGCAAGAAATCAAACCAACAACAAATACGAAGTTCCCTCCGCTCTTCTAGAGTTGCGGTCCCCGTAGGGGCTAGTGGCATCAGTGGACCTCGCGCGCTACACAATAGGTATTATTTAAGGTACCTTGCAGAGTCTCTTCGGCCCCTAGCTGCAACCCCTTTCATATCTTTTACTGTACCTCTGTTTATGTTCAGTTTCTTCCGTCTTGCTGTGTACCCTCTCCTAATAATTGTTTCATAGTAGAATTGCTTTGTGGTTTTTCTCCTGTTACACCTTTCAAACCTTTCTACTCAGTTTCCCTCTCAACGCTGAATGACCATGTAAGTCCCAGCTTCTTGGCCTTTGCTCTAAACTCTATATTTATTTTCACTCCATTTCCCTTGAAGAGTTGCCAGATGTTGCTATATTAAACAGTATGTGTCTGATGATTTAAGAAAACAGTTTTGAGTGAACATTCTAAAGCCATCAATATCCTCCGTAATCATTTTATACCAATTGCATATCTGGCTAATACCATTATTTAGGAATGCTTGAAATGAGTACCAGGCTCCACCGATTTGAAATTTATTGATTCATAAAATTAAAACAAAAAATTAAGTATTTCAAAATTTTTGAAGATTGAAATTCGGTGAAATTTAGTCCTGCCGATTAAATTAAATAAAGATTTACTCTTAAATAAACAGGACCCCTTTGCTTCGCTAGTTTAACAGTAATCTGCTTCTTAGTCCGTTCATAGCTATGGAGTCGAATCCTTTGCTGACAAAACCTCATCAAGTATGGAATACTAATGATGGCCATGTTGCTGATGTTTCACTGTCCTCAACTGAGCAAAATGACTTTCCTTCTCAGATTTTGGTATTAAGAAAGCTAGCGCGTTACCTTAGTTAGTTATATTACAGCATTGTGAATAAGTGCAGTTGTATTATTATTTTGTTTTGTTTTTGTTTTACACAGTGGTCCTGTTTAGTCAAAGACAGACCACCTGGTTGGCTGCTTTGATTCATATGTTTTTGTTTAAAGGCTCAGCACCGTGACTTGATCAAAACTTTCGAAATCTTTTCATGTCGCTCGACTCTGTCGGCTACAGACGATTAGTGACACGATGCTGTTTCTTACAGGAACCCCCTCAAAAGGCGAGGCTCGAGAGCCCCCACGTTGGTCTTGGAACAGAGAAGTGCATTACTCAAGGCAGGTTAGGCAAATGCCTATGTTGCTAGCAAGAGAAAACTCGGAAAGGATTCAGACTACTTCTCAACATACTTGTGTTGAGTTCGTTTTTGAAGCAATTTGGTTTGCTGTGGCTGTTGCGAATATTCATCATCTAAACGATACGCGGTAGTTGTAGTGACATGGTATTGTAGTTTAATACAACGTCAAAGTATTTAAGGTAGTTTGCTCCTCTCTCTCTCTCTCTCTCTCTCTCTCTCTCTCTCTCTCTCTCTCTCTCTCTCTCTCTCTCATTTTGTCTTTATATTTACTGCAGCTTTGTATCAGTAGGCCATATTTGCAAAGCATGATATGTAAGATATGGAACTTTGAACGTGTCGGCAGAATCGATTTTTGATGCTCTTCGAATCCGATCCCCAATAAACATCATTTAAAAAATACAGATTTTAGAATTTTCCATTCATTTCGGTGGCCTATAGACATAGCCATAGATCTCTGAAATATCATGAAACCCTTCTTGTAGTCTCGACGATCGATGGCATTCATGACTGGGGATGGAATTATCGCTTTTGGAAGGCAGTGAAGCTATAGAATGAATGCAAAAGCCAGATGACCATCTCCCAGAACCACTAGGAAGGGTAAGGAACCTTCCTTTCGGGATGTTTGGCTTCTTGATGCTTACAATAATACTCAAAGAACTATTGTCTACCGCTCACAAACTGCTTTTAGTGTATGTGTAAGTGTTTACATATAAATAAATGGAATGTGTGTTATTCCATATATAAAAACTGAATTAAACCGATGACCCAAGGGGTCACCGATGCGGTTGCAGGAGTGTGATAGGAACTGATAACTTAATGTAGACTAAGCCTTGACGTGTTGTATCAGCGTCCTGGTTTGTAGTCACCTGTGGTCATCAAAGCCATTGTTGTGTAAACCGTCCACATTGCTTTCGCTTGAGAAACCATGTTGACCTATAACCCACAGATTGGGCTACCTGACTTCGTCTCATATGTTCTTCTGTATGTATGTTCAATATGCTGAGCTAAGCTTTGCTCTCCTATGATTTTGTAAATGCATTGTAACTCAGAACTCTACTTCCTCTCCTAGAATCAAGTTCTCTGAACCACTTCTTGCCTCTACTCAAGAGAGCAAATATATTGTTAAGTTTTACCAACATGAGTTTGAAACGTCTTCGCCTTTATACCCAAAGAAGATACTGATGAAACTTAGAAATTATCATCGCAATCGATGATACTCCGACGAGGATGGGAAGTATACAAACAGATACTTGCGTATAACATCGCAGGTCTTAATAACCAACAGGCCGCCTTGTTAGACAAGGCCCAGCCCCTACATATGTAGTGAGTGTTGTGAGGCATGTAAATATAACGCTTGTTTTCCATCAAAAGAAAGTGTTCGTTAAATAAAAATCTTTGAGTTATTTTCATTCAAACGGGAGTATGTTGATTATAGCCATTGTTGGCTATAAACTAGAAAGTGTAGGTTGTCACACTCATTTATCCAAACCAACGAAGGAACCACTTATGTTACTAGAGTTGAAAACAAATGACCCATTATGGATGCTTCTCCTCTATTGTTTTATAAGCACACATGAAAATAATTCTAGATATCTCTTACAGGCATTTTAGTAAAATATGTTTTTGATTCCCTTTCAAATGTGTCTGTACCTGTTTCCGGCTACCCCTTGCACTCAGACGTTACAGGGTTCATTAGCATTATAATAGTAGCTCGGAATAATTCGGACCTTGTATGAAACAGCAGCAAGAGTGAATACATGCAGCAAGAGTGAATACATGCGGGTTAAAATCTCTTGCGGGGGAAAGGGGGCCGGAGGAGCGGTCACTTTCTAGGAAAGCCATTCTTTTCTTGTGGTTCTCCACCGTTTTTTATAATAACATTTTAATGTATCTACATTTTACAAAGTTTATATATGTATATATATATATATATATATATATATATATATATATATATATATATATATGTATAGTCTACTTGCCACCTTTTACTTGCTATGTAATGCCCTCTCGACATCTCAAAATCTTCACGCATTTTGGGTACTTTTGTCACTAGAAAACCTTGGATCCAAGTGCAAGAAATACCAGTCTGTTGTAATGTCTGGTAGTAGGAATTGAACCTGCATTCCATAATCACGATGAGGCCACGTTGCCGACCTGACCATGAGAAGTGGATTGAGACCATTATAATTGTATATTATATAAATTTATACCATTATATATTTTTCCCATTTTGTCAACCAAGTAAGATTTTGTGGAATGGACACTCCCTAACTCTCTCTCTCTCTCTTCCCTGCGAATCTGCTTCATACCTCTGCCTTGTCCCTCTGCCTGTCATGTGCTCTCTCTGTTCCAGGCAGCTAATCACTGCAAGTGAATGGCTTCTCAACGCCACACTGCCGAAGTGTTATTTGATTCCTAAACCCCAGTCAACGTGTGGAGAAGGAGAGAGAAAGGGAATTCCAGGAAAGAAGAAAAACTGGCTATGGCCAAAGCTGGCATCCAGCCCCCTACATCCCGGTCTTCACACTCCATGCTCAGTAGCATGGGCACCCTCATCAAGCCATGCTCCGTCCCTCCTAGACGTTGAGCCATGGTAGAATCCTCTTTCTCCGCCAGGCATGGCCTCGGCTCCAGTGCCAAGGTAAGGTTTGAGTTGTCTTTACGAAGCTCCCCGGCCAGGCTACTTCTCTGCAGCCACTCGCTCGACTCAGCATGCATAAAACTTCGTTTTTTGGGACATGCTTTCCATTTACCCGTGACCTCAAATTTCACAAAGTTCACAGAAATAATTCAGGAACATTTTCATGCCATAGACGTAAAATTAATTCCTAAGAACCCTTCCACCATCGGTTCCCTCTTTACCTCGTGGGAGCGATTATCGCCTTATAATGTCCTCTGGTGTTATTTATAATATACTTGCCCTGAGTGTCAAACAGGGACCTGTGTGGAATCCACCAGCAGACTCCTTAAGTTGCGTATCGATTCTCATCGTGTCGTAAGCTTCCGTACTGGCAGCAGATTTGCAAACCCAGAACACTCCAATATTAGAAATCACTCCAAAATGTGTAAAACACATACCGATAATAAAGACTTCTGCATTTTAGACCATACCACCAATTCGCAAGACCTTGTTATTCTGGAATCTCTCTGTATTAAACAACTTGTTCTGAACACCCTTACGTCCTCCTCCCCTCTGTATTTGTCTTGACTTGTGTTGTTTATTCATGTTTTTATGTTTACGTTTAGTTTAACGCTGTCACTCCTCTATGTCGGTCATAAACCTCTTGTTCTGTAACTGTTCTCTGCTGCTTTCAATTTCTGTCAATTTTTTTTTTATTTCATGTTCATTTATCTTTCATTTTAATGTATGTCCTTTTAAATAATTTAATTCCCTTAAATTTATCGTGTATATTTCATACAATTTGTAAGAATAATTTTTAGCTTTTGCATTTTTGAATTTTTTATTTTTAGTTTTGTTTTTACAATTTTACTAGGAATTATATTTTTCATTTTAACAGCCTGATGATGTAATTAATTGGATAATTACGAAACGTCGCAATAAAGACAGCCTGTACATCTGTGTGTGTCCTCTTCCCTTTATTGATAATTATATATATATATATATATATATATATATATATATATATATATATATATATATATATATCTATATATATATCTATATATATATATATATATATATATATATATATATATATATATATAAACACACACATACACATCAAGACAGGCATTTCTCACTAACAGGGGTTGTTGTAGTGAAAGGCAATCATCATTGCCACATTCACCCCTTTACCTTTTGAAATAATGAAGGGCCTCCATGTAGAAAACTTTTTAGAACTTAGCTACTTCGTTCAATATACAGTTAGTGGAACCCTTTTAAACACACTTTGCCTTGGGCACATATGCTAAGTACATCATGCATCCCATCTACAAGACGCTTTCAGGTTCCTTGGAACTCCCTTCCTCCCAACTCTTCCAATATGGGGGGTTTTAGCTAAATTTTCAAAACTGGTAAAACCTTGGACTTTCCCAAATGTATGATCAGTGTGCTGTAGGACTCCCATCACAAGTAGGACGTCTATATGAAATGTGCAGGAACTTGCAGTGCTGCTTGTGGCTGTTGTATGACATGTTTTCTCTCTTATGTTGCACCTCTGCCCGCTTTGCCAGCCTTTTATTGTTGCCCTTGCACTCATGCATGTGTAGACAGCTCCTTCAGGACAATTAATAAATATTATAGGGAGTATTGAAACTTTGTCAGTCAGAGTGGATGGAATGCTCCGACAGTGTTGGTGTGTTTAAGAAATCTCCCAGTGCGGTAAATACTTGTCAGGACATTTCGAAATGTTGGAAAAGAAGAGCGTTTTTGAAGAACGAAAAAATCTAGCCCAGACAATCTGGGTGGCTCATATGGGGTGACGCACTAGCTGACCCGGGACCGTGTCATGCCATTTATAGGTCACAAGGGAGTAACAGAAAGAAGCTTCAGGAACCATTGGGTTCATGCATATGTGTGTGTGTACCTAAAGGGGTCATATGGGAGGGCCAATATAATGAGGTACCCCCCCAAAGAGGTATATGATTCTGGCAGTGTCGAGATTTTGTGGAAAAGCTGCCCGTGGGAGGCCGCATAGTTTGTGAGTAAAGGTGAAACATCTTGGTGTTTGAGTGATGGGCTAGTTTTATCATTTCCATTGAATATGTTTTATTGAACTTTTCCATATACACTATCTGAAGCCCGTACTTCTGTGAAGTTTTCCATTTACTTATTTGCTAGAAGTAAGAACAGTCATACCCTTGACTTTAATTAATTTTTTTTTTTTTTTGTCATGTTATGTTTGGGAATAAAACTTAATATTTCTTTGATAGATCATGAGTTTCGTTTGGCCTTAGTTAATTGCTACCGTAGCTAGTAATAGAGGAGACTGGCACAGCGATGGTATGTGGCGACTTTCAGTTGTGTTTTCTTTGATCTGTGAGGCTTGGTAATGGAAGGAAAATTAAATAAAATTAATGCGTAATTGGAAACAGGATTTTAAATAATGATAGAAAATGTTTTAAAATTTGGGCGATATCCAAGGGAAATCGTGTGGAACAATGCAAGAATGAATGCAATATGATGAGAGAGAGAGAGAGAGAGAGCAAAGGCAGTTTTTGTGGAAGCATAGGCCTATCTATAAATACTTAATTCATGATAGCGTTCAAAGATTGTAAGGTAAAAAAAAGTCAGGCATAAATTATGGTCATGCCTACTTCCTTGATATAGTCTTTATCTTTCAAAATCAATTTTCATCGACAAATCATTCACAAAGAAAGCAGTGTAAACTAGAAATATTTATTGCCACAAATAACTCGATATCTGTTGCAGAGGCAATGAATGTTTTATATCGTTCAAAAAATGTTGATCTTTATGGAGCTCTTTTGGTCTCGCGACAAGTAATGCAGCCGTGTTACGCCAATATCCAGTAGCTTGTGCTTTCCCGCCCAAAATTCTCGGGGTCATCTGCCCATCAGATTACTATAGTGGATATAACTAGATTTGTTTAATACTCCATAGCCGTCATAGCACTGACTGGCATGGACGTCGTCAAACTTTAAACACTTTGAAATACACATAAATTTGTAGAAACTAAAATAATGACTATTAATACTTGTAATGATGCGACAGTAATCCTGTTCTTAGAGGAATAAGAGTAAGTATTGAAGTCGTGAAACGGAGCAACACAGCCAGCGGATTGTGAGATTGGTTTCCGTCCATTAACCTTCTTTTACTCTTTCAGGTTTTCAGGTTATATAAACTACTCCATCTGAGACATCCCATTTTCTTCGGACATATATGGGGGTTTTGAGCATCTGAACGTGTTTGTTTTGCAGATTTAACTTATATGTTTTGCATTTTCATATCGTAGAGTCGGTTTAACGAGATTACGTGTTTTGGTAAAAAAGAAAGAAAGAAAAAATTATAAATGCGATGAACGATATCTAAAGAAAACCGTATCTTCAGTGAGTGTATCTTACCATCAGTAATGACTGGGCTTGAATAAAGTCCTTACCAAGGTATCTTCATCCTGCTGCACACTTTGATGCCTTTGAGAGATTCTGCCCGGGCTGATTGACCTTAAGACTAAACGTGGCCTTAACCGTTCTGTTGTTACACACACACACACACACAGAAAACATGAAGATTATATAATTACGTATACACAATATGCATAAACCTTTGTTTCCTTATAAAAAGATCTTGATATAGTTTTGTTCCTCTTGTAACGTCATTGCTCCCTCGGGTTATTCTGATCCAAGACACTTTATGTGAGCAAAATGTCACTAGTACAAATAGTTTTTACTTAAACGTCAGTTATATTTTGCAGTTGATTTACATACGTATGATAGAAACTTTACAGAAAGATAATCTTGCTGACGAATGCCCCTGGTTCTTTTATCAATTCGTCGTTCATTTTCGCTTTATGACGGCTGTGGTTCTTACTAGCCAATTCTTCATTATTTCTAATTCTGTTTCTAGTTTATATTTGTTATTTATTCCGTCGTGAGAATCACTGACCTTTATTTTTGCTTTTGGAATTGTGACACGTCACTCAAGTTGATTCATAACTTTTCAGAAATTGTTTGAGTGTAAGACACTAATGGTGACCAGAGGCATGGCGATAATTTTGTTTTCGAGAGAGAGAGAGAGAGAGAGAGAGAGAGAGAGAGAGAGAGAGAGAGAGAGGCTGACTATGGCCTGATGGTCTCGTTGGAAGTGGTGTTGTGTCGAATGGAGATAAGAGGATCCATGTGGCCCTTCGCTTGACAGGTGCTCACTCTCTCCACAAAAGTCATCTCGTTCCCCCCCACCCCATCCCTCCCTCCCTACCTTCCCTCCCTCCCTTCCCCCCTTTTCTCAGATCCTTCTCAGTCGAAGTATTTCCTGTAGATTGGCTTCCTCCCATTAACCTTCTTTTACTTTCAGGTTGTTTCATTTGCTTTTCCTCTGTAATCATACTTTTCTTTTTCAAGTTTTGAAGGTGGAAGTAGAGGGAGGGAACCTTGCATTCTATTTTACAAAAGCAGTGAAATATCTCTTTTTAACGCTTTCTTATGTACTTTGCTTTTTTTTTCTTTGCGTTCTTATGTCTGTATTTTAAGTCGGTTACTTTTCATACTGATTGTCGGTTGGGGAGAAGTGTTGAGATGTGCAGGATCAAGTTTTTTTGTGAAATCTTTTGATTTTCTTTATTTATCTGGGATAGGTATCCTCCTATATGACACTTATGTAGGCTACACGCGTGGTTTTGCATCCCCTGAAATGTTTTTCCCTTCCATTTTTTACATTATTTTTTTTCTTCGTTATTATCTTACGTTCCCAACCTTTTTCCTTATATCCAGTCATCTTTTCGCTTCATCGTTTCCTTCTCTCATTTCATGTCTTTTTCTCTTCCTATATAACTCGTACCCACTTCCTCCCTTGCTTCACCTCCACCTTCCTCATGAACCCCTTCCCTCCAATCCCCCCCTTCACAGTTCCTCTTCCTCCTCCTCCTCCTCCTCCCCCCTGTTCCTCCGTGTGGTCTGGTGTGGCATAATGAGCAGACCGCGGGTAAATATGAGATGCTTTGCCTTGGAATCGGTGGGCAATTTGTTACATTTTTGTTTGTTTATTGACGCTGTGCCCCGTTAATTGTGCCTGCGCTATACAATGAATTTTTGATGATATAAATGACGTGATGCATGCTGTTAGCTCTATTTGTTTTCTGTGTTGGGAAAGGTATGAATTCGGTTATTGTTTCAATAATATAATGTTATGGATGTGCATCATATGGTTTTTAATCTTCTCTGCTGTTAATAGTTGAGGAATAAAGTAATTCGATTCCAGAGAGAATATTTTTCGGTATTCTAGTAGTAGTCTAAGTTATACTGAGAGCAATCTGGCTTTGGGCTTTATTTCATTATTCTCTCTCTCTCTCTCTCTCTCTCTCTCTCTCTCTCCAAGAATTAGATCCTGGAATTTGTTCTTTAAAAGTTGGTAAAACGAGTTAACATTGTGTTGAATATTTCTCTTGTTTTATATTTCGTTTTATTAATTGCATACAAAGACGTGTACGTTGTATTAACAGTAAGAGAAAATAAAGATTTGGGTTTAAAGTTTTTAGGTTAAAATCGTTCCTTTTGAAAGTAGATATTTTATGTTATCTTATAATTATTGTTTTCCTTTTCAGCAGTTTAACTGAGTCTGTGCTTGGAAGTTCGAAATATTCATCGAAAGAAGAAGGGTGCATGCATGAATGATTTGTGAATTTCCCGATGCTTAAGACAACATTGTATGACGGAGAGACTTATGATGGCATGAATAATTTGTATCCTGTCTTCAGTTGATTTCTTTATTATTTGTGAATTGGAGAATCAAAACTGTTCACGATCAAAACTGACTCTGAACTTGTTCATCGCTCTTGCTTGCATAAGACCAAGTCCATTTTGTGCTGTATGTCTAACATTAGGAAGTGTGAGCTTAACAGGCAAGTATATATCGTTTGAAGTAAAGTCGTCATTGCACTCATTGTGGAATTTTACTCCAAATGGTCTGTTATGGATCATAATTTAGAAGAAAGCTTACTTTTATTTAGATAAATGTGAAATAATTAAGAAAAAATGTACGACAACCGTGTTGACATGTGGTACACCTAACATGACAAAGAGTAAAGAGGCGAAAGAGCAGTTCGAAACCACATTAATAACATGGCCCACCCAGCGTCCCTACACGCCCACACATGTGATGAGAGAGAGAGAGAGAGAGAGAGAGAGAGAGTATTGGGGAAAGAAAAGGTAAGAGAGGTGGGGGTAAGCATGACATTGACGGGAGGTATGTAGCGTTACGGAGGGGTGTTCTCTGGGGGGGAGGGTGTGCGGTTGGGTTGTGGGGGTGGGGGGGGGGATATCATGTGGAGTCTTAGGCTGTCAAGTTCCCTAACCGTTATTTTCTGGCTACTTTGATCTTCACTCACCAGCTGTCTCAAGATGAGCTAGATCTACTTGTCTCTTCCTTCGACATGAATCTTGCATTGGTCGTTTAGTTTTCATTGGAGTTCCGATTAAAGCTCTCTTGTTCGAATGCAGCCATCCATGTAATGTGGTGCGTTCTCGATTCTCTCGTGAATGTTACACATATCAGAGTATGCCTTTGATATGAATGGTATTTTGTTGGACAGCTCTGGTTGGTTATGGGGTCAATGTCCATTGCGTAAAATGACAGACGTCGTGTTTTTTTTTTAATGAGGATTCATTTCAATAGAGTATCAGTCGCGTACAGACGTTCACGCACAAACTCAACGCTGTTCCATAACCAGTGCTTGCTTGTGCTTTAATGCGCGGGTTTTTATTTTCTGGGCTTGATTTGAGACGTTGCTTGGAAAGCCGATTGTTACTTTTCTTCTTTCTTATTTTCTATGTATCATGTTTGTTTTGCTGCTAAAAGCTTTTGTTACAAGCTTTCCACTTGAGCTGTGCTCGCAGCAGCAGTCCTTCGCGAGGGGATTTTTAAAGTCCTTATTGAATACCAGTCATGTCGAGTACTGCGGATCATTTTCGTTTTAACCAATCGCACCATTTAACGAAGTGACTGGTATGTATAGCTTACAGAAATGATCATGATTGAATGGGTGTGGAAGATTAAATGGTTATTGATAAGAACTCTAAATTTGCTGTTTGTTGATTGGTTATCTGATGATTATTTTAGCCTTTTTCCTCTGCCGTAGGCTGGCACACATGGTACTAAAATAAGAGGAAGGTATTTAAAACAAGAAAATCCCCCCCCCCCCCAACTCTCTCTCTCTCTCTCTCTCTCTCTCTCTCTCTTTGAATTTGATTGAGGAATGTAAATGGCCTACTCGAGTTGCTTTCCGGTTAGAAACTCCATTGCCCTCTTTCGTCTAACTTTTATACGAGTAAATCAATAGGGAACTAGTATAACAAAACATTGTCACATATCTGTTTCGGAACTTTTGAACCCCGCCTTCGTTGACGGTGCTCTTTGTCATTACCTATGATTTTTTTCCCATCTAATTTTGCCTATTGTTGTCTTGGTATTGAAGTGAAATATTTTGGAATTTGACTCAGACTATTAATAGCTGACGAGATGAGAAAAGTAGTAATGACAATTTCTCTAGGGTTCTCGCAAAAACATATTGTACGGAAAGTGAAATATTTAGATTTCTTGAAGGAAACCCCTTCTTTCAAATAGGAAATCATTTATTGCTATAATTTGTTTACTGTGAATCGTGTAATGAATGTAAGGTGTGATATTATTGATAACCCAGAGTATGGATTAATTGCTTCTTCCAAGTTGTAAAATTTTTGCATTATTTTTTAGGTTGTTGAAAATGTATTCTCTGTGTTAATGATCGTAGCTTTCATATGATCAGTCAAATCTGCTTCTCTTCAGCCAGCTCGCTTCATTTTAGGATCTTTAGACGTTACTTTTGCATTTTCATAGTAATGTGAACAGATGATTTGAAAAGAACGTTATAGCAACATTCAGTGATCTTTGAACATTCGTGTAGGCTTACAACCTTTATTCATTGGTTTTTGGTAGAGGAATTGTGATAATAGCATATCGCGCTTCGGGAATTCAAAGTCTCCTAGATGAGTTGCATTTACATGTCTTTCACATAAAATATAAATTGAGAATGTTATGCATCTTGCACTTACGTAAGTTTCCATCAGAAGCCCGAAACTTTTTTTTTTTTATGAATTGTTTTAACAAACATTCATAGAAGTTGTGCTTTACAAATGGTTGTAAACGAATTTTTAAAGTGAAGTGTCCTGTTCGTGGAGATTGCCATTAGTTTGCCCTATTCATTTTTCAAGTAAGCCTATATAAAAAATTTTGGGTGTTCCAGTTAGACTTCCCCTTATTGTTTTGTTACTGCAAAGAAAGCAGCAGCTGGAACGTGTTTTGTTCAAGTCCTTAGAATGCCATATTTTATATGTTTACTTTCTTGCCAGTAACCTTCATTAAACTCTCGTATGCCATTATGAGTCTTAATACTGTATAATCAGAAGTATTTGTGAGTCAATGCATCAAATCACGTTCAGTTTTATTTTCACTTATATTTTATAGATTAATGTCCTTGTACGCTCACTTAGAGTTTAGTATTAATCGTTTCAATAGGGTCACTGCGTTTAATGTCATGCGCACTTCTTGAGCTGTTTTTCTTATTCTATAACAGTTTTCGGGAGACTGCAGAATGAGCTTTTACTCCCGCTGCCATTGAAATAGTGGCTATTTTTCTAGTCTGTTTAATAGCTTCCTTAATAACAATTACTGTGATGTACTACAGCGTCATCACGGGCAATCATTCAGAGCTTTCAGAATTGTTGTAAAAAAAGTTCTTTGCATTCTGTCAGGAATTCGTTCCAGGAGTGTTTAATAACTTTTATTTGTCATTCATCGGCATTTCAGTTTAACAGATGTCATGAAAAATGCCTCCTTGTCAATTGGCCGTGACTACTTCGCAAATTCAGCGTCGTCTTGGAAACTCAGAATCTTATCTTTATAAGAATAATGAGTATGTCAATGAAACAAATCCCATAACATGAAAGAAACTATCACTGATGATGACTTTAAGGAAGCTAACAACTCTGGTAAGACGGTACCTCATGTGTCGTGGCAACTGTACGTAATCCTATAAGTGTCCAAGCAAAAGGAAGAAACAGACAGAGGACATTCCAAATGTTATCTTTCATCTGTTTTTTATTTGAATGTACTAATTTCAGTTTCATATTTTACGAATGTGATTGTGATTCTAGAAAAATAAAAATTTCATTTTAAGTCAGTCAGTTAACGAAACTGATAGCGACAGAGACCCATGATGTTTTATTTCCTTACTAAGTTCCAAGCCTGTTTCTGTTGATGAGACCAGTGGATTTATGCTTATGAGTCAATGAATTTCACAGAAGAAACAGAATTCATGATTCACAGACATTTTAATGCTGTCCAGTTGCTGGTTTCTTGGCTATCCTCTTACATTGGTAACGGTGAATGAGAGAGAGAGAGAGAGAGAGAGAGAGAGAGAGAGAGAGAGAGAGAGAGAGAGAGAGAGAGAGGGTGGTCTCATCAGTCAAAGGATAATGCTCCACATCATCTGCCAGTGTTGACATTCTGTGTAGCTTTTTGCATAATCAGAGTCACGGGAAGCAATGACATGCTCATACCTGATTCATTGAATTATTCTGCAGTTAAATATTTTTCTTCTCATAGGTTTTTCGTAGAGAGCTGAACGTAGTTCGGAAATTATATTGTGGCCCACATAACTGATAAATTCCTGACTTACGTTTGAGTGTGCTTTTGCTCTAGAGAGAAATGTTCAAATGTTGGGAGATGTTCATAAAGTTCCGGGAAAGAAATGGCGTCTGGTCTGGCGATTAAGGAGAGCGCGTAATTTAGTAGCGAAGCTTCAAGCTATCTTGAAATGGCTTGCCAGTTTCACGGTTGGAGTGCATCTCTCGCCATGAGAAATATTATTCGCAATGAACGAACTACGATTTACAAGTATTTCTCGTGGAAGGTTAAGTTTATGACACCAGATACTGCACAGGAATGACGTTTCCAACTTTCACATTTCAAGCGGAAATAAAGAATTATGATAGTTAAATTAGAGATCAGATAATTTTAGAGTTAAATGTATTTTATGAATTTACTGGATAGCTTCATTTTTATTTTATTGGATAGGACACCTCTGTCTGCTAGCAAACAATGTCATGAGAATATCAGAATTTTTACCTCCTGTGGTGGTTTGTTTGTCATGTCATCGTATATCTGTCAATCAGTATATTCACAATGCCACATGTGGAAAAATAGTCTACCTAAGACCTTGAACCAATTGGGATCGCATTTTTAAGCTTGTCAGATGCTATATCAGATCCGCAACCCAAGAAGAAGTTAAATGAAATACTGATGGTTATTTTAGTAGGTATGTCCCTAGAAAGGTCATCAAATACAGAAC
Organism: Macrobrachium nipponense; assembly: GCF_015104395.2. NCBI lineage: Eukaryota > Metazoa > Arthropoda > Malacostraca > Decapoda > Palaemonidae > Macrobrachium > Macrobrachium nipponense. The sequence goes on from NC_087213.1 coordinate 39,229,599, forward strand.
AAATGACCAGCCATGGTTTGATGATACATGCCAAACAGACCAAATTCAACGCGTGGAGATGAAATCGTTCGCATGAAAATGCCATCATTATTTCTTACGGTCGAGAGAAATTACAATAATTCCGCCTTATCTGTTGTTGACTAAATTGGTTCTTCTGTCTTTGGGTCAGGCTCGTCTTTCATTGCACCATTACTGACAGATAATGGTAGATTGGTTACTGGCACTAGGGAAAAGGCTGAACTGCTTCATAAGGCTTTTGAAGCTAGCAATTTGCTGTGGCTGTCCCTCTCCCTGATGTTTGTCATTCTGAACCTTTTCTTAAAAAGTTTTCATTTCGTTTTAGGTATGTTACGAAAATGTAGGGTTGATACAATTGTAGTGATTGCAATTAGGCAAATATTTGCCCGGGTCAGCTGTGTCTTTTAACTTGTTTTTGATTAATGGTTTTCAAGTGAACTAAGAGAAAATGGTGAATTACACACGCATTGCATAAGGCAGCTAGCAAAATATAGATTATCAGGTGTCAGACAATTTATGTTTAAGGAAGGTGTTGATGGCATCGCTGATGTAACCTGGGGTAAAACAATCTGCATAAAGAAATTGAATGTTACTATCTACTTCCCTCCGGGAATCTTGTTCGTTTATGCATTAGAGGATAGCACTGAAGTGATCGCCCCACATTCTTGCGATAGCCTCATCACCGATGGTTTCTCCTGCTCTTGGTGATAGCTTCTTAGTTTTGGGGTTGAGGAATTTAATGTCATTCCAAAGACGAGGACAATCGCCAGATTCTAACTTCCTGGACATCGCATCTACTCTTAGTTTCTTTTCATTTAGTCTGCAGTGCCTAAATCTGGAAATGTGCTCTCGCCTGTCTCATTTCCACTGTGTAGTGTCCTTTCCTCAAGCTACCATTTTGCTTCCACAGTAGAAGCATTTCTCGTAAATGTGTATACAAATCTTTATCCAGGTCATTCCAGCCAGGTATGTTATGAGAGTTGCCTTGAAATTTAAAGGAGGCGAGGGGGCGTTCTCTCTCCTTATGCATTTATTATGCACGTGTATGCCCTGAACATCAAACTGAACTCACTCCCGAATTGGATACCCTATCAATGAAATAACAGTAAACAACCTTTGTTTCGCTGACGATATGGTTCTGATTTTCCTGTATGCGCAAGGTCTCCTCTGACTACTCTACACTTGCCGCAGATATGCAGAGGAATTTGACAGTCTATACAAAGAAACCAAGACCCAGTGCAGGACGCTGTGTCTGAGATCGCTCAAGTGTATTGAACCCCCACAAATTTTTTTTAGAAATTGTAACCTGGAATTCATCCATGAATTCCTGTATCTGGGTCACATCATCACGGATGACCTAAAAGATACAGCCGACATAGAACAGAGGCGACATAAATTTGTGCTGCTGACAACAAGTTTGCAAGGAGGTTTGCCTTTTGTCACCAAGACATGAAACTTCTCTGCCACTCGTATTGTTACAGCAGGTATGGGTGTGTCCTATAGACGAACTATACCTGAGACACCTCATCAACACACCTCGCACTGCCACTCCACCATGCAGATGTTCATAAAACACCCTTGGATGATTTAAAAATCATTGTTAGGTGAACAATGTTCAGTCTGATCATCAGACTGGGAAACAAAAGCAGTCTTCTAATTAGTCCAGTTGCCAAACTCCACTTTTTAAGGGAAGCATGCTTTGACGTCATTATGAAGTTTCATGGTTGATTCTTCATCTTTGCAACATGATAACTCCACTGTAGTTTTCACGGATGGCTCAAAGTCAGATGCTGGCGTATGCTTTGGTGTAGCCTTGCCTGGTGTAGAGAGAAGCGGCAGGTTATCATCTGTTGCATCGATTTTACAGCAGAATTATATGCAATTTTAAAGGCTTTAAGGGAAGTTTTAATCCAGAATGAAAATAATTCTATTATATATTGTGACTCAAGAAGTGTTCTTCAGTCACTGAAATCTTTTAAGCTTTTAAACCCTCTGATTTTAGTTATATTGGAATGGCTGCTTTTACTGAAAAGAAGAGTGAAAGAAGTAAAGTTCTGTTGTGTGCCTTCCCATGTTGGGGTGGCTGGGAATGAGAAAGCTGACCAACAGGCAAAGTCTGCGGTCAGCTCCCGAGAACCCACAAGATGCCTACTACCATATCAGGATTTATATCCCCTAGTAGGTCAGAGAATAAAAACATGTTGGCAGTCTCAATGGGAGGATATTTTAACTAACCAGAAAATGCGCAATATCACGTCATCAGTGTCTCCTCGGTCATATCCGTATATGCCAAGGAGACAGGAAACGATGTTGTGCAGATTGAGTATTGGACATACAAGAATTTGAGACATAGGTTCCTGTCTTGGGGACGTGATAGAAGGTAATTTTATTCTATCTACAATTCTTGGAAAGGATTGTAATATAGAGCAGTTATATATCATTATGTGGGAGGCTGGCCTCCTCAACAAAATTTAGATTATATATAGAATGTCTATGTGAGAATTTATATATTTAAACAAATATATTTATATAAATATAATTTTAGATTTTTTATATGAAATTAATTTTAGATTTAATTTTTTTTCTCTAAGTTTATTTCGGTGTCAATAACCTAGATGTTGTGACGCCAGTTTTTAACAGACATAATCAATCAATCCACACTAGATACAGCGCTTGTAATAAGACGACCTATACATCCTTTTTGGGTGCAACGCCAGTTTATGGTAGCCTTGTGTTCTTTGTCTTACTGGTACAGATGTCCATTAAAAGATACAAGTTTGCCACCGCTTTTTAGGCTGTATATAAATTCCATGATGGGTGGAAAGGAAACTTTTAAAACTCACAGTGTAAAACTCAGTTGCAAATTTTTTTAAATGACTTCCTATTTTTAAACCAGTACTATCGATCTAAAGCAATTTTGTGTTAAAACTATATACTATTTTTGAGTAACTACTATCCTTTACTAAAACTGCACCTATTTTGAAAAAATTATTTTCAAACGTACATCGCTCATTTGCAGATATCGCTCAAAAGCGGTCGCTTAGAAAAGTATCACTTTGGCGGTTATCGCTCTGGAGTATGTGCCAGTAATGACACCATTGCTTTTTTGGCCTGTACTTAAATCTGAAAACGAAGGGCAAGGAAAAGCAGAGGAATTAGATAAAAAAAAAAAATTGGTCGTTTAAAAGGGATTTTTTTTCACATTTATATATACTGAAGAAACTTATACCATCATGTGATGATTGGCATGGGTATGGAGACTTATTCTCAATTACTTCAGAAAGGAACACGTATTGTAAGAAAGGAGGACACGCAAAAGATAGGGCAATATCACTATAGATATAGAGGGGAGAGATTGGACTGTCACGTGCAAGTAAGGCGCCAGTTCTGTTGATTCCAAGATATGGCAGTGGCAGGCAGCGACTGCATAGACCAGTAGCAACAGTGCTGGGCCATCAATGTTACTTATAGAAGCAGGATCACGAAAGAACAGGGAATCACATTTCACAAGTGACAGACAAATTTTCATTCAGGAAATTCTTTATAACTGTGTTGAGACAACCTCAAACAAGTAAACATGTGTTAGATCATGGTCATCTGTTAGTCAGTTACACAGTTGGTTTTGAGGTAATGAAATAATAAATGTGGTAATTAGCTTTTTATCAAAACCTATCAGCATGTAGGGTAAACCGTTAGTACATATAACCATGGTTAAGTCTGAAAAATGTTCCTACTACTGGTACTACAATATTATGAGCCTAGCAGTGTTAGAATGTTATTTACTATGTTACCAACAAGTTCTCAAGCCTCCTTGCATGTACAGGACTTGTATGAATTTGATCTGCCAGAACACTTAATAAATGTAGTATTCTTCAATTTTACCATATCAGCTTTACCCTAAAAATTACTCAAAATTCATCCTACATTATAGCTTTAAAAGTAAGCTTCGCCAACTAGCTTGTCTGCCAGCTTAGCAAAGGTAGCTTAACTTGTGTAACCATCGGGAATGCTGATTTTTCTATCTGTCCTCCACAAGGCTGTGAAATATAGCTCAAGTCTAGGCTACCTATGAAAGCCTTTTCTTACAGGTTAGACTAACTTAGACTGTGCAATTTAAATAAGCATGTCAAATCCACAGGAAGACAAAATTATTATTATCAACTAAAAACAATTCCCCTTCGGTTAATAAATATGAAAATGTATTAATTCCGTGGTAGAACGCAGACCAGGTTATGGATGGCGAAAACACAATGATTAATTATCAAAAGTAATAGTACTTAAAACCAGAAGTGGATAAAAAGAGAAATCCATCACTCTTAATCACAACGACCACCATACTTACATATGAGCTATACACTGCTTGACACCAAAATAGAAAATGTTACAACAATCATAATACACCAGAGCCATACTCATGCTCGACACCAATGCAGTGCAAATAATAATCATAAGATATTGTTACCCCGAGCCATAGACGGCTCAATATTAAAGTAATAACAATGTAATAATCATTAAAACCAAAATTAGGTTAACACACAGACTGTACAAGCATACAGACAGCACAAACAGTAACAATAATGATACTTAAATGAGCAGCATAATAACTTAAGATCTGCACAATAAGTAACAGATACATAACACCAACGTAGCATACAAAAACACAGATCAATCAGGAAGCTACTGAAGAATCCATCATATACACAGAAGGCGAGGTCGTCCTCGAGGAAGTGACCAGGTACCACAGACCTGTCCATACTGCTACCAGAAGCAGCCATTACACACACACAGATGTAGAGGTCCTCATCCTCCCATCGAAGTCAATCCTCCTGTTTGAGTCACGAATGACTTCCAACTGCTCTAGTACTGCCATGCTGCTGTTACCTTGTCAGCTGAGGTTTCCCAGAACTTCTGGAGGGTGGGCGAAACCACTGAACAATCGAAAAGATTGTTTTAAACAAATAACAACTCATCGTTACAAATATATATATATATATATATATATATATATATATATATATATATATATATATAATCTTCCAATTTAAGTGTGTTGAAAGGAAAAGTTTTGTTTTTCCTGATTTTAAAAGTATGTATATTACTGCTAGTGTGTGTATGTGTTAATGCTATCTTTCAAAGATAAGTCTCATGAAGTTAGGTATAAAGAAAAAAAATTTTCACTGTTGCAGAAGGTTCACGGAGTATATAAACCTTTGAATATGAGCAGATATTTTTTTTTTCAATCTACGAGTTTTGATCTTTCGGCCGTTGTACTTCACCGAAAATCTGGGTTATAAAAACCCTCAAGCAGGGAAAAACAGTTTTATCAGAATAATCAAGATATGTGTGTGGTTATTTTTTTAACCATCCTTTACGGGGGGAGAGTTGAGTTTATCTTGACAGCTTTCCTGAGATTTGACGTAAGATTTACATTACCCTTTTCCGATTTGCTTGTAGGTTCTTTGCGCGTTTGCTGTTTGAGTCAAGGGTTTGAATGTATAATTGTCATCTTTGAAGTTTCGGAAGATAAAAACTGTCGTTTTTGCCTAGTCCGATTTCATATAGCATTGTTGAGGACGCCTTTCATTTCAATTTTTTTTTTTTTTTGTTTTTTTTTTTTTTTTTTTTTTTTTTTTTTAAGATTGACTTATTTCTTACAGTATCCTACACTAAATTATGAACTTTATATATTATTCCAAATATCCATTCACCAGTTAGTAAAGTAACTTCAATTCTTTATATTTAAAAGCTGTACTGAGAACACTATAATCTTATAATGTGTGAAATTTTCAATGCTTAATGCGCAAAAATTTCAGATCAATCTTAATTTCTGTCAGTATTCCTCAGTGGCGATTGATTGATTGATTGATTGATTCAATTTTCTCTGGCTTCGGGATAACTAAGGTCATTGGCGTCAATATCATTTGTTGAGAATAAAAAAAATTACATAAAGCCTATGGAGATCATGACTAGGTTATGAATATAAAAATTAAAGCTCTAGCTTTTGCAGAAAACTTGCTTGTGATACAAACAAAAGATTGCCGCTGGCATCTTAAACAACTTCTTCCCAGAGGACTTTGGTCAGAATGTTCCGGCCATTCTCTTCGCGAGCCTTAGTTAGCAAATGTTTGACAGTCTAAGGGACCAAGCAGTCATTACAGTACTGTTGATTTCCATTTACTACCAAATAATGTGTGGAGCGGGTATGCCTTATCCTTAGACGGCAGTGCAGTTTCCCATTTTTGGACATTTTACTATACTTTAAGGAAATGTGGCGCTCGTAATTTCTTTCATTTTGTTTTCCCCAGCTGTATTTAATGTTCCTGTAATATACTCCTAACAAGTGATCTGATATGTGGGTTCTTGAAAAGTCATCACATATAAGTTTTTTTTTTCTTGGAAGCATATCAGCTGCAACTTCTTATACTACAGTGTCATGTGCTGCAGATCCAACAAAATTCAACTTGTAGTCCTCTGTCATTCATTGAATAAAGCCAATCTTGAAATTGTAAAATAAGTGGATTAGGGGTCTTAAAATCTCATAGACTTCGTAGAATACTTTGAGTCACTGAAAAATGGTACAATTTTCCTCATCAATGGTTAATGTTCTCTCAATAGCAGTTAATATTCCATACAGTAACACAATAAAAACAGACTTGACAGGTAGTGTACTGAACAATAAAAACCATTACTATATAGTCCAGTACTAATTCCAACTGTCAGTAAACATAAAAGATGAGTTTTATGTTCTTCAACATGTTTTAAAGAATTTAGCAGGTTTCTATCTCTGTCATATAAATGTTAGTGCCAATAAACTGATGGCAAAATGTTATCTCGGGTAACATCCATTGAGGGATGGTTCTTATTTTGAATGAAAACACCCCATTCCTGGCAATATGGAGATCGTTCAAAATCTGCTTTACTCTGTATCCACAGGGTTGTGGAGATCTATGGTGTGACTCAAAGTACCTAAGATACTTTTTGCTGTTAGCAGTCTGAAAGGTTATAGAGTTAAGTAAGCCTTTGTATCCGTACCAAAATTATACAGTTGTGGAAGAGTTGGAATATGCTCCCTTGACCAGCAATAAATCTACTCTTGTAGGTGATGATATTTGCTTTGAAATGATCTGGCACCTTTGGCAAAATCATGCTTATTGAAATTTTACAATCACTTATAGCTCTGAAACATGTTTCCGGATGAATGGTGAATTTTGATAATAATTCCTAGCCCCAAACCTGGAAAGGATCCTAGTAATGTGAATAACTGATTATAAACCGATTCCCTTAACAGGTTGTCTGTGTGAGTTGTAGAAGAAAATGGTAAATGCACAACTTAGTGGCTCATTCGTGAAAATAACATTTTGAGTCGTACCCAATTTGGTCCACAACTTAATAGATCTGCATCAGATTCGATGCCTAATTTGGAAGATCACATAGCCAGAGAATTTGAAAGAAAACAAATTGCTGTGCGTATGTAGTTCTCTTTTTAGACGTTCGAAAGGCATACGACACTACATACTACGTGGACGTATGCAATATTAAAAATATTACAATAATATGTGGCCATCTTCCTAAATTAACTAAAAACTTTATGACTGATCGCACTTTTCAGGTGAGAATAGATAATGCTATTCCGAAAACTCTTTCAATCCAAAATTGAGTTCCTCGAGGAAGCGTCCTTAGTGGAACTCTGTTTTCATCAGCAATTAATGATATCAGTAACATGCTACTAATTGGAATTAAAAGTAACCTTTATATATGGATGATTTTGCCATATATTATTCAGCATCTCTCATAAAACATGCAGAACTAATGATTAATAAAACTACAATAAGAATATTGGAAAAAAGGCGAAGAAATAAGATGAAAAATCAGACTCCATAATATACCAATTAGCCAATGTGCAAAACGTTTGGGATTAATATTAGATGTACAACTTAATTGGAAAGCCCCTATAATTGACATAAAACCAAAATGAAAAAAACTTTAAATCTAATTTAAAAACAACACACTCATTGGGGAGCTCATAGACACTCTTACTATACAGTCATTGATTACGGAAGTGAACTATATGGTTCAGCGTAGGAATCACCACTGAAAGTACTAGATCCAAGTCGCAACGAAGGACTAAGAATATGCAAAGGCGCATTTAGATCCTCACCTGGGCCCTCCGTGCAAGTTGAATGTAACGAATTGCCACAGTTTCTCCAAAGAGAATTCAATAAGAATTAAGACTTAAGTGATTCACCAACGAACATTCTATTTGATCTAAGGATATATATATATATATATAATATAGTATATATATGTATATATATATATAATATATATATGTGCACACTACACACACACACACACACATATATATATATATATATATATATATATATTATGTATGTATATATATATAGATTGTTCGAATCACTGAATATAAATGAGTGAAATTACTACCACATTGGACAATGAATAAAGTAAAGACTTGCACACACTTAGAATGTTTATCAAAAAGTTGTTTATATACCCCAGAACACCATAGACAAAAACTAGATCTTTTAGGACGAAAAAGTTCACATTACGCAATATATACCGATGAGTAAATCACAGCACAGAGTAGGATATGCAGCTATATCCCAGAACAAGACATGAATAATATTCTCTTTTCTTAGTAATTCCTGTCTTCACAGCTGAGTTGTGTGCAGTGACATTAGACATTTGAGATTTTTTTGTGATTTTTAACGACTGCAAAAGCGCTATAGAAGTCGTTCAAAATTACTACTGAAAAAGTTTGAACTCCACAAACTATGTAATAGCGGAATAAATATTGAAATATGAATGAGGAGACTATTTTGTCCAAAACGAGAGGTATCACCGGATCTAATTGTGCCATTTTTTTTAATGAGTGCTCATTTTAAAGTTATCACCACTAATCCTCTTTGGATGTTGCAATAAGCCACATTGGAGGTTTAGGTTTTCTCGCTGAGAGTATATCTTTTTGCAAGTTATTTGTTTTCTTGGTTCAGTCTGTAGGTCAGTAAATATCCAAGTCATTAAGTTAACAAAATTCACAGGGAGCGCCAATAACGTTCACAATATGAATTTTTATATTACTACTGTTGCAAATTGCCTTGAAAGCTTCCTCTTGATTACTAAGTGATACTAGTTCCTCGTTGGACGAGTTACGTTCTCGACTACCGGTTTCAGGCTCTGGGTTCGATTCCGCGCTTTGCCAACGTGAAATCAGTGGAATTTATTTCCGTTGATAGAAATTCATTTCTCGATGTGTTCGGATCCCACAATAAGCCACGTAAAAATATCTAATCCTTCAAGATTCATTCTTATTTCAATAATTGCCCCATAATGTTCAAATGTCTGATCCATCTCATAGTCAGTTTCTCGGTGTTAGCCACATTTCATGGTTTATTACTTTCAGCTTTATTATTATCACTAGTACCATAAGTGTCTTAAGTAACCTTATTTTCATGGGAATTTGTACCATTGTCTAAACTGTCATTCAAAATGGCCTGTCCATTATCTGTTTGAGGGGATTGACATTGACATTCTTGCCAGGCGTTGACATTCTTGCCAGGCGTTGTCATCATTGCCAAAGGGATATCATCCGGTGTGTCCAGTGGTATTTAATTCATTATTACTAGTCATATACAGAATGAAGTGAAAAATGAATTAATAAACATATAAATAAATAAAAGTATTGAAAAGACATCAACCTTTCATGCGGAGTTATTCTTCTGTCAATGGCACCAGTAAGAGCGGACTCCCTAATGTCCACAGAAAATGGCACTAACACAATTAGGGAAGCTCAAGTGCAAGCGAAACCTGCTTGTTGGAACTGAAAGTATTACAAAAATGCAATCATCGCCACCCTATGGTCAAAACAGACAGAATGCCGAGTCATATTTCAGAACCAGACCGCCCCTGGAATCCCTGGGCCAGTTTTGCAGAAGAGTTCCGACCTTGAGGTATCAATGTGAATAATCCCATTGATATCCCTCAGGTCCAAAACATTATTATGTAGTTGATGATCCTACCAGCAATGACATCTCTTCCTGCTTATATGTCCAGTAAATTTGACCAGAAATGGAAAGTTGAAATTTCTACAAGATTTAACCCTTTTGCTGTGAAGGAATGACCTCCTCAGTCATTAAAAGGTTCCATACATGATGTAGGACTAATCTTCTCAGTCATCATTCTTTGGGTTCTAGTTAGACAGCTCATGATAGATTACGAGTTACCCTGAGAATTTTAAGGAGCCTTTTACTATATTCTAGCGAAAAATGGCAACATTTGATTTCCACCTTATAGGATAATCTCGGGACAATGACAAGACCTTCAGTAATCATCAAAATGCCTCAGAGGGTTTAGGTTTCCATTGATGAAGAAACACAGGGTCTTTTATTTGAAAATGAAAATGATGGTAGAAGACCTGAACTATCAGATAGTTCTGAGCGTAACAGTCATGAGTATGGTAATGTTTGATATATCGTAGTTATAGACAAACCTACCCTAGATTATTTTTTTTTTACTACAAGTTTTATCAGATATGATACTTCAGTTTTTATCATATGTGATCTTGAATCATAGGAATTGGCAGAGGAGGAAGCAGATTCGTCAAGCCCATTATCTTAAATAAATGAGTGTCATTAGTCTTCATATAACATGAGGGCCACCAATAAAATGTTAATGGGAAAAGCTTATTAAGTCACCTCAAAAGTAGAGCCACTCCAATCTTAGAAGTGTCGAGACATCGATCGTTGTTTGGTTGTCTCAATGAAATTAACATTCATGGTGGAGTGAAATCCTTCCTAGAAAGAATGTTTGAAACCTCTTGGGAATTATCACTGTAGTTCTACAGTACTTTAATTACTCTTCTCAGTAATTTAAGGAAGAACTTGGGACACTACAAAGAATTGGGTAACACAGTGTTCCCTAAGGTAAACAATAGTGTGTGTGTGTTAGGAGGATGAAATTCCATACAGATTTTAGTGATGCAGCCAAAATCAACCAGTGAACAAGAAGTGCACAACTGAACCAAAGTAGTTGTGACTGAGGACTGAAGCTGGCTTTTTCTAAGCACACCTGGTTTCTGAAATCTAACAAAAGAATCAATCAGGTTTCTTAATTTTCCTTGTACCCACACTTTCTTATGCAAATAACAGATGATGTGTCCAGATACGTAAGTCATCATTATCCACAGTGAATTTGTGCAATGATAATCCGGTTGAGAGCGTAGTGAACAAACATATTCAGAGAGTCCTGACAGTGTGAACACACACACACATATCTTGAAAAAGTCCAAGTAGGTAATAACATTGCTGATAAATATCTTGCTAACAGTAAATTGGAATATATTTGACCATGAGTTACTTACTGAGCGAAGATCACAACATAAAATGTCCAACATCGAGTAATGGTTCAAAGTGAATATTGTACTTTTTATGTAAGTTTACCTTGATGAAGTGAAGCAAAGGCATCAAAATTAGTGCCGATTAAGTGAGGCAAAGGCATCAAAATTAGTGCCATATTTTTTGTCGACGGTGTTTTAGCTTTTATTTACGTTCGCACTTTACTATGTTCCAATCTTTTCCAACCAATATGCATGACGTTCATATATTGAAAATTAGTTATTTTGGAGTTTCTTGGTCAAATGGACAGACTTGCCTTTTAAATGGTAAAGGACATTCCAATTCTAATAATAGGGTAAAATATTTAAATATTCTCTTCTTCCGTTTGCTGATACACGAAAGTCTCGCTTTGTTCTAAAAAAATTTGCATGATGAATATTGGTAATATGCCTGCATTAGACCAATGCAATTCATTTGGTGAAATTTAGATTATTATTTGAAGCGCGCACGTCAAGTAATCATTGCCTTGGTGATAGATTTATTTATTTGTCTCTTAGTTACTTGTTATTTGTGACTATTTTCTTAATTATTTAGCCTAGAAATTGTTGAGATAAGCTAGCACTTTCGATTGAAGTTTCTTCACCATTGCTTTGACAAAAATTGACTGTTAATGAATATGATGTGCTTAAAACAAACACACATAGCTCTGCTCGTCTTATTGTGTGCCTTCTGTTGTTATAAGCTTTTGTAAAATCATATAATTATAGTGTTGTGATTTTTTTGCCTTCCTGCCTCAGTGCCATTTTCAAAAGGGTTATTACATTTAAGTGAACCTCATGGCTTAAGAGATGTTAGGAAGAGGGATTTAGTGTTTAGGAAGCAATAGTATATTAGGAGAAGTATAAACTGAAGAATGAACGTGGCAGTGAATCTCGTCATTTCAGTCCTTTGTAGAAGAGACGACGTCGGCGAATTAACCTAAATAGTCAGTCATGCTTTTGTTGACCTAATAGTAAATTATGTATCAGGGACCAGCAACTTTTCCTGAAAGAATGAACGAGAATTTATACATTTAATTAATGAATTCTCTTTGTGCGTGTGTATCATCGCCTCCAGCGTCGCATGACGCAGATTATGTCTGAAATACCGCCACTCGTCTTTCCTGTGCTTTATCTTTCACAAATCTTCACTCTTCCCCATGAGAAGGACAAACAGCAAATGAACGACATTTGTATCGTGGAATGCCAGTTGCGCAAGCCTTCCATTTGACGATGTCAGATGCCATTTAACAAATTTAGTCTGTGGACGTTGTCAAATGCCTTCTCATAGTCAGCAAAGCATCAGATGAAGATTTTTAAAATTCATTATATTACCGATCATTATGGCTCAGCACAGATATTTGGTCTGCTTTTCTAAAGCCATCTCGTTAATCTAAGTATTTCTACTCATTTCTTTCTCCAGCCTGTTGAGAGTAAGAATATCCAATGTTTTCATTACATCAGGCGTAAATGCAGTGGATTTATAGTTACATTTAATTAGGTCACTTTCTATAGTTACATTTAATCAGGTCACTTTCGTTGGTACCTTTGTTGTGATTTCCAGTTCCTGATCATCAGGCTTTGTTTCCTCATTCCATTGCTTAAGTCAACAGTGTGCAAGAAAGGTCAAACGCTCAAATACCAAAAGGTAGCAAACGCTTCAGCAGAAATAAATAGCTTTAAATCTTATGAGTAATAGTTATAACTGGTAGCTACATTTTTCGTAATAGATTCATAGCTTATCCTTAGACACCCAGCCAAGTGTAATATCGTGTTGTAAACATTCCCGAATGTCCATCACATTGATTTACCTATGTAGAAGTCCATTTCCGTTTTGTAGTTAGTTTGGCTTCCATGACCGATTCATTCAGGCAGAATGAGTTTGATTTGAAAGCCGCAAGGAGCAAGGAAATTATAAAGAAGGTATGGAATGAATCTTTTTGGCTTTCCTGAACCGCGAAGAGAATCTCTCTTCTAATGATGTCCCAAGTGTGTTATCTTCTTTGACTTTTTATTCTATCTGTCTGTCTATACATACTACTTAAGGATATGTATATTTATTTGACATCATCACTTTCCATGTGTATTTATTACATATTGTTTTATAACAGTAGATACACTGAGT
>NC_087213.1:39248136-39258136 GCF_015104395.2 Macrobrachium nipponense
TCTGGGCATTCTATTCGGTTTGCCCATAACATGATTGAGGTGGGGATGATTATATTCTTGTAATACTCTCAGTTCTATCAAGCGGGTTTGGCTTACACTTGGGCCACTCAAATCATGTTGTGCCGTGGGATAGGTTAGGGACGCGGACATTTGGGCGGCGGTTTCTCACTTGTGCCATTGGTGGAAGAATAAACTCCATGAAAGGCTGATGATATCTTTTTAAGGTTGTCTGGTTTATTTATTTAATATTTCCCTCCCCTCTCAAATCTTTGTCTATCACAACTAAGGATTTAAGTTCCCCTGGGCCCTATGATGATGCTTTTGTGGCACAAATGGTGACTTCTCAAAAAATGAATTGATGAAAAGCAGCAATAACGAATCCGATCCCCCTCCTGACTTCCAATCACCTGGACCCTGCAGCCATGCTCTATTGATGACGACTTCGATCAGGGACACAGGTTTCTCTAAGAAATCTTCATCCAAAGTTAAATCCTCAAAACAACCAGGTTGTGTGAAAAACTTGAGAATGCTCTACATGGAAGACTTAGCAGTCAATTGTGATTATGAAATGATCTCGTGGATGTAATTGGGGAACTTGGTTTACCTGTAGTAGCCATGATGAGGCTTTAAAGGCTAGTAGTATGATAAGTTCAATACAGTCTACCCCATCCACCTTCCTCCTGATTTTGAGTTTCACTTATAATGATATTCATTTACTGATCAATTAGCTTCCTATTCCATTCCTCCTCCTTGGAGATTTTAATGTTCACAGCCCAATTTGGGGTGGAAACATGGCAGATGCAAAGGGTGTGTAGGATGTTGGAGGGTATTATGGATGGTCATGATATCACTACTTAACAATGGATCCATGACGTATCATAATATTTACTCAGCTACTGATCAGAGCATTGGCTCATCTAGGATTTATATTGATTATGAATGGCCAGTTAATGAATATCCAAATGGGAGTGACCAATTCCCAATTCATATAAAATCGGTTAAGAATCACCCGTCTAAGTCACCTCCTAAGTGGAAAGTAGATGAAGCAGAATGGAAGAAATTTAGCGAGTCTGCTCACATGGAGAAGAATGTAAAATCATTTCCTCCCATTTCAGAGATATAATTATTTTAATGACACTGCCATCAACAGTGCAGTTGCCTCTATTCCAACATCGAAAGGAAAGCTCTCTCTCTCTCTCTCTCTCTCTCTCTCTCTCTCTCTCTCTCTCTCTCTCTCTCTCTCTCTCTCTCTCTCTCTCTCTCCCCGGCAGCAGTATGAGAAAGATCACTAGAAATTGTTATAAAAAATATAAGAGGGTTGGAACTGCACAAGCCAAAGTTATTTACAAGATGCTGTGGCCAAACAAAATAAATATTTTGAAAAGGCAAAAAGAGAGTCGTGGATGTTCTACATAAATGGCATTAGCTCAAAAACACCATCCAAAACGATTTGGAAGAAATAAAAAAAAAACTATTTGGCAAATTTGTCCCAGAACTGCTGCTTACCCTTAAGATAAACAGTGAGCTAATTACCCAATCCGATAGGGTGGCAGAAAATTAGGAGAACATTTCTCGAGAATATCAAGTAGTGATAACTATTCTCGAGAAATTCAAGACATTAGAAATGCCCAGATTTCTCTTGATTTAAGTGAAAATAATTTTGAACCATATAATGCAAAATTTACACTGCTGGAACTCAAAGATGCCTTGCAAAATACCAAAGTATCAGTCCTTGGTAAAGATAAAATAATTTATGATATGTTGAAACATCTTCCAGAAGGGTCAAAGAAATTTCTTCTAGATGTAATAAAGGAAATCTGGGGCACTGGTATTATTCCTAAGAGCTGGACATTAAAGGAAAATTGATCTGATATGTAAATTCGTTTTTATCAGAAAGATTTCTTAAGGTAAGAGTTGGAAATCATGTAAGAAAATATACCATCACAATAAAAGTCTCTTTATTTGTATATGATATGGCTCTGTACTGCACAGGATATGATGCAGTTTCTACTAGCAGGCTCATGCAGAGGCGCATTAATAAAGTTTGGAAGTGGGCTAATGAGCAACGATTTCAATTTTTCAAATAAAAAACTCTCTTTTCGGTTCTGCCGACGCCGAACTGAGGAAACCAGTCCAACTCTTACCTTAGATGGAACTATTTTACCTTACTCCACTGAAGTGAAATGTTTAGGAATGGTCTTTGATGAAAAGCTCTCTTGGAATAATCATAAATATTTTAAAAGTATTATGTAATTTTAATTGGGATGCTAATAAGAAATCGAAGTTATAGCTTTATAATCCAATATGTTTATCTGCGTTAGACTACGTCTGCCAAGTATACACATCTGCTTCAGAGACTAAACTTAAGAATTGGTCATTGTGCCATAATATAGGGCTAAAGATCTGCATTGGAGCTTTTAGAATTTCAATCATTGAAGGTATCTATGTAGACTCCCATCAAATAACACTGGACCTAAGTAGGCATGAGCTAGGTATACCATGCTAGATATACCATGCAGCTAGATATACCATCAAAGGGGGGGCAGGGGTGAACTGGAGCATGAAAATATAAAAATGCAGATCCTACAAGTGAAACATCTTGCTATACTTCTTTGGTTTATTCCAGCAATAGCTGTATGCACTAAAGAGATAGAGAAGAAGAAGTCAGAAACAAGTTTTTAGAGCATGATGAGAGGCATATAAATGACCCGAAAATCTAGGCTGGTGGATCAAAATCAGAAGATGGAGTGGGCTGTGCAGTGGTGTGTGAGTGAGAGTCAAATATAAAAAAAGTTACCAGACTCCTGATGCTTTAAATCTTGCATCTTATAAGAAATTTAAATCCACATTAATATATAGTGACTCAAGAAGTGTTTTAGAAGCCATAAAGAAGTTTAGCCCTACCCATCCCTTAAATCAAAATGCCCAGGAATGTATTTTTTATCTTTCTGTTTGCCATAAATTGGTTAAGTTTTGTTGGATTCCTAAGCACACTGGTATAGAAGGGAAACTGGCTGATAGTGAAGCTTGGATGCTGCGAGATGCGATTTCTTAACTAATAAGGTGCCACATTTGGATATGCATCCAGTTATTAGAAGATACATCCTTTAGAAATGGCAGCATAGATGGACTTCCCCTATTTTATCCACCAATAGGAAGTACACAAATATTGGAAAAAGTATTGATTTTTGGATTCGGATTTTAAGTGCTTCAGAAGATTGGAGATCATCCTAACACTGCTTAGGATTGACCGTACCCGCTTTACCTATAGTTATATTTTATCGGGAGCCATTGGCCCAGTTTGTACTCACTGTGATGGTCAGCCATCCGTTGAGCACATGTTGGTACACTGTCCTAGATTTAATCGCCTTAGGGTAAAGTACTTAATAACTAGGAAGACTATTTTAGAGATTTTAAATGATGGTTATTTTAGTAAGACGATTTCAGTATATTTAGAAGATTTTCAATTTTATTTTATATAGTATGTATTTTTGAAAATAGAATTTCGATAATGATGTATTTTTTTATTGGTTTTATCTATCATCATTCTTCATTTTCCCGTTCATATTCACTTATTCATAATTTATCATACTAATTTATATATTTCATTTTCATTAGGGGGCTGAATAATCCTGATGGGTTCTGGCACTTGGTCTTCAAGACCTAAATTTCATAATCAATCGATCAATCTTAGAGCGCATCGAATTTGTAGCCTTGAATTCTTGGACGATGAGTTTAACAAAATTGACAAAATTGACAAAATAGGAGATTCATTATGTTATCCTTCATAATTTTTGGAATTGTGTAAGAATAAAGCATAGAGAACATTCTTAAGTTCTGTACCAACTCTGGTTAGATTGTAATATACCTTCTGTCTACATTTTCACCCCAATTTCATATCTGCAATACCGATTCTAAAAATAATGATATTTAGTATTTAGATATAACAATACTTTAGGAAATTTGCTAATTAAGAATAGTCCGTCCAATTCAAACAATTTTGTATACAGTATCCCTTATAAAGAATGTAATAAGATCTATATTGTCCAGACATCAAAAGGATTGAAGAAAAGGTTCACAACACTAATGTGCTCTTTCAATAGGCCCAACAAACATTGACATTTCAGATCATTGGCGTAAGTTAATGGCCATGCCATTAACCGGGATAATTAATCTATAATCTGCAAGGCCTACGACTATCAAAAAAGAATTCTGGAAACTGTGTTCATTGAAGTCACATGCAACAGGAATGTTAACCTCCGGCCTGGATTATCTCTCGATCCTCTTTTCTTGTCCTTTCTGTGTGGAGAACATGCTACCCGAATCAAGAAACTGTAACTCGCCTACCACTACTTAATTTTGTAAATTAAAGTTCTGTAAACTGTGCTTTTACTCAGTGTGAACTTGAAAATGTAGAAATAACTACGAAAGTACTTATTCCAAGTCCTGGTTCTCACATGCCTTCTTACGTGAATTTTAAGATATATATATATATATATATATATATATATATATATATATATATATATATATATATTATATAAAATATAGTGTTTGTGTGTGTGTGTACGTATAAGAATGTGTGTACTTGTTTGCGTGTGTTTCAATATATATAAGTCTGTACTTACATATATTGTACACACATAAGCATATAAATATATTCATATAAATATATACATTGTCATAGTCTCCATACCAAGTATTAAGTTAAAGCATGAGAAATCCAAAATTTTGACTGTTCTCAAAGAAAATCTTGTGCCAACAGGCCTATACTGACAAGGGTCCACCGCAAGCCATGAACAGGAAAAAAAAACTTAATAGAAACAGCAAAATTACTTTTCAAAAGGATTGAATGTAAACGTAATTTGTCCCCTAAAATTATATAATTTCTATAAGGTAATCAGAAGATATAAATTACTGGATCACTGTCTGGCTCCATGGCACTCGTGACATGAACACTAATATTCACAGCAGCAAAACAAAGGTGCCACAAAATTGCAAGCAGATTCACTTAACCTAAGTGATCGCATAAGTGAATGAGATACGGATCAAGAACTTAAATTAGCAAACATTAATTGACGCTAAGCAGTGGAGCACTGTAAGTGAGCGTGAGCTCTGCTGGAATCCTTGGGAACTAATATATATATATATATATATATATATATATATATATATATATATATATATATATATATATGTATGTGTGTGTGTAATATATATATATATATATATATATATATATATATATATATATATATATATATATATATATTAGTAGAGTAAAAATATTAAGGATCCGTGACCACTATTTAGGGACAAACTTTCAATTATATTTTTGCTATCATGTGGTAATACACTGCAAAATTAGCGGGGGTGACCTCCCAAAATTCTGTATGCATGTATGTATGTGTCTAAACAGACATGTAACGAATATACACCGACATACAAACACATAGGGCTTTTTTTGTTAGTCTGAGCATAAAACGTTATTCGGACTTCATTGAAACACTGGATTATTCAAATTGCCTTCAATTTCACGTTTTAGTGCTTTACTGATTTAAAAATTCCCGGTTAATTGTCACTTACTTAACTGACCCGACATACCTTTTGCCAGCAAGTTGAGTAAAAACTCTTGAAAAAATCTCGATGTGGAGATTGCTGAGTGAATATTCTAGATAAAGGATTGCTCATGTCCGTGCCAGATTGCTGGTCAAAATAATGACCACCAAAAGCTAGTTCACAATCTTTGGTGCACAATTTTATAAATACAATTAAAAGTTTGTTTGTGAGTAGAAACACGATTTATTTTTGCTCTGTAAACGCAATTTTTGTCTCGTCAAAGACTATTTTTCATTTTATAGTCTAGAAATACCAATTGATCGAAACTTACCATTATGAAAATTTAATCTCAGTGTGGGTTGAAACGACGACTGATGAAATCCACATTAATTTCAAGAGGTTTTTCGAGACAGTGACCACTTATTGTGTATCGCAAGAAGCGATATTTTGTGTGCATAAGAACTAACCAGAGTAGCATATAAATAATAACTTGGATGCAGTGTGAAATATGTGTTAGTAGATTTTTGTGGGCATACGCAAGTAAGTCTGATACGTCTCCGAATACGCCATTGTCGTCCAAATCCCGTTGGGTTGGGGGGGTAGTGCCTTCAGTTCACCTCATGCGGTGCAAAGTAGGCATTCCTTAAGGTTCTTTGCAGCATCCCTTCGGGCCCTAGATACAACCCTTTTTCACTCGTTTTACTGTACCTCCGTTCATATTCCCTCTCTTCCATCTTACTGACCACCCTCTCGTAACTATTAATTCGTAGTGCAACTGCGAGGTTTTCTTTCCATTACACATTTTTATGAAAAAAATATTACATTCATTACATAATAAATAGGATGTTACAAAATATTACAAAATTAAATATACATACAATATTTACAAAATACTATGGCCTAAAAAATAAAAAGTCAAAATAGATTTGCAATTTTTTCTTTACATAAATTTCTTAACAATCATCTGTTATAATATAAGGTAGTTTATTTTTTACAAAGGGACACGTTTTTTTTCTTCCGTGTATTTGTTTTTATTACTAATCCAAACAGAACATACTATACGTATATCCAACGATCAGGATTATAGCCATTACGCCTTTGAAACCTTTTCACTCTCAGTTTCAGTTTCAGTGCTGAATGGCCGTAGTTGTCCCAGTGCTTGTATGTATGCCCAAAGTCTTTCAATCAATCAGTCAATCAATGATTGTCCAACACACGGACACCTAATCTAATGAATAATCCACAGAACCTGCTCCTGAGTGATCTGATTGTAAAGTAATGATGTCAGTGAAACACTGACTGTGTGAATGTCTATCAGCAGTGACTATCGAGTTCAGGAAATAATTCCATCTGTGAAATTTGGTCAGAAGCTTCAACATTGCAAATTAATCCAATTTTTATTTATTTGAAAAATTATAATTTGATTAACTACATATAAACGAAAAATCAAAATAAGTAAAAACAAACCCTTCAGAAGGGTCAGTCCTGTGAGAGCTGATAATGGGGTCAGTGGTCTGGTAAAACAATTTTAATAATTATAATTTTTTTCTATATATAGTTTATTATTTATTTGCGTAATCAGAGAGAATTTACTTTGGAACAATAGGAACTCTCTGGGAATGAGAATACGAGGCATTTAATGAATTAACGTTAATAATTCAGATCTTAGTCACAGGATGTTTCTTAAGTATAGACAAAAGTTTATTAACTATTTTCTTTCATTTTCATCAGTGGTTATTTTCGAGCTATGTAGCCAGTGTGTTTGTGTGTGTATTTGTATATTTTTTATTCACAATATTTACCCAAATGTTAACAAAGTAACTGTATTTCTTTAGTAAACTCATCCAGTGATTGTTTCATTGCAATTACATAATATAAATTTTTAACAGCACTACAATAGGTATTATACCATCTTCGCTTATGAGGTTACTTTTGAAGTGTTCACCCCAAGGAGCGCTCTGAGTTTTGAGACGAGGCTAATTATACCCCAATACCCTTTTTACAGCAAATCCTGAGAGGTTGCAATATTAATTTTATATATTCCTCTCCGGATTGTTTGAAATATGAAAATGTTACCTAGTATTACTTCCGAGAAAAATGGTGGTGCTATCTTTAGTGAAACTCAAAAGGCTTACCCATGCAGAAAGATATAAAGATTAAGTGTTATCAGTTGTATATTGTATCAGGATATAGGACAAGAAGTGTCTTGCCTATGTATTCGAGTTAGGATTTGGGTAGTCATGAATTTGGTTTGCGTTGCTGTGCCACATAAAAGGTTGTCCTCGTCACCACCATCTTTATGACCAATATTATTGAGGATTGGGGTGTTGGTGATTCACTGTTGCACTGCTTTCTATCCCGAGACATAAGATGTTGTGCAAATATAGCCGAGGTGTTGCTGAAGTCTCCCTTATGTGATGGCGGCAGTGCATTGGTATCATTTACCGCTTTATTTACACTTAAGGGCTCCCATGGGACGCGTCCGTAAACTTATGGCAAAGTGTAAGTTTATGTTCTCTCTCTCTCTCTCTCTCTCTCTCTCTCTCTCTCTCTCTCTCTCTCTCTCCGGGTATGTCTGTATCTTCAGTCAATTTTGGATAGCCGTAGGCTCATCCTGTGTTTATAAGTGTTTACTTTATGAAGTGACTTGCTCGCGATCGCGCACAGTCGTACAAACGCCATCATCTGCTCGTAAGAACTTCCTTCTAGAGAGACGTGTTAGCCTGATTGTTTTAGTCCATTCCTGAATCTCATAAAGTCCTTAGCTGGAAGTGGGAGCTGAGGCGTTGGACTTTTAAAAACGAGCGTAGTTAGAAAGTGGTCGCCCTTATGACTCGTTTCACTTAAAGTTATTGCGAGTTTACGGTCAGTTGTGTTCGTGCACTTTGGAGAGTCAGCTGTTTCTCTCCCCTCTAATAGGTGTAGTGTAGTTTGTTCTTCGTCGTTTGTCAGACGAAAGCGAAAGTAGTTCTTCTCTCGTTTACTCCTTCAACCTTTTCGTTAATTGGGCACAAATCTTACTTGTGTTTTACTGTTGGACTCGAGTTAATAAGACGCAATCCTGCTTTCCGGTGTTTTCTTCTCATAAGCCGGATTCTCACCTGTGTTTTTTAGCCGAGTCGAAGGACGAGCAGAGTTCTTAAGAGAGTGTTAAATCGCAGCTCCGCGAAACGCTAGAGAGAACAGCGGCAACGGCATCAGATCGTCTCCGATAAAGTCACAGCGGTCGCGATAATAAAGGCAGCTGGGCCACGCCACTGAACTGCCAACCAACGAACACGAATGCCAATGCTGAGTGAAGACTTGGAGGAGGAGAAAAAAATTTGCCAGTTGTGAGAGAACGGTCTGGTGGTAATTGGATTTCACGCTTTTTGAGAAGGATGCTGCTCCCAGACACGCAGCCAGGAGAGAGAGAGAGAGAGAAAGAAAGAGAGAAAGTGAGAAAAAGTGGGAGGGAGGGCGTAAGGATGCTTACAGGCACGTGGCTATAATCTTATTCTTACGGCTGGGAAACCTGACCCTCATAACCCATTCCCGCCCTACGCACCCACCTCACGCCCTCTAGATTTCCTCTTTTCTCATCCGCGCCTAAGAACACTTGTCTGTTTTTCGTGTGCTCATTTCACTCCCTGTGTCTTCGCAGGGATTTTTTGTGGGGCCTTGGGGATTTCCTTTTTTGTGTTCGTCGTGCCTTCTTGGCTACCTGATATTTGAGTGAAAAATGCTATTTTGTGGCTTTCTCTTTTCAGCTGTCAGAGGAATTACAGGCGCTTTTGTTTAATGCATGGGCATTTTACTTTCCTGCATTTGTAGGCTATCAGTGTGTCACTCAACAAAAACAATAGCTGCAATTATGAATAAAGAGGTAATGAAATAATGGGCTTAAGGTTTGTTACACCAAAACTTATCTTCTTAATGTTTCACCAGTACTGGTGAAGTATTTTTGTCTATGAAACTCACTGGAACAGAGAAATTATATATGAATGAAAGTATCGTAGAAGATGAAAACAACTAAATATTTTACCGAAGTAAATTCGATAATAATTAAATACAGTCCAATGAAAAGTAAGTAAGTTAAGGGGGAATTGTCAACTAGAAAATGTTCCTGAATAAGCGTTTTCAAAACGAAAAAAGAAAACAGAAATGTAGTCAGAAGAATTGATATTTCATAAAAGAAGCTGAAGAGGGTGTCTTACTGAAGGTGAAAGAAGCGAAGCACTGGTGTTATAAGGCACCTTCAGTCACTAACTGTCGATACATCATCCTTTCAGCGATAGATCATACAAGGAAAATAAGTACTAAGCATAAGAGTTTCTGATTCCATGTAATCGAATTGGATTTGATCTATATTTTACCCATTGAATGTTACACCTTATTATTGAGTTTTATTTGGATAAATATATTGGAAATTAGATGAGTTGAGGAAGGCAACTAATTTTGA
>NC_087213.1:39263136-39273136 GCF_015104395.2 Macrobrachium nipponense
TAGAAGTAAATGGATGATAGAAGAGGAGTCACAGGCCAGGCAACGCAAGAAAGATAGCAGTGTATGCGTCTGCTAGATTAGGAAGTGATTTGATTGGTCTATGGAAGTCGAAGTAGGTCTGCATAGTGGGATTGATGTTCAGCTCTCCTTTATGAAAGTCAAGTGTGAATGGCAAATAGGAATGAAATAAAAAAAGGATTCAGCCTTTGAGACGAACAGCACGTAAAAGATTTGCAGCATAGAATAAATGTAATGGGGAGAAATGCAGCACTATGCGGAAATGGTGAAAAGGTTATTTTTAAATGGTTATATGTAAAAAAAGAGCGATGACATAATGAACACAGTGTATGTAAGATTCCGAAATGGTTGGATTATTAGAGGAAGAGCTAAAAAGGCCTCAATAAATATTGTGAATGAGACATTGGAAAGGATTGGCCTTAATACCAAGGAAGCGTGGGTGTGCGCAAAAGATAAAGGTAAATGTCTCATTGTGGGTGAAAGATACACGCTATACGTATGTAGGGTTAACCTTTTGTGGCAGGTATAAGAAGCGGCCGGTGTTCACATTTTCTGCCGAGGGTTCATCCAGGGCTCCGAAGTTATAATACGAATGTGGCATGTTTTGTTTTTGATCAAAAAGGGCTACGCCCCTTAAGGGAAATGGATTTACATTATATATATTCATATAGTATATATTTGTATATACATATAATATATATATATATATATATATATATATATATATAGTATATATATATGTATATATGAATAATTATCACATCTGAAGTGATATATTTTCATATATGTACCGAAATGGAATTTTAGTTGATGATAATTTCGTATCCTCATGGGATCGAACCACTGTCCAGTGGACGGGAACGAAATCAGGACGGACAGTGACGTTATCAATTCGGCCGAATTGATAACGTCATTGTCCGTCCTGATTTCGTCGGAGGGGACAAAATTATTATCCACTAAATTCCCCTTCGGTACATATATGAAAAATATATCAATTCCGAGGTAGAGCGAATGAGATATTAAACAAGGATATTTCATTTGTAGCTCGAATGATATATATATATATATATATATATATATATATATATATATATATATATATATATAAGTGACTGGAGGAGAGTCGAAAGGCCCCTTGCAGTGGTATTCCATTGTTTCACTTTCCTTCGTGGATATTGCCTTTATTTATGTATTCATCACGTTCCAAATTTTCGTGATTCAGTTATACGTACATACACAAACATACACAATACATACGTCTATATGCATGCATGAAGAAAATAGCATTTATCCCGGTATATTTTATATAATATATATATATATATATATTCTATCTATATATATATATATATATATCTATATCAATATATATATATATATATAAATAGTATACATATATGAGCTATTTTTTCATGCATCCAAGGGCAGATTTCCTTTGTATTTCCGGATGCAGCAATAGATGCTTTTCTTGATGTTAGATGTCATGAGTGCGATCGAATTGTTTTTCATGTCGTTTTTATAGGTAGTATGAAATAAAATGCAATCTCGAATACATGTAGAGTTGAGTACCAACTGTGACGGAAATATTGATAAATGATACGTCAGAAATTTATAACTCAAAATTATATACAGGCTAAAACATTTCACAACTATTGTTGTAGTTAATGAATGTTAAAAAATGCAGTCTTTAATGCAAGTTATGTGAAAGTTTATGATTACAATGTTTTTATTTATCATGCGTGCTTCTGTTTGGTCGGCAAAAAATATAGAAATGGTTGTCGCTCGCTTTCTTGTGTCAACTTCATGTTAATAGGTTTTCTCCAGCGAGAGCTTGGTCTTTTCAGGTCTGAGTAAAATCATACCTGAATACATTGCTTCGTCGTCAAGTAACGCTTCTGCAGTTTAGGCATCTTGACTTCGTTGATTAATCGACAGTCCATAGAAGTCTGACTCTGCATAAATTTAATGCTTTGAAAAATGATGTTTTCCTAATGTTGGATGTGTTGTACTGTTGCTTTCACGGTTTCTATCTCGATGTTTGTCATTGTCGTTTTTGTTGCAAAGATGAAAGTCGAATACACACATACACACACAAATATAAAATATTTGTGTGAAGTTCGTTTTAATTACACCTGTGACTTTTTTGGTTAAATTCTCCTGGATTAAGCCACAAATGTTGCTTAATAGCGAGTAAGTTACACCGAAGGGGAATTATGATTGAGAAGCTCATTCGCCCGAAGAAGGGCCCAGGTTTGTATCCCGGCCGGGCCACAAACACTCGGTGTATGTTATCCACTATACTGTTTTTTTTTTTTTTTCCATCTCTCCATCCGCCTGTGGTGTTTGCGCTTGGTAACACTGCGTCCTGGGCTTTAAATAATATCCTATTTCGAATATTAACGGTGTCATTCGCATACAGTAAATTATTAAAACACTTTTCAGTTGCAAATGTACTCCCAGATATCCTTTTATTTACCTAAAACTTACACATAGCATAACTATTTAGCCGGGGACGCAGCGTTACCATGCGCGATCA
This sequence comes from Macrobrachium nipponense, assembly GCF_015104395.2. NCBI lineage: Eukaryota > Metazoa > Arthropoda > Malacostraca > Decapoda > Palaemonidae > Macrobrachium > Macrobrachium nipponense. The sequence continues at coordinate 39,265,691 of NC_087213.1, forward strand.
CCACAGGCTGATGGACAGATAAAAAAAAAATAAAAAAAACAGAGTATAGGTATAGTGAGCTCGATGAATGCCTTTAAATTTTTTTTTTTTTCTTATTTTTACAACTAACACTCCGAATGACTGTTTTTTTTTTTTCAGCGGTTCCGTCATCCTCCTCCATTCCTACTTCATGACCAAACCTCCTCGAAACATCCTCATTGATGATTTCGTCAAAGCTAACCTCCAATTTTACCTTAGGTCCCCATCCACACTCAGCTCCGGTCTTAACCTTTGTTGGAAAGTGGGCGGAGCGATTGACGTCGGTACGTGAACGTGTTTTTTAGTTGGTACAGACCATCGCAGAGATAAATCGTGTGACTTGTTTAAAATGAGGTTTAAATTCACTGTGGGACGCGGTTGTTCTATGATTAAATGCATATCTGTAAATGAAAATGGTGGTTATTTCAACACAGACCTGTATTTATTATTTCAGCAATGGTGTCGTCAGCGATACGTGACTGTAGACAATTATTTGACTGTGGCAGAAGTGTGGATTGATATGTCGTCTTGGACTGACTGGATTGCTTTATAGTAGTAGAAGTCACACCCATGTCTATGGAATGTGAAATTCAAATGTTATTCCGACAGAAATCGGGAAAATATCGAATACGGTATATTAGTTAACAAGCTAAAGGATGGATATCAACATGCCACGCGGATGGATGTATGATATTTAGGGCTAAAGCCCAGGCACTGGGGCCGAGAAGGCCATTCAGCGCCGTGATGAAGGTTAAATAAATTTAATTATGGTAAATGAATGAATGAATTAGTGAAAGAGATAATTAATAAAATTAGATGTGACGAATAAATAAAATAAAAATATGAAGTTTAATGAGTGGCGTAATTAATAATTTAAAATAGTTTAATGTCTTTAAAAATCTGTAAGATATGATATATAAATAATTAACTATATGTTATTAAAAATTTGTATACACTTTAAAAAGGAGATGAGAGCAAAAATATCTGCTTCATCTCTTAAGATGTTCGAGAGGGATTTACCCTGGAAATATCTTTCCCTATGGTTAAAGTATCTGGGACAAACCATCCGAATGTGCTCCAGTGTTAGTATCTTGTCGTAGTAAGCACACACTGGTGGGCTCCTTCCTTCTTAAATAAACTGATGGGTTAAATAAGTGTGCCCAATGCTTAATCTCGTTAAAATAACCTGTTCGTCTGTCAAACTGGAATGACGAAGGCCACGGTGGTATATTTTTCCTAATAGTTCTATGCTTACTATTATTGGCAAGAAGAGGAGAAGTCCACCTATCTTGCCATTTACTTAATACATAAGACCTAATAGGACCTTTTAGCTCTGTATGAGGCACTTTCCTGAAGGTTGTTTCTGGCAAAGCGCTAGCAGCTTTTGCTTCCCTGTCAACAGTCTCGTTTCCGTGAATCCCCACGTGAGAAGGGACCCAACAGAAAGTGGACCGACTTACGCAGACAATGTATACGAAAAAGCGACTCCTGAACTTTTAGAATACGAGTATATGACAAAATTAGTGTCACTACTATGGAAAACTAAATCTAGGGCAGAGACTACAGCTGTTAATTTTCTGTAAATGTTGATGCAAAGTCAGGTAATTTAGTATTTTAGCTGTATATGCTGTATTACCAAGGATAACAGCACACCCCAAAACCACTATCTGACTTTGATCCATCTGTATAAATCGTCACATAATTGGCATGGGTAACGTCGTGTTCTAACTATTTTCCCCTAATCTCTTCTTCAGTACAGTCCTTTTTCTTAAATGATTTCTTGCATGCTATTGCTTCAGGAATAAGCCATGGAGGATTTACAGGATGTTTTATTTCCAAGACTCCGGGATTTGAGATCGTTATCCCTAACATCCTCGTTCAGTCGAATTTGGATTGGTTTAGAACCTCTTGTACCAGAGAAATTCCGCAAGTCTGTTTCCTTGAGTACTTGAAAGGAAGGAATTTTGAAAGCACTTTTCACGAATCGCGACCCTAGCTCTTGCCTTCTTCAGATCAAGAAAATAAACAAACAGTATTTGAGGTGAATTCCGGGGCGAGATTTCCAAGCTCCAAGGAGTTACTAACGCCACACTGAACTCGAGGTCCTCATAAGATCTCCCCCGCCGCTAATACCATATTGTGGCCGTTACAGGTGTCCAATTTCTTGATATAAGGTGTTATTAATGCAAGCAGTTCCCTAAATTTATCCTCGCCTATTCGCAAATAATTATACCAAACACCTGGATGACATTTTTGTTCATTTATGAGAGATGCACGAGAAACACATTTCTTTTAAGCAACCAGTCTTTCATCCAATATATATCTTTCTCTTTTTAGCACGGTTCTTCGTTTTGACGCAAACTATAGCACAGATTGCCACAGTTTCAAGTTCACTGTTGGAAAGTACGTAGTACCTCGGCCATCACTCCAGCGCGTCCAAAAAGCAAATGAGCAATTTTCACAGACCAGGTCGTAACGTCAGTGGGCGTGTCATTTCTTTCGACGCTCCTCCCCTTTCGACTTGTCTGGGGACAATTCTGAGCGTGATTCTACGTGTTTTTCTGTGGTGAGCGCCTCTTCTCTCATTATCTGTGACAAAAATTTCGCCGTAACCGCAACGAGTGAACCAGCATCATATTTTTATCTAAGAATTATTGCTATTTATTTTTCGCAACTGTTGGGAAATAGACAGCCTTTGTGTAGATGTGATGATTGACACGCGAGCTGATTATCCGAAGTGACTCATTCAGCTCAAGAGAAAGGGATGTGCGCCAACCAACCCCCTCTGTCACGCACTTAATTACTTGCTTGAAGTAACGCAGTAGTCACTTTTAATTAGCTTTCAGTTCTGCAGCGGCGGTGCCTTGCAGGGAGTTCCAAGTTGCCTGTGAGCATTATGTTACAATTGCAAATAGCCGCATTTTGGGGCTTATATCAGACAGGTATATTGATAGTCGTAAACAGGTTAATGTTGATGACAAGGGAAGATTGAATTCTTTGTTGTTTTCATGATAAAGAAAATGTTGTTGGTCGTTGTATTGAACAGGAAGAGTTGAAGTTTGGATATGATTATTGATTTCATATGTGGGTCCCAGCTGGGACCCACATATGGGAACTTCTTTTGCTACTGCATGACTTGATTCCCACTTTAGATTAAATACGTACTAGTTTAAAATAAGTCTCTCTCTCTCTCTCTCTCTCTCTCTCTCTCTCTCTCTCTCTCTCTCTCTCTCTCTCTCTCACACACACACAATGAAGTTTATTATTATATTAGAATATTTGCTCAGCAGAAAATGAGAATCGGATCGTAAATTTTGTAGGATTTATGGCCTTGAGTCTCGGCTGAATATTGTGCAGCGCAAGAATTAAACCTGTGCTTTCAGCTTTCGGGAGGAGGGGTAAATTCATTCATAAGATGAAAGAGCTTGTTACGTCTTTACAGCCTTGAGTCAAATTTCTGAAATAATTGGCCATGGCTTTTTTTTTTTTTTTTCCTTTGAGATGTAGGCTGATTTTGTAAAGTACTAGTAGTTTTATCGGATAGCATTGAAATAGTTTTTCTTATACTAACATAATATAGTTATTTAAATGTTTTTTTTTTTTTTGTAGCATTGGATCTCTGTACATACAATTGGTTTTGCCGCTATTCTTGTAAATACTTTACATCCCTTTTTGCAGTTTGAATTATACTTGTATTTGTATATTTGGATTTTGTGAACTTCTGTGACGCGAACAGTGCATTCGATGATTGCACATCATATAAATCACAGGTCCTCTCGTTTACAGTGTCATTTGCAGTATTTAAGAAAAAATGAATTCCACTCAAGCCTGTAATTGGGGTCTAAAAATGACCACAACACTTACGGATTACAGGCCAAGAAAGAACCCGGTACAGGTAACAAACAGCGACGCATGTTGTAGCAAATGGGAAATACCTCATGCTTCTCCACCTAGGTAGTTTAGAATAGGAAATTCCGTTTCTTGCCTCCGAGATAACATTGAACACTTCACTTAGACGCAGTCAATGATGTCAGGGAGAGAGAGGCAGTGGATATGGCGTGCTGTAGATAAAAGTAGAGTTATAAATTGACGATTGGTATTGAGTCTATTGAAAACCAAGCGCTAAAGCCCTTGATCCCGTAGGAGCTCATTCCTTCATTCCTCCTCATCTGGAGCTCTGTAAGCATTGCTTTAGGGTCTTTACAGCGTCCCTTCGACCCCTACCTTAACCCTCTATCGTTCCTTTTACCGAACCTCCGTTCATATTCTCTTTCTTACATCTTAATTTCCACCCTCTTTGACATCTGTTTCATATTGCAATTGCAAGGTTTTCTCCCTGTTATACTTTTCAAACCTTCTCACTGTCAGTTTCCGTTTCATCGCTGAATGACCTCACAGGTCCCAGGGCTTGGCCCTTGGCCTACGTAAATTCTATATTCTATTCTAAAGCACTAGAGATAAATAAAACCTTATTGAAAAAGGTTCATTATACGTGTTTTTCACACCAGTTCGAATAAAGAGAAGTCAGAGAGTGAAATTCTCCTCTAGAAATAAATCAGTGTTTCTTAAAAAATAAATAATTAATAAATAAAATATAAAAAAACTAACAGCCGGAAGTAACTCACAGGGACCTTGTTGTTTAGACGTTTTTTTTAATTGTTCCAAATGGTTCTCGGAGAGTAGGATTTTCAGTACGTGAAGTAGACTGTTAAATTTGCCATTCCATTACTATTAACACTTTCTGTTATGAGACGATCGTTTTGGGAACATGAGTCCTGTTGAGGTTCTCTTAACAACATGATATTTTTTAAATACTTTTAAGTGAAGAGCAAAGAAGTTTTTTGCAGACCTAGTGCGCTTGAGACGGGCTATCGATTCTCACACAAAAACGCAGCGAAAACCCAGTTCTCTTAATAACTCGAACTAGACATTGAATGAAAGCTCTTTTTCGCCCCTCTCCCTCCCGCTCCCCCTCCGTACTTGTCTTCCTCTCTCACCTCTTCTGGGCTGGTTCGTATCTAGAGATAGTATGGCTTTTACACACCACCTCTGCTAATTGACCCATTTCTCATTTGGGCGGCGAGCAGGCTGATGGGGCTGGGATTGTCTCCCCTCCTCCGTACATCCACCCGGGCCCCCCACTCCCCCCCGTCTGCCTCATCCTTCCTTCAGGTTGCCCGGGATGCCTTCATCAGCCACTGCCTGGCCACAACCTCTGCACTGTTGGCTGTTGCCCCAGAAGCAGCAGATTTGGAGATGCTGAGTCTGACGCTGTGACTGGATTTGCTTCCTTTTTCTTCTCCATGGGAAGGCGGCAAAGAGGATTGAATTTAGACGAGACATTAATTTTGCCTTCCTCGAATCAGACTGATTAATGTAAGGTTTGCGATGTCCATATCGGATTTTTCCAGAGCAAAACTATTATTCTGATAGAAATTTTCACAAGGATCCCAAGTATTCCCTCACTTTTCTTCTAAGATGGAAAATAATGATGTTATTAGGGGTTTTGTTCCGGATATCTGGCTAGATACCCAGCCATGCTAACTTCTTTATTATTATTCGTAGAGAAAAAGGAAAGCATAATTAAGATAGAACTTTTCCCAAGGATTCCAAATATGCTGTTACTTTTCTTCTACGATGAAGACTAGCGATAATATTAGGGGTTTTCATTCGGATATCTGACCATGCTAACTTCTTTGAAGCCATTAGTAGTAGAGAATGAAAAGACAGCATCATTCTGATAGAACCTTTCAAGGGGATTCCAAATATATGCTCTTACATTTCTTCTGCGATGAAAAATAACTATATTATTAGGGGTGTTGATTCAGATATCCGGCCATGCTAGCTAACTTCTTTGTTATTAATAGTAGGGAAGAAATGGAAGCTTTATTCTAATGCAAATTTTCACAAGGATTTCAAATATGCTCTGTCTTTTCTTCTACGGTTGAAAATTACGAGGATATTGAGGGTTGGTGTTAGCCAGGTTTCGTTTTGATCCGAATATCTGGTAGGATATGTGGGCCAAGCCAGCCTTTTACTCCATAGTGCGACTTCAAGGCAGCAGCTGTCCACTTTTACACACACAGGCACACACACACACACACACACACACACACACACACACATATATATTATACTATATATATTATATATATAGATATATATATATATTATATATATATAATATAAATTTATATAACTTTTCCTCTTAGATGGATATTCTTCAGATATTTAACAAATTTTGGTTTATCAATAAGTACTGATTGTCTTTTAATTTCGTCCATTGTTGTGTTCTTGTTCTTAATAATTCTTATCTCGGCGAAGACTTCATTTGCCATCACACTAGCGCGCACTAACTTGCTTGTGCATGTTGGATTGGAAAGTGCAGTAGATAAATAATATTGTACTACATGCTTTTAAAATGCTTTTGGGGCGTTCCCTCAAGTCCTTTTCGTTCTCTCTCACAAGTTCTTCGTCCCCTCCCGAAGTAGACGTGAAGCTCCCTTAGAAGGCATTGACTTTTCTAGGTGTTGAGGGATGGAGCTACCCAGCCTCAGCATAAGTGCCTCCTCCTTCTTCCCCTCCCCCTCTCACTTCCCCCCAACATTCTCGGCCTAACCCCTGTCATCCCTTTTATCATAGCTTTCTTGGCCGGCTCCAGGCGTTGTAAGCAGTGTTGCGGCAAGTGTGATGGATTGGCATTGCTGTGTGTGTGAAACCATGTCTGAGGACAGCGTCACAGCGTCAGCATGCTGACCCCGGACGTTTTATCACGCCGTCCCGAAAACATACTATTATATCTTTGTGTGGGACTTCTTTCATCGCAATTCGTTTCGTATTGGATTTGCTGCGCGTCTTTTCTCGAATTTGTTTCTCTCTCCGACTGGTTTGCAAGGATGTGCCAGCGAATGTTCGTTGCGCTAAGTCTGAGCTTCTTCGTTTAAAGTAGTGGGATTGTATTGCACGATACACATTCTGTAGGTGATAGTGATGTGGTCTGGATAATAATGCCAATTACAATACGAGTAATAAGGATGATTGTAACTCCATATCCTGGTTGTAGCTACTTTTCATACCTACTGTTCGTATTCTTTTCTTGAGTTGCCCTTTTAATTGCATAGATAAGAGCAAAAGTGGAACGTCGGAATTTGAATAGATTAGGAATAGTTTACTTGTTTATTTTGAGATGAATGGGAAGACATGTTTTCTGAGTCTTTGGAAACTCCTCTGCCCTTCTAGTTGTCTTTATTTCTCAGAGAGAATATGCTTCTAGGGTTGCCAGAATTATTTCAGTTATTCCTGAATTGTTCTGTTTTATGAATAATTAATGACTCTTGCTAAGGCCATGATATTTGGCCGCTTTGCTTCGTTTGTCGATACTGTAGAACGTGAGTCGTGGTCCGATGGGCGTATGCCAATTTAATAGTA
>NC_087213.1:39278136-39330636 GCF_015104395.2 Macrobrachium nipponense
TTGTGATATGTGGGTGACTTGAATGTCTCGACAGGACTGAATTATATATATATATATATATATATATATATATATATATATATATATATATATATATATATATATATATACATATATATGTATACATATATAGATGACTGTAGAAATAACTTATAATTTAACCTATCATCTAATGATGTTATATAAGGAGATTCATGTACAGTGGTGCTCAAATCTCGTGCGACATGATTCTTTTTGTATCGTCCAAATTCTCAGACTCAACGTAACAGTTGCCAAGTAGCGCTTTTTGTTTTATTTCGAATGTCGTACACGTCGACAAGTTTGCGAATTCACAACAAATACTATTTTAATGAAGAATATATAGATATGCTCTCTTTCATGCACTGCACTGGTATCATTCGTAGTTTACATCAAATGAACTGAATAAATTTTCACTGGTTAGCTCCTGGCACGGCGACACAAGATTGGTGGGGTTTCCAATGCCAGCATGCACAACTTGCTACTCGAAGTGTTCACTGCAACTACCTCTACAGCATATGACCGTAGGTCTAATACCACAACAGGTATAACAAACTTTTAAAATTAGAATTATACGTTACAAACAGTTTCATTTGGATTTCGAAGTTTTACGCTATTTTCAAAAGGTGTGTATGCTGCGGTAGTGATTTATAGGTCTAACAAAAATATCTAAGACTACTGAGATGCAATCTAATTTACTAAGGCTTTATTTTTAGAGATTATCCGTTCTTTGCAAAAAAATGTGAGGATTCTTTAAATTATCTCGAGAAGATAGATATCCAATTAAATAGTTCATTACTATTAACGTCGTCTAGGCCTATGCAAAAAAAAAAATGTGACTAACGAAGACTTATTTTCCTAAATGTCGTGCCGCTTAATTTTGGTGTGTAATTGATTCATTGGATAACTTAAAGTGCGAGAATATGCGGATTATTTCATATGCTCTCCCGCCAGAAATGATTAGAATGTGAACGTTAGTGTAACGTATTTTTAGCATGTAAAGAAAATAACACATCTAGGGCTAATAACAATGTCTTGGCGTTAAAAAAGGTATAACTTGCATGGGCGAAAATCTGTTATATGGTAGTAAAAAATTATTTTTTGAAGTGGTAAAGTAAAGAAATATAACACAATTAATTCTATTTTTTATGAAAAGAAACATTCCTGTAACAAATATAAAGTAAATGTTCTTAAGAACATTTCATTGTCCTAACACAAGTGAAAAAGAAAAAATTACATTCATGTAGACCTATTTGGATAAATAAATAAATAAAATACTTGAGAGCTTTTACAGTAACACATCATATTTAACTGAAATACATATATTTTTACACCACGATAAGGAAACTATAATACCTAAACAAATAAGAAATTAATATTTTGTATGAGAGCCTAAATGATCGATTACTCTATTAATCCTGTTGGGCATTGGATTAACTCAATTTTTACATACGTCAGTTCCTCTGAAGGATTCCCACACTGACAAATAGTGGGAAATTAAAGCGTGTTTTGTATGTGGAATACCACCTTCCCTTCCCTTAGTCATGATATCCCATAAATTCTCTACTGGATTAAGTCGGGAGATTTGGCGGGCCATTCAATACGAACGATTTTTGGATGACTTTTCAACCAATCCTTAACTAATTTACTGTTATGAACCGGCGAGTTGTCCATGGCAATGCAGATGGGCATAAGTTCGGGGAGCAGAGTTCTCACAGTAGGGATCAGCATTTCCTCCAGTATTTCTGCATACTGATAGCTATCCAGTCTTTCATGAATAGGCACCAGTGCTCCTGGTCCGCAAGACGCCATCCAACCAAATCCTACTGAAATTCTGCCGCTTCGACGATGTTGTTGAATATGGTTATCTGCATACTTGAAAAGGGGAATTTTTTTTAATCTCTCTCTCTACACACACACACACGCACACACACAGATATATATATATATATATATATATATATATATATATATATATATATATATATACGTCCAAAATAGGCCTACATGCTTAGAAAAATTAATATCAAATTAGGCCTATGATGGACGGTTTCTATATTCATAATGGTAATATTACTATAATATTATTTTTGACAAAAGACACTAACCGTGGTAGAATATTTTCATTCTTGAAAGTAACAATAGCAGGATTAAAGATAAATTTAACAATTATTAGTCTATGTTGATAGTCCTATATCTCATAACTATGTTAGCTATAAAAGAAAAAAAGGAAACACTCACATAATCATCAGCATTACCTTGTATTGGTGAATGCCAGCAATAAAGCCTCTCATGTTGGTCATTGCAGAAGGTTTTTTCATCACAAAAAATTATGTTTTCCCAAAACTGCTCATCACTGGGAAGATGCTGTAGAGCAAAGCTAAGTCGGTGTTCCCTGTAAGCTGGCGTTAGAAATGGTTTTCGCGCTGGGAATCTGCACTCAAGCCCTCTTTCTCGCAACCGACGGTATATCGTATGCCTTGATATGTGTAAATCTGTTGCTCGTAGCACTGCGGTTGATGTAGTAATGGGGTGTGACCGAACAAAACCAAATATTTCTTCGTCTTTCTCCTCCGTGGTGCAACGGGGACGACCAGCTCTTCGTTGATTAGACAGTCCTTACCCTTCACTGTGCCTTTTCAGCCATCTAAAGACTGTCGCTCTGTGTATGCTAAGACGACGGGCAATTTCATTTTAAGAAATGTTTGCTCCATATAATTCAATGATTGCATTCCTATCCTATCTTGAAGTCTCTGCTCGCTGTTGTCTAGGTCTAGGACCTAGGTGATTCATGTTCCCGCCACTCTCACTCAAATGGTTGTGTTACGCACAGGCCACACCTACCCGTTGATATCGTGGATGCGTTTGAGTATACTATAAATAAATACTTTCATTTATTTGATTTTTTTTTTTTTTTTTTTTTTTTTTTTTTTTTGCTTAGTTTTTCAATCTCGAAGCGCAAAATAATCGAATGGGACTATTATGGTTACAGCTCAGAATATATAACAATATTATGAACACTTTTTCCCTTTTTCTTTCATTTCAACATTTAAAAATTCGTTTGTTGAAAAAATCTTTTGTCGAACGCATCGGCGTTGGTGAACGAAATAATTTTTCGTCACCGTTTTTTCCTAAATTTGCCTAAACGTAATATTTTCTTGCAATTTTGATATATATGATAGATTTCATTGTTATGAACCATATTGCAGCCTTATTTTATGAGATAATCGCGTTTCCGCATTGAAATAATAGATAAATATGGAGCATGCTAGGTTGCCAGTTAGTGAATTTTGAACGAAATCCTATGAACTCATGTCGCATGAGATTTGAGCCCCACTGTACTTGTGATATGTGGGTGACTTGAATGTCTCGACAGGACTGAATTATATATATATATATATATATATATATATATATATATATATATATATATATATATATATTTATTTATTACAAACACCCACAAATATATGTATGCATGTATATAATTGTATGCCGAAATACGTTATGATTTGAGTTTTACCTAATATTGTTTATTAGGGAGAATCATTTGCTCGTGAAGGGTGCGTAACTCGAGTGTCTCAGCACGACTGAATGGCTGTTATTATCTTTCTGTGAAACCAAAGTCATCGTACTGAAATTTTTAACTGAGGGTTGGGAAAGATCTATGGGGGTGGTAGTTATGATGGGCTCTGTCTCCCCCCCCCTCCCCCCCTCCCCCCGGAAGTGGCACCACCACATCGGTGCAGAGCGGCCATACCTTGGCACTCTCAGAAATTCTATTGGACAGCTTAGAGTTTGTGGAATCCTTGCCACCGTGTCTAACGTGTCTACAAGTGCAACGTTTGGCTAAGTCAGCATTCAAGACTGGCCACTCGGGGGTCACTGCACTACTGGGAAACCTTATTCATTACTTCAGCCGAAGCTCAGCGGCCTAATATTGTTTATCCATTGACCCAAGCTGCTTTTAATACTCTCAGACTATATTTAAAGGACCTTCCTCTTACCAAGGAGCAGTCTTATGAGTGATACACCCTATGTAAAAGTGCGGATGCGGGTTTCAGAGCGACTTCTTGATGTTTTAGTGTTTGGAATTGGCTGACTCCCCATGCTGTCTCTGTTCAGACTGCAGCTCTATCATTTCACATTAGCAAAGGAAATAACTCCAACAAGATGTGCGCCGTTTGTTTACCGATTTATATATTTTACTGTTAGCCCGAAATGCTGACTCTCTCTCTCTCTCTCTCTCTCTCTCTCTCTCTCTCTCTCTCTCTCTCTCTCTCTCTCTCTCTCTTTCTGGCTTTTGAATTAAAAAGGAACATTCGAAGTGACTTGCTCCTTGGAACGAAGACAGAGATAACACTCTTCTCCATCCAATCTCTTACAGCCATCCGGATGACGTGGGCGTTCTAACGATGGTTAAAGCTTCCTACTTGAAGAAAAGAAAATCGCGCCCCCAACCAAAGAGATCCGTTAGTACCACTTTAAGCTCAAAAAGTCGGCTTAGGAATATACGAAAAAATTATCTCCAATGAAACTGTTTGAACGCGTGAACGAATGATGAGATTTGATAACAATATAAAAAAGCAAGACTGCTTGACGTAAGAAGAGGTTGCAGTGACAAAATATGCAGTGGTAGAAGAGAGAAAGTGGAGGGAGCTTTATAAAATCCTACCGACATCAAAAGGCGGCAACCGAAAAGAGATCGTGAAGAAGTGAGTGTGCAAACTTCTCCAAAGATTCTCTCACCCCCACCACGACGAGCCTTCACCTGTTTCAAGTTTGAGTATAATGGTATATTATATTAATATGTGTCTGTAATAATAATAATAATAATAATTTCCATTTAATTGTGTACAGCGTACCTAATTGCGTATTCGTAATCATAATACGAGAATGATGTATACAAAGAAAAGAATGACTTATTAGTTTCACCGCATTCAGTCAGTTTTAAGAGTGTAGATATGAGTGATTTTGCTCAACTGTTCCAAGATCACATGAAAACTTGAAGCGAGTAAAGACAAAGGAATGAGGGAAAGAAAAGAAAAGATAAGTGTTAGGCATTCCAGCAACCTTCACTTCGGTCTAAATTAAAGAGTCCTTGGGGCTTCATCCCTTGCTGGTCTCTTGGGAGGTCTCAGGCTCTATAACTCGCCAACATCCGCTTAAGTCAGTTTGTGCTTATGTTTACTTTTACCCCCCCCCCCCCCTTTTATTTTTTTTACGAAAGCAAACGTATCATGTGGGATGATACAGACCTCATAATATCTCTGGTTTCTCTTATCTGTTTTCACTCTGTAAGGTAGAATTCACTTGTTGATTTTAAACTACCATATGCTAAGTGACCAGCATTTTTCCTCAGTTGGCTAGAAGACTGTATTTGAAACTTGTTACCGTGAACTTAATATGTAGTGATGCACAAATTACTTAATGCCTAAAATATACAAATATTCTGAGTCACTGATTCATTTAATGGTAGACGCACTATATATATATATATATATATATATATAATATATAATATTATATTATATATATATAATATATATATATATCTATTATTATATATATAGTATTAATATATATATATATATATATATATAATATATTTAATATTTAATATATATATATATATATATAGACGGAATACGATGGCGTAAGCGGGCCACAGCATATGGGAGGACAGAGCTGGTTCACATAAAATGTTGTCAGTCGTACTGGGTGCAGAGTGTCCAATCCTGAATTTTCTCATGTCAGAAATCACGCAAAAATTTGTAAAACCAAAATAAATTATGCCGACTTCTCTGTCTTGGGCCAAACAAGCCTTTTACTCTAACTGCTTATTTATTAAGCAGTTAGGCTCAAGTTGAACTCACACACCTCTGTACAGTTGTATCTGGTTTGAGGCGGCTGTTTTCGCTGCTTCTCCCTCCTTTCCGAATCATTCAGTCTTCAACTTTTTAGTCTAGCAGGTGCTTTTTAAATTGCTTTGTTTTTATGTATGTTTTTTGTATCTTTGTTGAGACTTAGTAGTCAAAGTTATTTTCCATGTATTTTTAATTTGTGTTGTTTCTCTTTTAGCCTTGATGTAACTGTTACGAAATGCGTCGGTAATAAATGTATCATCTGATGACCGGCTATCTCCTGGTATATTATATAATATATCTATATATATATTCGTATACATATACGCATACACGCATGCACATATACTTACACACACACAGTGATCACGTTCACCCTGTTATACATGGTAGTTTTTTAACCTAGCTATAAAATATTTTTAGATACATATCCATACAACTGCCTGCTGTGAATTCGCAAGGGAAATAAATGAGAAGGCACAGTCTTCCCTGGTAGTAATAGAATCCATTTAATGCCAGAGCTTTTTGTTCAGGCTTTTTATTTATTTATTTATTTTTATTTATTTTGTTTTCTAGTTTATGCTAAGGTGGTCTAAAAATAACAGTGGACATCGCCACACGTGGTTATTTTGTCGTGGTTGATGGTAAACATCAGAGACCATGGCATAAAGGAATAGATGGAAGGTGTCTGGTAAAATATGAATAATGGAAAAAGAAGAAGAAAAGTGGAGAGAGTAAAACATGAATGAGACCATTTCATTTTATCATCACCCCATCAGGTCATCAACCAAGGTTAGAAAGCGCACATTAAAGCTATTAAAACAATAAAATCATAGTATACTATAACAACATACACACATACATGCATATATACAAAACCTGAATTAGGAAAATCATAATTTCGGTTATAAAACATAAAATGTTCTTCATAGATAATGGTATGTCTTAAAAAGCGGTTATTGACGTGAGACGTGGCTAATGTCAGGTACGGTTGTTTCCTATAAAACTTATCTACGAAGCTTAATTATTGTTTAAAAGGTATTTTCTTAGTTTATTTTTAAAAGATCTTAGGGATTCTTCGTCTTTCAATGAGCCAGGTAAACTATTCCATAACTGTGGACCTTTAGTATTTATTTCCCTTGATCCTAGATCGGTATTGGCTCTTCTGGACACTAGATTATTTGCTTGTCTTGTAGTCATCCCTGTCACCGAGTCAACGGTTCTAAAATTATAAAGCCAGTTCGGAAAAACATTTTTTTAAACTTTAAAAACCAAAACACAAATATCAAAAGTGTACTTGTTTTTCACTTTCAACCAACCCAGTTCTAGTAAAATTGGAGATATATGATCATATTTTCTCACTGTACCCATGGCCACCCGAGCCGCAAAATTTTGAAGTTTTTGTACTCGTTGCATAAGGACGTTGCTTGTTGAACCCCATATTATATAGCAGTAATGAATTAAACTTAATACTAATGATTGCACTACGATTAGGCGAGTTTCTGGTTCGAATAAATTTTTTAGTCTATTGAGATAAATAAGTGTCCCCATAACTTTTCTGTGCAGTTCATCAATATGTTTTTCAAATGTCATGTATTTATCGAAGTGCACTCCAAGATTCTTTACGGATTCCATAGGTTCGATGATGGCCCCATTAAAATTGATTTTGATGTTATCCCCGATTTCGGATAGATATTGTCTGGAGCCTAGGAATATACATTGAGTTTTACTTTCATTCAACAATAAGCCATTTATTTGAAAATACATCTTCACTCTATATAAAATCTCCTCAGCTTTGCGTACTAAATCTTCCAAGTTATCGATGTATCCATCAATTATTATTTGAGTGTCATCAGCATACTGAACAATGAAACGTCACTAAAAAAATTTCTCAGGTCATTTACATAGATGTTGAATAAAATTGGTCCTAGGATTGAACCTTGAGGTACACCAAAACCGACGTTTTTGGGGGTTGAGACAACATTTTTGAGTCTGACAGATTGTACTCGATTACGTAAATAGTCTGTGAACCAGGATGGATCAATATAAAGTGTCTGACATTTACCAGCAAAATTTCATGGTTCACACTATCAAAAGCTTTCGACAGATCGAGAAGTAGTAAAAGGGAAATTTTCTTCTTGTCTATGTTATCGTAGATTTTATCCGATATTTTTAATAGTGCTGTTTCCGTTGATAGTTTTGGTCGAAAGCCATGTTGACTGTAAGAAATGAGGTGATTACTTTCTAAGTATTCAGTTAACTGGTTTGATACTATTTTTTCTAATATTTTAGATAAGACCGGGAGTAAAGATATTGGCCTGTAATTAGAAATTTCGTCTCTATCTCCGTTTTTAAAATAAGGAACAACATGGGGATTTTTCCACGTTTCTGGGTAGATATTAGTTACGATAGATGTATTAATAATTATAGTAATGTAAAATAAAATTATATATAGAGTGTCTTTTATAAAACGGAGCGGTATGCCATCGGATCCGTACGCATTTGACTCTTTGAGAGAACTAATGACTAGAATGACAGTATCACAGTCAACAGGTGACGGTTTAAAAGAATATAACTGATTGTTTGGGAATGTATTCATTTCATCGGTTTGTGCTCTTCTATTATTCCTGGCCAGTTCTTCTTGCGTTCTTTCATATGTCTTCTTCCTACATTCGCAAAATACTCATTAAATTTCTCTGCCTTGTCAGTTAAATCTTCATTTTCTATTGGAGATTCTTTGTTAGTATTATTGGGCAGAATTGAGCGCACTATTTTCCAGGAAGTACGTAAGTTATTCTTATTACTTTTAAGTTCGTTCCTGTAGTGTTGTTTCATACTGTTATCCATTTCAATTTTTACTTCCTTCTTTTTCTCTTTAAAATTATTTCTCAATATTGTATTATTCCTGTCTTTCTTGATATCGTTTTGTAATTTATCTCTTATTATTATATTTTGTTTGATGTTATTAGTTATCCAGGGTTTAGGGGGGCGGGTGATTACTTTCGTTACTATTGGAGCACATTTATCAATGGTCTTTATTTTAAGCGACAAAAGGCAAGTCAAAGAGAAACTGAGGGTTTGGGGCAGAATAGTTGTGTTAATTAACGAACAGCTTGAACTTTTGGTATGAAAGGCCACTCCACTAAGAGGGGAATTATGAGTGCTTGCTTATGTCTGTGAATTCAAGGATGTTCGATGTGCTGCTCCACTGATTGTGTTACATACAGGAAATCCTTATTTCTATGAAACTGTCCCTGTTTATTGTAGGACTCACTTCTTAGTTATTTCAGCGCAGATTTTTTGTAGGACTCATTTCTTAGATATTTCTGGGTTTATATTTTTTACAGGACTGATTTCTTAGTCATTTCAGCATAGGACTTTTCCGTGATTCGGTTACTACAGGGGGTATACTGTAGTGACTTCTGTGTTGTTTATCTAAAATGATACCTACTGTTAAGGCTCTACATTTTGCTGATGAAATATTGATAGTATTTGTGCGCGTGTACTACACAATATGTACTTGTTATATGGCGCGAAACTGTATCTGCACTGAAATGCCCAATTTTGGATATATGAAGTTATTAGAGTATTCCGATCTTGCCAAGCTGCAAATTCACTCGCAATTTGCTGGAGAAGTTTTTGTTTTTCATTGACGAAAAACTTCAAAATAGTTTTGAGTAAGTCCGTGAACTGTCGTCGTCGTCGTCGTTAGCGCTGATCTCGTCGCCCGAGGAGTAACAACAAAGAAACGTCAGCGCTGCCTCGTGCAGCAGCAGTTGATAATAATGGATGGTTCCGTTATCTCGGCCGTAACTTTGTCGACTTCACATCCTCCACTGGGACGACGACTTTGTCTTTTGCAAAATGTTTTGGTTTTTCCTCATTTGTAGCGAGTAAATTTTATCGCTTTGCATTTTTATCGTGCATTTGCGTTGGGTTGCTTGGCATATTGCTCTGTTTACGTATTTTATTTGGATATTAATTGAAATTTCGTTTTCAAAGAGCGGGAGGTTTGCTGCATAAATATAGAAATGTAAATATATCCATACTTAACCCTCAGACTTCAGTTGTAGGTGTGTGTATTTGTGACCACGCGGACACACACTGGCATTATCATCAAGCAGTAACTGTTTGAAACATTATTTTAAGATTCTTAATGAAAAATGGTGTTTTTCAAATACTGTATTTTAAACATATCTCTTAGTCCCTACCAAAAGTAATATTAATAACCATCATCATCATCATCATCATCATCATCTTCTTCTTCAACTTCTGTTCTGTACGTTTGGCATAGAAAACGAACCCTTTTGTAATAAGTTGTGTTCCAATGTCTCTAGATCCCTCATATCCACAGACCTTCTGTTCCAATGTTTCTAGATCCCTTATATTCACAGACCTTCTATTCCAATGTCTCTAGATCCCTAATATCCACAGACCCTCTGTTCCAATGTCTGTTTTCCTTGCGGAAGCTCCGACAGGCGTCAGCGGAGAGTTACAGACGCCAGTGGGAAGGGAAGAGAAGGAAGATTGCCCTCTTCCGCTCCTTGCGATGGCAGCAGGATCTCTCTCTCTCTCTCTCTCTCTCTCTCTCTCTCTCTCTCTCTCTTATAATCAGAAATTTGAATCCGTTATCTCTCAATGTCATTATGCTGTTTCAAGATAGTGATCAGCCCATTGCATCGTATTTCCCTCTCTCTTATCTGCATGTATGTTTTTTGTATGGGTGTATATATATATTTATATATATATATATATATATATATATATATATATATATATATATATATATATATATTCAAGGAGGCAAGGGAGACGTCTTCTGGTGATTTAAAAAGACTTTATTAAGCGACGCTTTGGGGTGCAGCCCCATCATCACGGCTGTAAAAAGGATTAATACACATAAATATAATAAAAAGACTCATCCTAATAACTAATGCCAAGAAAATTACGATATATATATATATATATATATATATATATATATATATATATATATATATATATATATCTATCTCATACTGATCAATTTCTCATGAATGTCAGTACATTGTACGGGAGAATCATCGTTATTTCAGTTAGATTTAATGAGCAAAAAGTTGTGTCAAAAGGATAAACCTAGTTCAGTTTCCCCTAATTTATTAGTTCGTATTATCGCCTTACAAAAATTACATGTCTGATGAACCAAGTTGTAAAATTCTAAATAATAATATCTATAATATTATAATATATAATATATATATATTATATATTATATATATCTTTATATAATACACCTACAAATAAATACATACATACGACATACATACATCATACATACATACATACATACCTACATACATACATACATACATACATACATACATACATATTTATTTTACAACTTGGATCATCAGACATATCATTTTTGTAGGGCGATAATACGAACTAATAAATTTGGGGAAACTGAACTGGGCCTATCCTTTTGACACAACTTCTTGCTCAATAAAGTTGATTGAAATAACTATGATTCCTACCCCATACAATGTACGGACAGTGAGAAATGAATTAGTATGATATAATGGGCAATATTCATTATAAATCAGTGTCTTGAGTGAGTTTCTGCGGATATGATTGCATCAATTTCTTTCCTCTGTCACGGTTGATGTAATGTAGTGAATTTCATATCTTGCGACATTGATCATTTGATTTTTGTTAAAGCCACTCACTGGAATTATTCGCGATATCTACATTAGTACTAACCTTGATAGTGTTGCTTGCATGTTCTCCCTCTCTCAGTTCTTTCGGAGTTGCTCATAGTGGCCTTTTCATGCCGGTATGACCGATGTGCATTGTATCTGAGAGCAGCAGCAATGCCTCTCATATTGTTACTTGCTATCCTAAATGTACTTCTTAGGATCCCGTTATGATATGGGCTTCCAACGTTTTCTGCTCAGAGTTGAATTGTGTTTTTCTCTTGTCAGCTGTCAACCAAGCTTTTGCTTCATTTCTTTAACGAACGTGAAATAGTAAAAATATTGTAACGACGGGAATTTTTGTTGTTGTCATTTAAATGAGAATAACAATTATGTAACATAATGAAGCGCTGGAATCGTTTGTGTCTCGAGTCCAATGTCTTGTTGATGTTTACAATAAACCGCACGAAAAATCGGCAGCAAAAGCTTGTTATGGATGTCATCTTTCTCCTATAAGGTCTCTCGGTGTTCATTTTCCGTACAACTCCACCTCTCTAGTATGCTGTCTTATTTGCACTTTCTTTGCACTTTCCGGAAGCTAAATGCGCTCCGAATCATTGCTGTGACGTTCAAATGATTATATCTACAAATCACTCCCCCGAGATGCGGGCTTAAACTAACGAGAACGATAGTCGTTTAGAAACCAGATTATCGGAAACTTAAATAATGATTTGGAATGTAGAAAAAAAAAAAGGTTGGAAGGCCTTAAACTGTAGCAAAGGTGTATGAGGTAAGAAAAACGAAAATGTTGACCCAAAGTAGTATATTACCAAAGACCACATCGTAAAACCTTTGGTGGTTGGAAGGCGCCAGTAAATGGCAGCGGCAGTGGCAGTGGTCTGGCGGTGTCCGGGTTGTTGTCGGCGGAAACCAGTGTCATCGAACCTCACGTCACAAATTGCTATTTATGTTGAATGAACTAGCAAGTGATATAAATAGACTAAATTTAATATTTCACAATTTTTGAATGTTAGAAAGGTAGTGTAATTATTGTAGCGTATTCTTAAAAGGTTTTGATGTTTGCATGTATGTATGTGCAATAAGGAAAGGGACCTTTGAATTGCTTATTAAGAAGTTTCCATAAATCGCCCTATTGTGAAACTTGGAAGACCGAGCAAAAGAAGATAGAAAGATAGCCGATGTGGATTGAATTAGAATCAACGAGGTTGGGACGACGAAAGAATGTGTATGAATTTGGTACTTGAGCATTGCTGTGTTTTCTCTTGGAACTCTTGAATGCCACCTTCCATGCGGTCGCTGTCTGCTACTGATCACAGCTGAAGGAGAGGTTAATGGCACACGTGGCATCACGACACCGCAGCGTATTGTCGACAAGTATACCGCGCACTCATTCAAGAGGCATATAGGCACAAAGGATGCTATTGGAAATTTGATACGGAAAGAAAGCCAATGTAACGTGGCATTCAGTAAAAATCTTTCTTGTCCGCTTGAAATGTGCAGCAGTCAATGAAGGACTGCTTGGATAATGGTAATTACTGGTGATCCCACGTTCACCCATCATTATAGACAGATTTTATAAACCCTCTCCTTATGAGAGAGAGAGAGAGAGAGAGAGAGAGAGAGAGAGAGAGAAATTTGATCATGCAGTATAAGAAGGACTCAAAGCATCCTAGTTGTCAGGTATATCAAAGTGTCTTAAAAGTTGTTAACTTAAGATTACAGTTATGGTCCAGCGTTACTAGGATTCTGAAATCCCCCCCTTCCCCCCTACACTCTCTCTCTCTCTCTCTCTCTCTCTCTCTCTCTCTCTCTCTCTCTCTCTCTCTCTCTCTCCTGTGCTATTCTCAACAAATTTTATATAACGGCAAGAACTTACAACGCATTGCTACAATTAAGTAGAGTTGCCGCGTCGTCCTAAAGATTGTTTTGATGTTTCCATTTGTAAGATGCTTGCAATAAGGAAGTAGTTATTTCTCTTACTCGTGTGTGCGTTAGATTATGGCTAAGGCTTGGAAGCATGCCAAGGCATAAAGACAAAGTTTTTTTTTTTTTTTTTGCTCCTTGGTCCGGAAGTTTAGTCACGCGCACGCACACAGACATATATATATATATATATATATATATATATATATATATATATATATATATATAGATATATATATATAGATATATGTATATAGATATGATTAACTTGATCACGAAGTATATAAAACGTGATGCTATGTATAAATAAAGGTTTTTTGCCACGAAGGAAAAAATGAAAAAGCGAGATAGCCAAGTACTTTCGGTCCTGTTCGGACCCTTTACTGAGGCAAACTGATTTTACAGAGAACAACATAGTCAAAAGAAAGCTTAATATACAAACTGACACTACAAGATTAGCAAGCAATAAGGGCGATTTTCACTCTACAGAAAGGAGGAGCCGCCTGAGGGTAGCCACACCTTGAAGGATACACGCAGTAAACAAGTGATTCTCCCAGAAAACAGTACATTTTGAAAAAACACGGGAGCATATACAATTTAATATCATGAATTTTTACACAAATTTCCCCCCCCAAAATTATTATTATTGAAAAGATGAAAGAAAATATAAATATATATATATATATATATATATATATATATATATATATATATATATATATATATCGAGCAAGAGAAAGAGAGAGAAAATATCGAACCAGAGAGAGAGAGAGAGAGGAGAGACGAGAGAGAGAGGACACTGAGGAGAGAGGATGAGAATCGAGAGAGAGAGAGAGAGAAATAATAAATATATACTGTGACCTAACACAAAATCATTTAGACATTATCAAAGGCATGACATATAGTGCTACGCATGCCTATCATGAAAAAAACTTTCCCGCTCGCTACAGAAAAAGTTTAAAAGAATTGAAGAATGATAATAAATTACACATTACCAAGGCTGATAAATCCAATAGTTTAGTGGTTCTTGACAAAACTGACTACATATCACGTATGCATACTTTACTAGAGGATGAAATAACTTACAAAAAACTCGCAAAAAATCCGTTGGACCAAGTAATAAAAAACTTAAATATCAATATCAAACAAATTCTTAAAGATAAAAAAGAACTTTTGTGTAAGTTAACTGTAAAGTGTCCCTCATTACCTTATTTATATGGCCTAGTCTAAACTCATAAGGAAAACAAACCTATGCGCCCAATTATTAGTACTGTAGGATCAATTGCTTATAAACTATCTAAATATCTTACTAAACTGTTATCCCCGCTACTAGGAACTGTATCTAATTCACACACATCCGGAATTCTCTTGATCTTGTGGAAAAATTAAATAACATTGTACTAAACCCTAGCGATATTTTTGTCAGTTTTGATGTATGTTCTTTGTTTACAAAAGTCCCTATTGACTCTGTGCTAGAATATTTAAGTAATGAACTTGTACTGCATGAATTGCCTATGTCCGTTAGTCACATAATTTCCTTAATTAAGTTATGTATTTGTGATTGCAGATTTATTTTTAATGGATAATATTACCAACAAATATTTGGTATGGCCATGGGTAACCCTTTATCACCTCTCCTTTCAAACTTATATATGGAATTTTTTGAGAGGCAACACCTCCCGAATATCACACTTATCCCCTTAAAATGGTACTGATATGTCGATGATATCTTAGTAGTCTTACCTGGTGGTATCGATGTAAATGATTTACTGTCTAAATTGAATAATTTAGTGCCATCCATAAAATTCACTGTTGAAATTGAAAATAACAATGTCATCCCTTTCCTAGATGTATTAATACATAGAGAATCTTTCCAATGCAAATTCAGTATTTATAGAAAACCCACAAATAATTTAACATATGTACATTTTTATTCTGGCTACCGTCTTAATATTAAAATTTCAATTTTTTCTTCTATGTTCCTACGCGCTTTGCGTATCACGAGTCCACAATATCTGGACCAAGAAATAGAATACATAAAAAAGATAGGAAATGATCTCTGCTACCCACCTCATTTAATTGATTTATGTTATCAAAAAGCTCGCAAAAGTTTTATAGTGTTGCTATTAATGAAAAAGAAATGCCTAAAAATGTACTTAGCTTACCTTATTTTCGTGGGTTTGAAACCATAAAATCAATATTTAAATCGTTTAATGTTAATGTAGTGTTCTCTTATAACAATACCATTAAAGATTTGCTAATTAAGAATAGTCCTGTAACAAATAACAACATCATTTACAAAATTCCTTGTAAGGATTGCCCATCGTTTTACGTTGGTCAGTCAAGTAAAAATTTATGTGTACGTATTAAGCAGCATATGTATTCAGTTAGAACAGCCCAGACTTCAAATGCACCGTTTATCCATCTGAGTGAAAAATCTCATTGTATTAATTGGAGTGATACCTCGGTAATTGCTAGATCTAATGATTATGTTTCAAGAAATTTACTGGAATCGGTAATTATACATATCACTTATAAAAACAACCTAAATCTTAGTCTGGGAATGTACCATTTGGACCCTTATATTTGTAAGATGTTTATGAAGGACCTTAAAATAAATGAACAACTAATAAATTAGTCCCACATGTATATAGTTATTTTCTCTCTGTCTCTCTCTCTCTCTCTCCTCTTCTCTCTCTCGCTCTCTTCTCTCTCTCTTCTCTCTGGTTCGATATTTTCTCTCCCTTTCTCTTGCTCGATATATATATATTTATATTTTCTTTCGTCTTTTCATTAATAATAATTTTTGGGGGGGAAAATTTGTGTAAAATTTCATGATATTAAATTGTATATGCGCCCGTGTTTTTTCAAAATGTACTGTTTTCTGGGAGAATCACTTGTTTACTGCGTGTATCCTTCAAGGTGTGGCTACCCGCAGGCGGCTCCTCCTTTCTGTAGAGTGAAAATCGCCCTTATTGCTTGCTAATCTTGTAGTGTCAGTTTGTATATTAAGCTTTCTTTTGACTATGTTGTTCTCTGTAAAATCAGTTTGCCTCAGTAAAGAGTCCGAACAGGACCGAAAGTACTTGGCTATCTCGCTTTTTCATTTTTTCCTTCATGGCAAAAAACCTTTATTTATATATATATACATATATTAGATATATATATATATAAATATATATATATAGATAGATAGTAGATAGATAGGATAGATAGATAATAGGATATATATATATAGATATATATATATATAGATATATATATATATATATATATATATATATATATATATATATATATATATATATATATATAGAGAGAGAGAGAGAGAGAGAAGAGAGAGAAAAGAGATATAGATATATATATATATAGATATATAGTATGTGTATATATATATTATATATATATATATTATATATATAGATATGTCTGTGTGTGTGTGCGTGTTACTAAACTTCCGGACCAAGGAGCAAAAAAAAAAAAAAAAAATTGTCCATGTATATATATATATATATATATATATATATATATATATGTATGATATATATATGTATGTATGTATATATGTCTGTGTATGTGTGTGTGTGTGAGAGAGAGATAGAGAGAGCAGACATACATCGTATGGATCAAATAAGAACCTGAACATTGATTTATTTCGGACAACATCTCGATTCGTGTGTAGACAAGACAGTGACAGTTTGGAAATTCCAACGAAGGCGGACAGAGGGAGGAAACTTCCAAAAGGCGGGCAATTTTACGAAGTCAATTAGATAACGTCTAAGCCCCAGGAATAAGGAATGTTTGCTCTTCCTCTAAATAATTTCCAAGCAGAACTTCAAATCGTCTGTTATGTAGAACCCCTGGGATAAAATCATTATATTTGTTTGTCTAAACAAGCCAACTTCAGTCACCTAATCTTTGAACTGACCAGTACTCCCATCAACCGTCTAGATTTTACTTAGAGCTACTATTAATCAAATAATTACGAAGTCCTCGTTGACTATCCCTTTTTCTTTGGGTTAGGTGTTTTCCTTGGAAACTCAAGTAGGATTGAAAGGGGATCATGTATTCTCCAATATTTTGGGATGTTAATATTCTCATAAAACGTTATTAACAGAAGCTAACTAGTCTACTCAGTCTGTATGTTATAGTTTTATTTAATATTTTTAAGCTGTATTCACAAAGGGTGCAAAATGAAAAATTATGAGCTTTGCCAATCGTTTTTTTAATCACCTTTATTTAGATATCAAGATAAGTGAAAAAATAATGCAGGTTATCTGAAAAGAGGGTTTTCTGTATACAGGGAGCTTATACTCCAACGTATTCAAAAATTATTATAACATCCAGGAAAATATATATATATATATATATATATATATATATATATATATATGATTGATTGATTGCAATATTGTGTGCATGTAATGTATGGCATTGTGAGCGCATCTGTCCATAGTATATGTTACCTGTTATACTGTTAAATCTATAACAAATGATATGCACACAGTATCTTTTGATATCCAAAGATACAAATACTGAGGATTCAGAATGGAGGAGAATATTCCTAATCTTACAGGACAGTCAAAGATGAAGCACATTTAAAGACAGTGAAAGGAAGCAATTTAAAGAGTAGTGAAGCACTTTAAAGACAATAAAGAAGTAAACAAGGCACATTTTAAAGACAGTGAATTGACAAGCACATTTAAAGACAGAGAAAGAGGAAGCATATCTGTAGACAGTAAAAGAAGAAGCACATCTAAAGACAGTGAAAAGGGAAGCACATTTACAGACAGTGGGAGTACTTTTAAAGAAGTGAAAGGGAAAGCAAATTTAAAGAGTGAAAGATGAAGCACATTTAAAGACAGTGAAAGGAGAAGGTGAAAGGGGAAGCACATTTAAAGACAGTGAAAGGAGAAGCACATTTAAGAGTAAAATGAGAAGCTCATTTTAAGAGAGTGAAAGGGGAAGCACATTTAAAGACAGTGAAAGGAAAAGCGCATTTAAAGACAGTGAAAGGAGAAGCACATTTAAAACATTCAAAAGACAGTGAAAGGTGAAGCACATTTAAAGAGAGTGAAAGGAGAAGCACATTTAAAGGCAGTGGAAGCAATACCACATTTAAAGAGTGAAAGAAGAATCACATTTAAAGAGATTGAAAGGGGAAGCACATTTAAAGGGATTGAAAGGAGAAGCCCATTTATAGAGAGTGAAAGATGAAGCAAGTTTAAAGACTTTGAAAGGGAACACATTTCAAGCATGAAAAGAGAAGCACATTTAAAGACAGTGAAAAGAGAAGCTCATTTAAAGACAATGAAAAGGCAAGCAAAAAGGGAAACACATTTAAAGAGAGTGAAAGTGGAAGCACATTTGAAGACAGTGAAAGGAAAAGCGCATTTAAAGAGTGAAAGAGGAAACATGTTTAAAAATTGAAAGGTGAAGCATATTAAAGACAGTGAAAGGGGATTCACATTTAAAGACAGTGAAAGGAAAAACACATTTAAAGACAGTAAAAGGAGAAGCACATATAAAGAAAAAAAGGAGAAGCACATTTAAAGAGAATGAATGGGGAAGCACATTTAAAGGCAGTGAAATGGGAAGCACATTTAAAGGCAGTGAAATGGGAAGCATATTTCAAGGCAGTGAAATGGGAAGCACATTTAAAGGCAGTGAAATGGGAAGCACATTTAAAGGCAGTGAAATGGGAAGCACATTTAAAGGCAGTGAAATGGGAAGCACATTTAAAGGCAGTGAAATGGGAAGCACATTTAAAGGCAGTGAAAGGAGAGGCACATTTACAGACAGTGAAAAGGGAAGACCATTTAATGAATGAAAAGGGAAGCACATTTAATGACTGTAAAAGAAGAAGCTCATTTAAAGACAGTGAAAGGAGAAGCGTGTTTAAAGAGTGGAAATTGAAGCACATTCAAAAACAGTGAAAGGAGAAGCACATTTAAAGAGAGTGAAAGGGGAAGCACATTTAAAGACAGTGAAAAGATACGCACATTTAATGACTGTAAAAGAAGTAGCCCGTTTAAAGTCAGTGGAAGGGGAAGCTCATTTAAAGACAGTGAAAGCAGAAGCATGTTTAAAGAGTGAAAAGCGAAGCACATTCAGAAACAGTGAAAGGAGAAACACATTTAAAGAGAGTGAAAGGGGAAGCACAGTTAAAGACAGTGAAAGGAGAAGCACATTCAAAGACAGTGAAAAGGGAAGCCCATGTAAAGAAGGAAAAGGGAAGCACATTTAAAGGCAGTCAAAGGAGA
This sequence comes from Macrobrachium nipponense, assembly GCF_015104395.2. Lineage (NCBI taxonomy): Eukaryota > Metazoa > Arthropoda > Malacostraca > Decapoda > Palaemonidae > Macrobrachium > Macrobrachium nipponense. The sequence continues at coordinate 39,297,898 of NC_087213.1, forward strand.
AGCATATTTAAAGACAGTAAAAGAAGAAGCCCATTTAAAGTCAGTGAAAGGAGAAGCATGTTTAAAGAGTGAAAAGTGAAGCACATTCAAAAACAGTGAAAGGAGAAATACATTTAAAGAGTGAAAGGGAAACATTTAAAGACAGTGAAAGGGGAAACACATTTAAAGACTGTGAAAGGGGAAGCACATTTAAAGACAGTGAAAGGAGAACCACCTTCGATTCTAAGAATAAACAAGAAAGAGAGGAAACCAGTAGAAATCAGAGTATATAAGTAAAATGAATTTTGTATTTGTTACCATCTTAAACTTTCTGTGAAATGTTATTTCAGCTACTTCTCGATCTTGTTGGTGCATTCTTATTCACAAAGCATATTAAACATACGTATACAAAGAAAATATCTCTAAGGCAACTAATTTATGTTTAAGTCTGTAATTGTATCTTTGAGGTCACTGCTAAACATATTACAAATACAAGGATCTAAGTGAAACAGGCCAAGAGTAATATTAGACCCTTGTATTTGTAACACGTATAAGACTGACCTCAAAGATATAATTACAGACTTAAATACAAATCAATTGCCTTAGAGATATTTTCTTTGCATATGGATGTTTGATATGCTTTGTGAATAACTTTTTGTTTACCAAAGATCTGAATGTGATCAGCTGCCGCCCTGTATAATCCTTTAATTGTCTTGTCCCTGTGCCTGAGCGGTTGAATTTAATCTTTTTGTTCTTAAATTGTACCCATGTTTATGCTTGTTTGGAAAGGTTACTCATTCTCCGGGTGTGTGGGATTTTAGGTACTAATCTCCTTATAATCCCTATCTGTCACTTATACGACCTTTCCTGTACTCTCAATTTCTCATGTAAGTCAGTTTGTCTGCTAAGTAAAGGACATTGAGTCGAAAGATCTTGTAGAAACTCCGTTGTTTATCTTTCTTTCGTGGCTTATACCTTTATTTATTGATTAATCATGTTCCAAACTTTCGTGATTCAGTTATATATATATAAATATATATATAATATATATATATATATATATATATATATATATATATATATATATATACACACACACACACACACACACATATATATATATATATATATATATATATATATATATATATATATATAGTATGATATGTATTCATCGAGCTACAAATGTCCTTTAATTTCCAAATTTCTCTACCTCGGAATTAATATATTTTCATTTTCATATATGTTAATCGAAGGGGAATTTTTTAGTTGACAATAATTTCGTCGTCTCGTGGGTTCGAAGCAGCTCCCAGAGAGCTGAGGAGGAATCAGGACTCCAGTGACATTATCGACTCGGCCGTTCCCCTTCAGTTAACATATATGAAAATATATTAATTCCGAGGTAGAGCATATTTGAAATTAAAGGATCTTTTTAGCACGATGAATGTATATGAATCAAGGTGATGTGATGAAATTCATATAACATATATATATATACATATAATATATATCTAAATCTATAAATATATATATATATATATAAATATATATATATATATATATCTATATATATATATATATATATATATATATATATATATACATAGGGTGTAAGAATACTATCACCATAGGTTCTGTGTGTCGTAAAAGGCAACTTAGAGGACAGCTACAGCCTTGCAATCATAAAAGACTAGGCCCACTGCCAATAACTGTGGAAACTGGTGCTTTGCAGTCTTACTGTTTAGTAAAAGGCTAGGTGCACACGGACATTTAGTACCTGGGTCAGGTCGACAGAGGTCCGAATGCTAAGGCTGACAATTTGTATTTGTTTACAGACATATAAATGATAATATGCACCGATGTAGTCTGTGTGTACACATGATATTTATATTAGCGGAAAGGCCAGAGAATTCTACATGGTGATCTTAGCAAGTCATTGAATGAAAATAAAAACATTAAAAAGATGTTGTCTTTACAATTACTCTCCCTCCCCAGCCGAGAGACAATTATAATGAATAATGATTGGAAAATTAAATTAAATTAAATGGGGCGGTATTGACTGCTGAGTCCTTTGGCCTTTAGGCTGACAGGATGCCTCCCCTGGTGCAGTGCCTGGGGGTTTCAACTGTTGTCCATGTGCGTCCACAGCTGCTTTTGAGAGTGTCAGGGACTTCGGGAGCGGCCTTGTTTTGTGGTGGTACTCTGAGGTGTCTGCTGGTTTCTTCCATGGTGTTGTCGTCGTCCATCAGGAAGGCATGTTTTAACCTGTTGATCATGACCCAGTTTTTGTGGCCATGTACCATGATGAGGTAGGCTTTGTTCAATCGGCTGATGATGCAGTATGGGCTCTGGTAGGGTCTCATTAGGGAGGGTGGTGGGTGTTGTTCCTCACAAAGACATGTTCGCAGGTATCCAAGCCTTTGGGCTTGAAGTGTTTAGTCCTGTCGGAGAAGGTTTTCAGGCACGGCGTGACCATCACTGCAATTTCCCGCAGTCTTGGAATTGACATATCTGATTTAGCCGCATCTGTGGGGAATATTTCACCCAATACGGTTATTGCCTCGCCGTAGGCTTTCTCTATGGGTGATGCCTTGCTATTTGCATTCAGTGCGGTGCAATAACCCAGCAGGACCCACGGTAGCTTCAAAGGACTTCCAGTTCTCATCCTTTCAGCATACCATCAGGGTGGCCTTTAATGAGCGATGGATCCTCTCCACCATGATGTTAGCTGTGGGGTTTTATGTGGTGGTGCTGTGGAGAGTCTTTCCCATCAGGTGAGCCAAGGAGGCCCACAGGTTGGCCAGGAAGGCATAACCGTGGTCTGTGGTGATTTTATCTGGTAGATCAAAGCGGCTGATCCAGCTTGAGAGAAGGACCTCCACACATGCGCTAGTAGTAGCTTCTGTCATAGGAGTAGTTGTGGGCCACCTTGTGAATTGGTTGATGATAGTCAGGAGGTATCTGGCATCCCCAAGTTGAGGCAAAAGGCCCCCAATGTTGATGTGAATGTGTCCGAATCTTTGCCTGGGTTGTGGGAAATTCCCCATGCTTGATTCCGTGTGTCAGCTGATTTTGCTTGTTTGGCACGCCACACACCTCTTGGCCCACTCCTGTATGTCCTTCCTGATCCCATGCCACACGAATTTTCCTGTCATCAGCCATGTCGTTGTTCATCCCAATGTATAAGACAGTCCGTGTGTCACACCGAGGACCTGTCCCCTTCGTGAAGCTGCTATCAATGAGCGAGGGGGACCTGTGCTGGTGTTGCAGAGGAGCATCGAGGTCTTCCCATTTCAGTGCGGTAGGTGCTGTGCGGTAGGTTGGCACTTCAGGATCTCCGGCATGTTCCCGTGCCAGATCTTCGTAGTCGATCCCCAGGGGGATGGAGTTCATCTCGATTCTTGACAGAGCGTCGGTCACGGAGTTCCTCATGCCCGGGATGTAGTTGATGGTGCAGCCAATCTCAGGGATGTCTGCCAGGTGGCATTGCTCTCTTGCTGACCATGTGTCTCCCGCCTTCATGAATGGTGGTCCATCATGATTGTGAGGGGGTACCTTCTAGGAGGTACCTGAAGTGCTGCATGGCTTGCTAGACAACCAGCAGTTCCCTGTCAAACATACTGTAGAAGGTCTCCAGCAGCTTCAGCTTTCGACTGAAGAATGTGAGCATGATCTGTTCCAACACTGCTCCACAAGTGATGTTGCTGGCACCGGTGGTGAGTCTCTGGGGCGAGTTGGGATCCTGGTATACCAGCCAATGTAGAGCCTTCGGTGAGGGATGCCTTTGTTAGCTTGAAGGCCCATTGTTGCGGCTTCCCACTTCTTTGGCTTCCCCTTCAGGACTTCCATTAAGGGAGACATGATGTGGGCAATGTCCGGCACGAAGAGGCGATAGTAATTCACAATGCCAATGAATTCCTGCAGGGAATTGACTGTCGCTGGCATTGGGAATTCCTTCACTGTGCCCACCTTCGAGGCCATGGGGCAAACACCAGTCGGGGAGATCTCGGGACCAAGGAAATCCACCCTTTCCACTCCGAAGGTACATTTGTTGAAACGGACAACCAATCCGTTCTCCTGGAGGCGTTTCAGGACTGCCCGTATGTGGTTCATCTGTTCTTCTGGGAATTTGGAGAAGACAAGGAAGTCGTCCACGTATCAGACTCAGAAAGGCCGATCCCCCAGTATGCTGTCTATCAGGCGTTGGAAGGTAGCCCTGGCATTTCTGAGGCTGAAAGTGGAGTAAGAGAACATTTATGTCCCAAATGGTGGGATGATAGCCGTCCTAGGAATGTCGTTTGGATGTACAGGAACTTGGAAGTAGGACTTGAGTAAGTCCATCTTCGTGAAGACTTTGGCCTGTGAAGGGCCTCGGTGAGGTCTTGCATTTTCAGCAGAGGGTAGTGGTCTGGCGTCATCATGAGGTTCAGGCAGCGATAGTCCCCAGAGGGCCTCTGGTACCGTTGGATTCTTTATCAGGTGGAGGGGAGATGCCCATGGACTCAACGCCTTTCTGCAGATTCCAATCCATTCCATGTCAGCGAATGCTCATTTGGTGCCCTGGAGCCTCTTGGGTGGCAGATGGCGGAACTTAGCATAGGTAGGAGGTCCCATAGTGGAGATTTGGTGGTAGATTCCGTGTTTGGCTGGGGTTCTGGCCACCTGACGCAGTTCCGGTTTGAAAATGTCAGGAAACTCTCGCAGGTGGATGTTGTACTTGTGCGGTGCGAGGAAGCATACGGCAGGTATGCCCGGTCCAGCTGTGAGTGGTCAAGAACAGCAGGTTTCTGTGTCCAGTGAATGTTACGGCCCACGTCCACCAGAAGTCCATGGTGCACAAGGAAGTCAGCCCCAGCAGAGGAACCTAGATGGTGGCTCAGAATGGATATCTGGAGGGTCCGGATCCCTTAGCAGCAGATGGGGCTCCAGCTTGCGGGCACCAGTGCGGGCGTGGTGTTGGTTGTGTGGTTGCGGTCCTGCTCCGATGGCGGGAATGCCGACTACATTACCCCTGTGTCCACCAGCATCCTAACGTCCAGATATGGTGTCGCGGATGTAGAACCCCATGGCAGCTGTTGTGGGTGGCCGCCATCCTAGTTTTTTTGGAAAGGAACAGGTTATCTGCAATTCCTGGCATTTTTCCTGAACCGCTAATGATAGTAGCACCAGAGTGAATTATTCTTCTGCTGCTGCTACTGTTGCTGCTGTGGGGACGCCTTCTTCCGATAAACTGGGAGCTTCTGGGCCCTGTCCACTAGAACATCCATCGGGAGTGTGTCTGCCTCAGTGAACTGCGCCCTCACGTCCTGTGGAAGGCGTTGAAGGAAAATCTCCCATGAGAGGCTGTTGGTTGATTTTGTTGAGGTAGAAGTCTTTGTCCATGATTACGATTTTGCCCGACAAAGACGGCAAAATCGTAATCATGGACAATAGTTATCATGGACAAAGACTTCTACCTCGACAAAATCAGCCAACCCTTAGTGACACAAACACTTACGACAAACTGACGAAGGATCTCCTCCAAAACATCCCCTCAGAATTTTTTTGGGGGAAAGTAAGATTAATTGGAAAGATAAAAAGAGCATTGAACTTTTAGAGAAATTTAAAGTAATTAATCCTAAACTACCCTACGTTTATGGCCTTCCTAAAACTCACAAAGACAACATTCCAATCAGACCCATCGTTTCATGTGCCGGAGCTTTCAATTGCAAAATTTCTAAATGGTTAGCTGGCCTCCTTTCCCCTTTTTTAGGCACTTTTTCTCCCAGTCACATTAAACATTCGGAAGATTTTTGTCACAAATTCAGAGAAGCACATATACTTCTTCACAACATAAAACTTTTAAGCCTTGACGTAGATTCCCTGTTCACAAAAGTACCATTACAGGACGTTCTTCAGTTTTTGAGGGGAAAAATTATCCCCTTATTCAGATCATTTCCCATTGGTGCTAGACAAAATAATAAAGTTAGTTGAATTATGTGTTTCTAATAACATATTTTCATTCGGGGAATCATTCTATAAGCAAAAATTCGGGTGTAGTGTGTGTAGTCCTTTAAGTCCAGTTTAAGCCAGTCTGTACATGGAATACTTTGAAACTACAGTATTAAATGTAATAAAACCCCAAAACGTGCTGTGTATGAGATATGTAGATGATATTCTAACATTTTGGGATAATAAATGGGGCAATTTTAATAAATTCTTTTCAAAATGAAATGCATTATTGCCCAGCATCAAATTTAAAGTTGAATGGGAAACAGACAACAAAATTCCTTTTCCTGATGTTTTAATAATCAGAGACACGACAGAATACAAATTTACCATATATAGAAAACCAACATTCTCACTTTCATACATTCACTACTTCAACTATCATGACATCCCTATTAAGACAGGCGTAGCCAACAACCTATTCTTAAGAGCCTTACGAATTTGTTCTCCAGATTTCCTGGAAAAAGAATTTGAACTAATTCGTAAGCAACTTTCGTCTTTAAGGTATCCTGACCATATAATTGAGAAAGCAATTCACAAAGCAAACGTAATTTTCTACCGACCCCCTAAAGACAAGACCAGAGACACACCCAACAATAAAATAAAAATTCCACACCTGGACAGGATTAAGACTGTGACCCAGACCCTCGGAAAATCTAACCCTTTTGCATTTACTTACCCAAATACCTTAGCCAATTCCCTGATTAACGTCCAACAAAAGACATCCCCCCAAGGACACAGGCATTTCGAAATCCTATGCCAGGACTGTGACCAATCTTACATTGGATTTACAGGAAAATCACTTACCTAAAGATCAATACAGCACAAATGGTCAGTTAGGTATGGACAACAAAACACAGCTATTTTCAACTATATAAATGAACATAACCATAGTATAAACTGGAATTTGTCACATATAATTTATAGCAGCAACTGCCAGTACAAGAGTCAAATGATGGAATCGGCCTTGATTAAAGAGAGGCAGGTAATGAATATCTCGAAGGGAGCATGGGACTCAGATGTCATCGACAAGGTTTTCATTCAACCGATGCTTATCAGTGGGAGTGACCAAAATTGGCTTACCTGTGGATGGACCTTGGTATAAATACCACCTTTTCTGTATCTTTTCTCATTCATCTACCTGAAGAGGGAGACAGCACTCTCTGAAATATAGTATTTCTCTCTATATATTTTGTTGTTTTTATGGGCTCCTTTTATTAGATATATATATATATATATATATATATATATATATATATATATATATATATATATATATGTACGTATAATATACAAAAGCAGCAAAAGGCTTGTGGAAATGTTAATCACTTGCCTCTGTTGAAAATAATTGCCTTTATATAAGAATTACGAAGTAAAAATTTGTCGTTCGTTTACTATAAAAAGTTTTTTATTTTCGAAGTTCGTTAGCTATTTAATATATTACGGATTAACCTTGGGGTCAGTGAGCAAAAACTTTCAGTGGTAGGTGTTACCAGCATTTGGTCAAGTCTCGCGACAACTCACTTGAGTTTTCTGCTCCCTCAAATTGTTAAGAAAAATGTTCTACGCATATATTTTCCTTTCACATTATTTTTATTATTGTTCATTATAGAAATGAAAACCTTCTGACTTCTGACAAAAATTGTGAAAACTAACCATTTTTTTATATCATAATTGCATTTTGTTCAGTACTCTTGGCCTTTTCATGTATATTTCACATTGCAACTGATATGAAATGATTGTGAAATAAGAACAAATTCTACAACATGAGGCTAGTTATCACTCACTTGCTCTCTTAAATGTAAAAGTCTATTCTCTTTACCTCGGCGACTTGAATCGACTGTATTTTTTCCAACAGTTATAACTGCTGACGTGATCAGCAAGGCATAAAATGACTGTTCTTCCCAAAAGTAGTTTTTCTTGTGCTTGATGACAAAATTGAATCCCCAAATAAGACCTCTATTCATATTCATGAGACATAATGAAACTTGACGTGAAACTTGCTCTTGTGAAAACTAAATCTTACCAAATCCATTTCCAAGAAACTTGCGCTCTTGGAAAGATGTTGGAGCACAACAAGGCAGAACAAAATAGATTGAGACATAAGGCCCTGCACTGCAAGAAAGCCATTTTTAAAGTATATTTAATTACGAGAGGAAGCATTAAATTGAGGGTTGAATTATCAAGAAAATACAGACGAAAGTATAGAATTCTGTATTCTAGAAGTGAATGGGTTGAAAACTTGATGAAACTGGTTGGTCACCCTGTTTGTAACTTACACAGACCATAAAACGAGATCAAGTGAATGAAGGCTGCCTGCAGTCACATTCATAAGAGCCTATGACTACGGTACTAACTACAGAATAATCAGTGGAAGACGCGGCTTGGAATCTAAGTGCTAGGAGCTAGGTCACTAAGCAGCTTGATAACCTTCTGGTCGGCTCTTGTAAACATCCAGTTACTATTACATACCTGGACGTTATTATTATTATTATTATTATTATTATTATTATTATTATTATTATTATTATTATTATTATTATTATTATTATCTGACTGAGCGATGCAGAAATACTTCGATATAGACCAATGCCCAAATTGTAACAAGTGATATTTAGTTAAACCATCTCTCACTGAGCGACAATGCATTAACGGGTTTATAGAATAAAGACAATGCTAACGGTATAGTTGCCGAGGGGTTAGTAACATACTGTACAAATGTGAAAAATAAAATTCATTTAAACCTCAATTGCAGTTAATGGAAGACTAATTGGTTATATAATTGGAACCATTCTGTCAGCACCCATGAAACCAGTCTGTGTCACTACAGATCTGTGCAATGTGGCCTGGGGTTCGCTGTCTTCGCTCTAAAATGAATGAAGAAGTTTTGGGAACACCCTGACAATGAAACGAGAAAAGGAAAGCGCTGAAATATTTCCGTGATGCAGAATGGTCTCGAGGGCGCAGCTAACCTTAGGTTTCTCAATTGACCAACACTAAAGCGAGAGGTGGAGCGATGGAATGCTGTTTCTTAAGAGTTCATTTTTTAAGGAACAGATAACGAAATTTGTTATAAATCATTTCCGGCTGTGCCGGCATGCGTGCAGCTACGGATATTGTTATTTTTCTGTGAAAAAGAAAACTGTTAAGATGGCATTTTGTCTCTCAGTCTGTACTTTTTCTGTCCACCCTCAGACCTTAAAAACACTACCGAGGCTAGAGGGCTGCAAATTGGTATTTTTATCATCCGCCCTCCAATCATCAAACAAACCAAATTGCAGCACTCTAGCCTCAGTAGTTTTTCTTTTATTTAAGGTCAAAGTTGACCATGTTCGTACGTCTAGCACCGCTGTAGCTGCCAATTACACAGGCCGCCACCGGGCAGTGGCTGAAAGTTTCATGGGCCGTGTCTGAGTTTCATACATAAGCATTATGCACTGTAAAAAAACTCGATTGCGCTGAAGAAACTTTGACGCAAATTTTGTTACTTGTTTATTCTTTCTTCACTATTTACCTAAATTCATCTTTTACTCTGCTTTGCATTAATTAGTAATGCTTTAAATATCTATACGAGACAATGGTGTTGTTGGATAATATGTCATATTGATAGAGGTTATGATATTCTACATTTCAACGGAAATCACTTTCGCCACTTTTGAACTACATTGGTTTAATTTAATATCACTTGCAGTGACATTGGTTGATTGATTGCTTTAGTTACCTTATGTGTACGTATTTGGATGTCTTCCCAGGTATATTTATTGTTATCAGCGCAACCTTATTTTAGTAGTTTTGCAATCGTAAGGTACGCATAACGGGGAGCTCATTACTTGCAGATCTTATTGCGCATAAACAAGAATATCGGAAATATTAGGGTTTTATAAACTAGGACTCCTGAAGGCTACAATATGCAGTTACATCCTTACCCATAAGAATTCATTCAAAACCTAGCTTCTCTTTGTGAGGGGCTGAGCGAGCTATGGAGATCTAATGCGCTCGGTAGACTTTAAATAGTACTTATACAACGATATCGTTTTGGGTTGTATTGAGTATTTTCATTATTTACATCGCTTATTTACACATATATTACAGTTAATGTTCTTATTATTAATATTATATTATGAAAATGTTCAAGTTTAGTAATGAATATCACGACACGAACAAAAGAGTTTAAAAGCCCGTGCTCCATGAGCTATATAACATAAGAGAAGACAGTGGAGCACATTTTCTTCTTTTAACATTAATGATAATAGCTGCAGTTAATAAGCGTTAATATGTCCATAACTGATCGTTATTTTTATACGAGCACCGGCCAGTGGAAAGGGGAAGCCTAATTCCCTTTTTATCCCCGACTCAAGGAAGGAAGAAAAGGCAAGGAAGGAGAGTCGAAATTTTTCGGAAATGGCCCCAATAAGCCCTAACGTTTCCTTTTACCTTTGACGAGGATATGGAAATGGACGCTCAAAGATGTGGTTGTAAATCTCGTCCCGGGAGGGGAAGTGTGACCAAGTGGTCCATCTCTTGACAGGAACCTCCTGCTTCTGGGGTTTGTCACATATCCGTTAGAATTGTGCCCGCCTTTGGTTTCAGCGGTTTGTCCCCAGACACGTGCTGGAAGAGTCCACTCTTCCTACCAGCCATTTTTAATTCTTTCTCAACACACCCCGGCGGTTCTCTCTCTTGTCCGATACGCCTCTCTTTTCTCATTTAATTTTCAACTTTCCAGAAGAATGCAGTGATTTTAGTGTTAAGTAACAAACACACACATACATACATACATATATGTATCTTCTGCTTCCCCTCCGGTATCCCCTCATCATTACGGGCTCGGTTGCCTGATGTGCCTTCTCCACTTCTTTCTATCAAAGGCATCCTCCTCCACCAAACCTCATCTCTCCATATCTTCCTTCACTGTATCTCCAAATCTAATTCTCTGTCTATGTATGTATTATATATATATATATATATATATATATATATATATTATCGAACTACAAATGTCCTTTAATATCTAATTCGCTCTACCTCGGAATTAATATATTTTCATATATACTTAATCGAGGGGGAATTTATTCAGCGATAATAGAATCGGCGATCGACAGTCCTGGAATTGAGAGGTCGCTGGTTCGCGCCTGTCGATCGCCAATTCTATTATCGCTTGATAAATTCCCCCTCGGTTAAGCATATATGAAAATATATTAATTCCGAGGTAGAGCGAATTAGATATTAAAGGACATTTGTAGTTCGATATATGTATATGAATCACGGTAATGTGATAGACACACATATATATATATATATATATATATATATATATATATAGATATATATATTTGACAGGGAAGGATGTGTGCAGGATACGGGTGAATGGCACAGTTGACCAAGGGGCGTTTGATCCTTCTGTTATTGAAATAAGTGGTTTACACGTGAAAGTTTTACAGCTCAGGAAATTCAACCATGATGATTCTGCAGTTAAGTTGGGAAGTGACAGTGACCTTTGTGCTGTTGTTTCTCTCTCTCTCTCTCTCTCTCTCTCTCTCTCTCTCGTCTCTCTCTCTCTCTCTCTGGAGTCACACCCTGTCAGAGGAAACTTCTCAATTTGAAGAGATTCATAGAATATTCAAACATACGTACACGCATACATAAATATAATATATATATATATATATATATATATATATAATATATTAATACATACATACATACATACATATATATATATATATCTATATATATATACGTATATATATACATACATACATACTAACTAACATACATACATACATACATACATACATACATACATACATACGTACATACATGACTTCAAGTCGCTTGGCCTATCGTTTTTTGTTTGTGTTAAATCTTGGATTCTTGATTATAGATTCAATGAGAACATAGATTCTAGTCCTCTTAAGCTATCACATTTCGCTCCCCTCCCATAAGGGTAAAAGCTCCCTTCAATTGTCAGGGGAAGGCTGATCATGTGACTGTCCAAAAATATGTCGGTATTACCAGTACATTTCACTTTATTTGTCTTATTGTTCATAGTACAGAATAACTTACCTATGTTCATGAGATCCCTTTTTATATATTAATTTTTTTTTAATAGTTGGAGAAACAAATGATAACCACTGGTGTAATCTTAGGTAATGGTTGATACACTTTTCATGAAGACTCAGTAGTTTTCATTGATGAGTTTGTAGAAAAATTCCGGGGAACCATAACATTACATATTTAATACACAGTTCACGTTAAAAGTTAATTGAGATGACGGAATTAATTTTATTGGGCACTAGTACTCATGATAAAACATGTATTTCTGCCCCCCAATGATCCCATGACGGAATTCTCGACTTTCACAGGTTTTTGGCATAAGCATATGACAAACCTCTTTCTGAGCGGAAAATAAACTAAGACGCCTTCACATTCATGTGGCAGGATTCGATTCCACTCCCGAGAATGTCCAGCAAGGACTTACTCGTACTACGAACTTCGTATACACGGAACAATAGATGCCTGTGCGTACTTATCATATACTGTGACTTCGGTCGTCTTGGAGAGAGAGCAGAGGAAGGAAATTTCCTTACCTCTTTTCTTGTTCAGTATCGGAACGTAGAGTCGTTACCTCAGTATTGAGAGGCGTTGTGGTTATTACAATTACATCATGAAGGATTGTAAGTCATTTCTGGAGTTTCGCCTGTTACTCAGCAATTAAGTAAGGAAGGCTTTGGTGTTTGTCATGCGAGAGAGAGAGAGAGAGAGAGAGAGAGAGAGAGAGAGAGAGAGAGAGAGAGAGAGAGAGAGAGAGAGAGTGATAACCATACATGCGTATTATTGCTTTTGTTATGTTATTAGTTGTTGGATCTTTAGAATATGGTAAAGTATATTTAAAGTTTGACTACAGTATTTAGTAACTAAAACTGGCTTAGTTATTGCTTGGAAAAGTCTGCATTGCTCCTCGTTTAATATTTGCTTGATGTTGCAACAGTTATTTTGCGTATCTTCAGTAATCTCATTACGGAAATCGTAGCTATCGTTAGCTTACGCCTTACGCCGCTTGTGTGCCGAGGCCTTTGCTGGATACTGGTGTTTGGCAATATGCTATTCAGATTTTTTTTTTCATATGTACGAATAATAGCTCTTTTTCACGTAGTTGTCATAGCATCATTATTATAAAACTGATAATAATAAGTGGCGATAAAACGTCCACACACGACTTACAGCTCTTTCTCGCATAGACCCTCGAATCCGTATAGACGATCTCTCAAAAATTATAGCGAATGCGTATGTGCACGAATGTGTGCATTTGTACGTGTGCGTGTTTCATGGAAAGAAATATGTCGCGCCAAGATTAGATTTATACGACCATATCGAGCCTTTCCTTCTTGCGCTGCAGCTCTCCGTCAGAGAGACCGCTGTCACGATCCCCCGGCGGGTCTTTTCATCGTATAATTACAACCGTCAATTCAAATTATAGGCTGAGGAGTTGTGCTCGACTTCGGTGTGGCTCTGCTCCTACTAGAGCCATATCCGCCTTCCATTAGCGGCTCCCCCCCCCCTTCTCCCCTCCCCTCCCCTCCCTCTTCTTTTCGTTGCTCGTGAGAGAACGAGGGAGAGATGTTAGCAAAGGTATATATTATTGAAAAACTCCATTTGATGGATGTTATATGGTCAGAATATAGTTTGCATGATTTTCATGACGCCTTTTCATGAGATACTTCATACTTCATAGCGGTTGCCTTTATAATGAGTTATTATCATCAGAGATCTCTGGCATCACTCAGTATTGACACTTTACTTGGAACTAGCGGTGATCAGTGATATATTGTAATGTTTCAAAAGCAGTGATGAACAATGTTATTATTGTAATAATGTTTACAAGCCAATCTTCCGTGAGTGACAGTTGCTCTGAAAGAAGAAAAGTGATGTAATCAACACCGTGTAACTGTTTGTCGGAGCCGTAAAGTCCTCTTCTACATGAAGTTTTTCAGCTAAGCAAAAGACAGAGCTTGTCTGTTCGAGACATATGATCTTAGTATTAGCGGGCTGCATGAAGAATCCTTGATTATTCAGGCTTCGAGAAAAGTGTACACAACTCTCTTTATTTGTTGCAATGTTCACGGACAAGCAGATTTATGGTTCACTTTTCAGTTTGTTTGAGATTTTTAGTACCGGTACGGTTTTTTGTTATTTTTTAGCATAAACATTCCAATTCATTCCAACTCTGTAGCCTATGGAAAATATCTTTGTTTTAATTCTTTCTGAAAATTATTACACTGGAGCATTAAATTTTGCTGTTATATCGTTCAATGTGTGAATAATGTTGTCGAGTAACAGTCATTGTTATTATAGTTAACGTTTGCATGCAGACACTCTCTCTCTCTCTCTCTCTCTCTCTCTCTCTCTCTCTCTCTCTCTCTCTCTCTCTCTCTTACACACAGTTGTATAATGAAGGATTTTTTCCAAGTATATATTAGTTATAGAAGTTTCGTCTAGTGGTGTCTTTTCATGTAAATATCAATAATTTCGAGAGGCGGTAACTGCTTCACTGATACACATCTTTGTGGCAGGTGTTCGGTCTTATCATCCTAGATGAGTTAGAAAAAGGAAATGGTTTGATGGTACTTATAGAGACACCAATACAACGAAGTTTAGATCGAAAGAATGAAAGGAGTTATTGATGATCTGATTAAAATCTGGGAAAAGAGGAGCCAAGTGGGTATGAAGGAATAAGAGAATGAACCCTCAAATGAGGCTTTTTTTTTCTTTCTTTCTGTCCTCCTTGTGTAGGAGGAGGAGGAGGAGGAGGAGGAGGAGGAGGAGGAAGGAAGGGGAGGAGAAGGATGTGATGGACGCTATCGTCTTGGACTGGTGAAGGCGGCCCTTGTGCCCGAGTGTTCGTTCTGGTGGCTTCCGGCCGAGACAGTGCCAGAGAGTCGCTTCTGCCCCGAAGGCTTTGCACTCCCGACCTGATTATAGGAACCTCTCTGATTGCGTGACTGGACCATGAGTGACCTGTTGCTGTAATCTTGGAGGAGGAGGAGGAGGAACCTCTTTTGCTCTAATGACAGGGTTGCGTCCTTCCTTCAGGATTATGAGGTGGGAGAGAGGATTAAGTTCCCCTGTCTTCCATTTCACAAACTCCTCTTCCTTTAGCCTCCGCTTTAAGCTCTTATGAGAGGGCAACAATGTGGACTTCAGTTAGGATGAGCAAAACCTAACCAAGTCGTCAATAGAAAATAGATTCGGGATATAGGCGAGTGGAAAATCATTATAAAAAAAAAAATTCTATAAAAAAAAAAAAAATTGAAAATAAGAAGCTTTGAAGTCACGTCTCCATAGCCATGAATGGCTATGGAGACGTGACTTCAAAGCTTCTTATTTTCAATTTTTTTTTTTTTTATAGAATACAAAGGCAAAACTTGTATGTCCAGCTTTTCCGTCAAATATCTCTGTTGTCATTATGCAAATCTAACGACATTTGTTGCTAACTGATCCATATTTTTCTAAAGACGCATTAGCAAAAAGCAGTAGCTTGTCTCACTGAATGAATTCGCGATGACTATGTACGTATATTCATTGCTCGTACAGGAATTTCCTTCCGTTGTACAGGGAACCTTAATATATATTTACTGATTATTATATTATGGTTCTGAATCCTTAAAGAGGGTGTATCTTGTAGAGTTTGGTGTTTATTATTTTAAATTAGTATGAGATTTCATTCAGGAGGGCATACGTTAAGTCTCTCTTTAATGGAATCTCATACTAATTCATTTAGAATAATTAACATCAGTAGTTGGGAAGCCTGAATTCGATACAAGTCTGTACGTTATAAACGAACCTCACTGTATATATATATATATATATATATATATATATATATATATATATATATATATGTGTGTGTGTGTGTGTGTGTGTGTGTGTGAATATATATAAAACGTATATAGTTATCTCTTCTTTAATCGCAATTGAAGTATTCTGGAGTTCCTTGGTATGTATCACACCCCTCCCCTTCTGACAAACATAACAGAACCACAAATAAGAATTGTATTTAATCTGCTACATTTTATCTTGAGTCATTTCGGTTGTTGTTGCCATTTAGGGTTTACCCTCTGCCATAGTTCAAAGCATAGTTCAATGTATCCGTCTGTTTACAAAACTATAGCTGCGAGACGCTGATGCTTTTGCGCTTCCACTTCTTCGAAAGGATTTTTGGCTCTTGACTTTGTCATTGCATTCAGGCTAATCCTCAACCTGCGTATAGCTTGGCGCACGAAGATGAATATGAGACGTTCACATCGCATTAAAATGTGCCTTGAACTCATTTCAGCAACATTTCGCGCGCATTTCACCAACCGGAGGAAAAAAGATCAACACCGATCTGAAAAAAACAAATTTCACAATTGTTCGATACTATACTCTGTTTTTTCCATCTGTCCATCAGCCTGTGGTGGTCGCGCATGGTAACACTGCGTCCCGGGCATTAAATAGTTACGCTTTGTGTAAGTTTTAGGTAAATAAAAGGAAATCTGGGTGTACATTTGCAACTGAAAAGTGTTTTAATAATTTACTGTAAGCGAATTACACCGTTAATATTCGAAATATGATGTTATTTAAAGCCCAGGGCGCAGTGTTACCATGCGCAAACACCACAGGCTGATGGACAGATGGGAAAAGTAAGAGACTCATTTGTACTCCCACTGTCTTTGGCCTGATGGTGACATAGGGTTGAGCAACCAACAAGAAGTATCATCGCATTTTACGCCATGACATTCATCCTTTAACAGAATTTTTGGGGAAGGCAAATATGCAACCAAAATCAGTTTTCGAGCGTCATTACTAGGTACGGCAGCCGAAGTTGCCGCAAGTATTATGTCCGCTTTGCTGACGGACAAGTCGGAGACTACGCCATGTAGTGCGAACTTGCTAGTTATGGCGTGGGATTTGAAGCAGTGTTGTAAGCGACTCGGGAGATTTGCCTCGGAGAGGCCCCTGTCCTGTCGGTCACACTACTGACGACGGCTTTTCTATTATAGGTCTTGCTGATGTGGATGCACCTAACACACACGCAAACACACACACACACACACAGTATATATATATATATATATATATATATATATATATATATATATATATATATATATATATATATATATCTGTGTGTGTGTGTCTGTGTTTTATAAATACACGCTTATATATATAGAGTGAAGTTCATATTTAACGTACAGGCTTGTAACGCATTCACGCTCATAAAAATGTAGGTATGTAACGAAATATTTATTAGGAAATCAGGTATGTAACGAACTATTTTGTACGTCCTGGCGAGAGTGTTATTAGCAAAAATACCTGTTGTCACGAAGGCTGTTATCTCTGTGAAGCAGAGGAACTGACATGTGGTTTTACTTTCTCATTTCAAGGTTTAAAATGAAGAAAAAACAAGAAACATAGTCTTAATTTTGTTTTAAACATTATACTACGCATCTAGCTCTGAAACTAAAAATGACTTTTATTGAAATGTTTTGGAAGTCTTGATACACTTAAAAAGATCGATACTTTATCTCTGCATTTCATTCTGTATCAAAACCAGGGTGGTCATCTTATCATTTCAAGTATCTCCTTTAATAAGGGATGATGCCCAAGACGAATTGCAGACGACGGTCGGCTGGGAATCCACTATAAACGGACTATATATATATATATATATATATATATAAATATATATATATATATATATATATAATATATACTATATATATATATGTAATATTATACACACACTTAACTAGTGCGCGCGTTTTGTTTGCTTAAGTAAGCTTCCATCTCCGGTTAATATTTACATTATTAGTTGTCTCAAAAGTCGTTGTAATGTCAAGTAGCGCAACAAAATTGAGATTTAATAAACTTACTTCCTATAATTTCATGTATGCGGCATAGCATTAGGAGACAGCGAAAGGAGTCTGCACTCTAGTAGTTGTAGAAAGCGTTCATTGTGCATTACTCAAGCAGTAACTTTATCTGCTTATCAAAAAAGCCGCCACGGGTATCGCATGACGACGCCGAAATCAACCTGCGTCCATCATTTCTCATTAGCCCCTGATGTCAAAGGCTGCAGTTGCGGCTGCAGCCCTTCACTTTAATATAATCAGATGGCTCCCAGCTTCCATTTTGGTGCCTTCGCAGTATAGTTACCAGTGTCGACTTTCGCTTGTTTTACCAGCAAATAATCTGATCATATAATACCATAGAAAGTGTACCGTTTTTCAGTAGTATAGTGTTGGGTACACTTAGGTGTACAGTTGAGTAGATATGATTTTATGTATGTGTACTTATCTCGTGGAATTCTCAACTCTTGTTTTCCTTAACGATTTAGATGCTTTCCACACCTGCTAACCAAATGCGACAAATACATGCGTTATGTAATATGACTTGGTACAAGGTTACACACACACACACATATATATATATATATATATATATATATATATATATATATATATATATAATATGTGTTTGTGTGTGTGTGTCTATGCGTGTGCGTGTGCATGGGTGTAATGCACACACACAGTTGGGAAATTGTGATTTATGATTAAACACTTACACAGTAAGGAAATGATTAAATTTTAACTTAGAGGAAACAGTATCCATGTTATTCTCTACAAATATAGGATGAAGGAATATGTAGCCCAAAGTTTGGAATAAAAAAAAAAAAAAAAAAAGTTTACATCTTGCGTGTTCATGTGAGGGACGTGATTTGGTATGGTTTTGTATGAACCGGATTCAGGAGTTAAACTGGTCCTGTCGCTCGCACACACACACACACACACACACACAAACACACACACACAAACGGGTTTTAATCACATCAGAAGATTCCAAATCATCCTAACATGGCTTAGGATTGGCCATACCCGCTTCACCCATAGTTATATTTTAGAGGGAGCCAGTGCCCCAGTTTGTACTTACTGTGATGGTCAGCTATCCGATGAGTACATGCTGGTGCACTGTCCTAGATTTAATCGCCTTAAAGTAAAGTACTTAATTGCTGGGAGGACTAATTTAAAAATTTTAAATGATGGTGTTCAGGTAGATAACCTTATGGGCTATCTGAAAGAATCTGGCTATTTTAATAAGATATGATTTCAGTATATTTGGTAAAGATTATAGTAATGTTTTATTTTGTAAAGAATATATATTTTTTGTAGAGAATTTCGTTATTTGTTTATTAGATATCTATTACCATTCTTCATTTTTTACGTTCATATGTAAACACTACATATTATCATCATTTGTTCCTAATTTATCATACTAATTTATTTATTTCATTTTCATTAGGGCGCTGAATAATCCTGATGGGTTCCGGTGCTTAGACCTCTAGACCTAAATTCATAATCAGTCAATCAATCAATATTTTTCTCGCACGCCTGAAAGCATTGTGTTAAGTACCTCAAGAACGCATTAATTTTTGTGATGCATTTATCCATAAATGTGTTGTGTTTGAAGTCATCCAATGCCATATATATATATATATATATGTATATATATATATATATATCTATATATATATCTATATATATATATATACTATATATAAATATATATATATATATAGATATATTATATTGCAATTCGAAATAAAGTCGAAACCGGTCACCTGTGGATATGTGTGATAAATGAATTACGTGCTTAAGTGATTATAATAATATATATATTGCAATCACAGTAGATGCACATGACTTCCTACAAGCGAATACGACAGGAAAAATAATAGGCGGAAATTCTTACCGAGCGCTTTCGTCCTATAATGACACATTGTCGAGGTACAAATGAAATACAGTTGAAAAGAAAGTTACAAGGTAAACAAAAAGATCAAGAATACCCGATGGTTAATTGTCAAATGGATAAAAATCAAAGAGATAATCGGAGGTCACACGGTCACAAACTATAAAACAGACTAAGGGTCTGGATACAGGAGCGCTGAAAACGTCCGAGTTGCTGACGCCATCTGACGCAGTCTTTTACAGAGTGAGGTATCTTCCCAAGCTTTCCAATGGAAAACCAATAATTTCGACTACACGAGTGTTACTAGCGTTGCGTTAGGACGCGTTACGTGGGCGTTAGGAATTTCTACCGTCGGTGTCGACGTCAATAGCGCGCGCTACTGACGCCTTGCTGTGACTACACCAAACGCTGATGGCGCCCAGCTGCTAGGAGTACTAAATAGGCTATACCTCTGGACTCCTCCATTTGGGATTTGGGCGCCCAAACGTAGGGTCAAGGTGGGCCATTTGCCCCTTGCTGAAATCCTTGAAAAATTATATATATTATATATATATATATATATGTATATATTATATGATAGTGTATAGATATTTAATGTTATGTTGAATATTAATTAC
Source organism: Macrobrachium nipponense (assembly GCF_015104395.2). Classification (NCBI taxonomy): domain Eukaryota; kingdom Metazoa; phylum Arthropoda; class Malacostraca; order Decapoda; family Palaemonidae; genus Macrobrachium; species Macrobrachium nipponense. Next base: position 39,318,270 of record NC_087213.1, read on the forward strand.
ATTACGTACAGTTTATGAACATTTTGTACATTTTCTTTGTATTATTCTATAGAGTGAGATTCTTGGAAGAGTGAGATTCTTGGAAGGCCTGAAGTCCTTTCTCAGGAGTCAAAAGACATCATAGCTGAGGCAGGGGTAGACCAAGAAAGTCTTTATGTAAACGCTTGAACTAGAAACAAAAAGGGGAAAGAAGAGAAGTTATAGTGCTGTATATCGTGAGTTGAAAAAATCTGGTATCAAGCCATTTCATGTTATCAGCAAGCCCATCATCACTTAGCAACGGAGAGAAGACTGTGTATGGTTTTGTGGTTTATTTATTAGAGATTGGGATGAAGCTGACTTTCTCCATGTTGCCACACCAGATGAATTCTTCGTTTACGCAGTCAGGGAGCCAAATCATAAAGATGACATCATTTGGGCTGCAAAGTTGGATGATATCAATGATGACGTGCGCTATCGCCAAGTTGTGAAATTTCCTGAATGTTTTGAACTTCTTCTCTGTTTCACAGCCAAACAGTTAATGTGGATCGTCAAAGAAAAAGGACAGTCATGGAATAGTGAATACTTCAGAGAAACTGTGCTTACTGGTGGAGTATTTCCTTTCCTCAAAGATCCTGAGAATGTGTTATTTGTTAAGGAAGTCACAATTTTGCATGATAAGGCACCATGTTTCAAGGCTCTTCAGACACAGGAGCTGCTTCGAAACAGTGGTATCGATTTCTTCTCATCAAGTGAATTTCCAGGTAGCTCCCCTGACCTTAAAGTGTGTGAAAACATTGGTAGTATCCTAAATGATCGTGTTGAAGCGCGCAAAGTGAACTATGATGGTATACCAAGCCTTGACGACCTGCGAAGAGAGGTGACCGAAGTGCTCAAGGAAATGGAGTTTGAGTCTCGGCTTTTTTGCGATTTGCTGAAGTCATACACCTGAAAGATGCAGGCTGTGGTACAGGCAGATGGAGGCCACACAAAATATTAAATACTCCGAGAGAAACCGAAATAAATATCTGTTCTGAATTACTTTTGTTTTTGTCCATATCAATTTTAGTTTATGCTGTAGAGGAGGAGCTCTAATTTCGAAACACCATGAATATATATATATATATATATATATATATATATATATATATATATATATAATATATATATATATATATATATATATATATATATATATATAGTGTGTGTGTGTGTATGTATGTATATATATATATACATTTAACTACATTCTACAGTTTATTCTTTATTTATGTATATTAAAGGTATCCTTATTATATTGTATAACATATGTATGCGGTATATAACTGCGTTATCCTTTCAAGAAATGTTTGTTTTCATATGAACAGTATTCGGAAGTATTGAAAAAATTCAATGTAGATTTCTGTATTTTTTTCTTCATCGCATCTTGGTTCACTTAAATTATTGGCATCGCAATTCCACTGCATATAGACATATACATATATATATATATATATATATATATATATATATATATATATATATATACTTAAGTAATTGCTTTAATCACCAAAGAAATGCAGGCTCTGATAATGTTTTTGGAATTAACCTGTTAGTTCAAAGGGTCAAAAGTGTTTGTCTGATTTATAGGGGAAACCATCCATGTATGTTTAAAGATTTGACCCCCTTGTAAAATATGTTGCGTGCGCCGCCCATGCTCTTCTACAGATGCCACTCTACGTCAAAATCATGAGAGACAGCAAATTAATATGTGAAGTTGAAAGCAGGCCAGCATTATATAATGCCAAAATGAATGATTATAGCTGTCATAAAGATAAAATTTGTTGCCATGCTTTCGGTGGTTTCCAAACATAACGGGAAATTGGCCAGTAGAGTCTGTCCGATAATGCAGGGTCAACCCAACAGTGTCTCAATTTTCCTTTGCGTGTCTAATGATTTCGAGGCACAGACCTGTCACCCATCTTACTTGGACAGCATCCATAATGAACTAAACATGCTTGTTTGATACTCGGTAACGCTTCGAAAATAGCGCTTCTGTAGCCTGGCCAAAAACCCAACGTTAGACAGCGTCAGCAACGCGACGTTTTCTGCGCTCGTGTATCCAGACCCTAAGCCTTTCAAGATTCAAAAACATTTACACCTGAATAAGTTAATTTTGTTTCTTATATTTATCCACAACTTTTTTAATTATGAAGTCATCAAGCTTAAACAAACTAAGACTTAAATTTAGAACACTTCCATTATTTCATTTGGTGAAGCAAGATTCAATGTTATTTCTTTCAACTGTTTCGCTACACGGCATTAAGGATCCTGCCTGACTCCAATTAATAGGATGATCTAAATCTCTCGTATGTACGAATAATGCCTTCGATATTTGACCAGTTCTTACTGAATATTGGTGCTGTTTGCTTCATTATGTAAGTGATTTTCCAGTTTGTCCGAAATATATTTTATCACACTTTTTACAAGGAATTTCATATATGCAACCAGAAACATGTTTAGGAGTATTTTTTTATTACTAAATACTCAACATTAATATTACAGAATACAACATTTATGTGAAAAAGCTTTAAAATTCTAGGAATTTCTAAAAACCTTTCATCATACGGTAGTTTGAGAATGTTATGTTTACTAAATTCAAGTTTGTCATTAGTTAAAAAAAAGTGTTTTTCTAGCTCTTATCCATGCTGTAGCGTAGGTAAAGGAGGATGGAATAGTGATTTATCTGATTTTTTCTAGGTATGGGTGAAAGTATTATTGGAGGGGTAATTGAGACAACAGAGTTATAAGAAGAAAATAAGGACGGCATGCAGTCAGATAAAAAAAAAAATGAGCTACTGTTTTGAGTCACGGATGTTGGTGTTTAAAATGAGTATAGATTTCTAGGATAAGGTCATGACGTCAGGATGAGGCATTTGTGGTTTCAGGACGGTGGGATAAGATAATAATAACAGTGATGGGTCTTAGAGACGAGAATTTATTAAGGGAAAACAAAATTGAGCGCAAATATAAGATGTAGGGGAGACTATGCTATACAGGAATACAGTTGGATGAATGAGCTTGTTAAGATGAATTAGAGAGAAAAAGATGGCATAGAATGTAAAGGGTCTCTGGGTAAGGGTGATGGAGATGCAAGACTTCGGGGGAATAAGCTCTTCTACACGGAACTGAGTTCAGAGAGAAAAGTTTAATGTGCAAATAGATTTCAGAATAAGGAATACGGTGGGAGAAATGCTGTCTGATGAGTGCACACTGCAGTTAGTGAAATGAGCTCTTTGGAAAGGGTTAGTGTTTAGGAATGCAAATGTTTGAATAACTAAAAGACACCAGGAGCTTATGAGATTATATGTGAGATGCACTGCTATTGTAGAAATGATATGACTGACTTGTGTGTGTAAGGTTAGTCTGGGAGAGGGCAAGGTTCACAAGGGTGAAAGGAATAATTAGTCCTTTTTTTTAATTAAGATAAAGGTAATAGAACAATTATGCAGTATTGAAATGAGGCAAAGGTGAAAAGTTACGAGTGAAATGTGGAAACGTTGATGTTAGCAGATGATCCTCTACTGATTGGAGAAGTGAAAAAAGCTAGCGGAAGAGAGTCAGAGTGGTTCCAATATAAGTAAAAGGATCGATGAGTATAATAGTCTGATTATAAGGATGAGTGTAAACTGAAACCGGGAACAAGGAGCAATGAATATTCTGATATTAATGGTGGAAGAATATAAAAATTTGGGATAATGGTGGTGGATATAGCCAGAAAAATGCGTGTTCAGGATTTCTGGCGGTTTTGACCGGAGTTATTGTATTTGTATCTTCACGGACTCATTTTCCGCGATACAACAAAATGAAGTTTTTAAACTTACAGCAAAAGGAAAATGCCAAAACTAACCAGTAAGAATAAAAGAATTGCAAAGATTAAACTCGGGCAAAAACAAGGAAAGACTAAAATAAACGTTTTTTTAAGTAAAATGAAAACAAAGGTGAGGATTAAATATAACAGTTCTAAAGTGAAAAACGGACAATTGCACCTTGTGAGGTGAGGACGGCCATTCAAGAATGAAAATACACACTAATTCAACACCAACGACCCCGTTAGCGTTGTGTTGGTATTTTTAATGAGAGCAGAGGAAAATGAAATGAAGTGGAGAGCGGCGACTTTAGTTTTATAGGACAACGTCAGCAGTTGGAGGTCAGACAACGTTATGCTGGCTGCTCGGGATAAGAACCTTCAAAAGGGGTGACTGTATTACTGCTAAATACGATACATCGCAAAACTGATCATTTCATCATTGAGAACACACTTCGAGTGGAACGCCTCGGTGGCGTGGTTGGTTTGGTGTTTGCTTCTCACCTAGGTGGTCGCGGGTTCGATTCTCGGCCATTCCATTGAGGAGTGAGAGATGTATATTTCTGGTGATAGAAGTTCACTCTCGACGTGGTTCGGAAGTCACGTAAAGCCGTTGGTCCCGTTGCTGAATAACCACTGGTTCCATGCAACGTAAAAACACCATACAAACAAACAAACAAACTCTAACTCTTCGAGTGGTTGGTGTGTTGGGCAAGGTGATCTTGCATTGAAATTAGCACTTACACCGCAATGATTCAAATCAGAATTACAAAACCAGGGCTAATTTCCTTCGTTAAAAGGGAAGTTCCTGTAATTGACAGAATGTATGAATTGGGCAGTTTATAAGGTGATGCTGATGTGTTCTTTTGAAGTTCATCTATTCCTTTCTCGATTAAACTTCTTCCTTAAACGAGAATCCGTCATTTCTAGAACACTTGGTGCCCACAGCAAGATCAACAGGTGATCTCATATCATACCTTTCTTTTGTCAAGTTATCTTCCTACGGAATCGTACTATTGTATGTGGCTATATTTGTTTTACATCATATAATTTATGAGAATTTAGATATGGAATCTTTCTAATTTCCCAACAGTTTTGGCTACCTCTGCTTCTGAGAATTGGCTGTGCTCGTGAGGCTTCTGTTGCACTTCCCCTCTTAGGATCTCCACATTGATGTGAGGCCAGAGAACATCTTCGTACACCTTAGGAGCGCGGAATAAAATCTCTCCGTCTACGATAACCTGGTTCTTATCTCCATGATGGGTTTACTTCTATTGTTTTATAATACAAGTATTGCGCAGAAGAACCAATCACCTGCCCTCCCATCTGTCACTCTTGTACGCATCAGCCATCACAAGTTACAAGTTCTTTATTCAAGTCACAAACTGTAGGGCCAACAATTGTGATCTGGCCAACAATTGTGATCTGACATTCACCCCATTCAGTCGTCAAGATTTAACTAATGCATCACGATGCTGGTCAGTGGATGAAACAGGAGAACATTTTTCTTTGGATTATTCAGTAATATCGTGTGGTGAATAGTAACTACAGATGACAATGGTTAAAGTACGCAATGAAAAATATATTTCAGTTATTTAACGGTGACCTACCCACCATCGGTATCGCCTGATATTGCTTACAAATTCCCTAATCTCAAGTTGCATACAACAAACAAACCTCTTGTTGTTTTGAAAGTCCAAACATTAGAAATAATATAGTTTTAGCGACTCCTCGAAATATTCCAGGGTCTCTCTTAACAAACTCGAAATGTCTTGATAGACTGCGTCATTCACTGTATGCATGATTAAAGGAAAATTAAGTAAATATCTTCATAATATTTTTATTAATAATTCAAACGCCCCGTAACGTTAACTCAGGAGTTAAAAGAAATAAGTTGAAAGACGAGAGTGCTTTATTTTTGTTTTATGGTACTGTATAAAACATCTAAGGGGAAAATCCTCAGTCTACTAAACCTACAAGAAAGACTTTTTGAGCTGTGGCATTGACGAGTTCCTTTCTGACAAAAGAATAACGTGTTTGTATCAACATGGTAGGTAGGCTGCCAAGACTACCTATGTCGCTAACCTCTGGCCAGCTGCAGTATGAAATGCATGAATAACAGTTGAAGAAAGGATGCAACGAGCATCCCCCATAAACACGGTTGTAAGGTGCGATACTTGTGGGATCTCTGGGATGCACAAAGGGCTACATCGGACGAAAAAATACCTACAAAGATCTTCGGTAGTCTAATAAATGGGCATTTCTGTACGTATTTATTTACAGTATACTACTTTGCATAATGATAATAATTATAATTTGGCGTTACTTAACCCTTTTTTCTTCTGTGCTGCCTGTTAGATCTGGAGATAGAATTGAATACTTTTCAGTAACCTTTGTCGTTGTGAACCATATTTATTATGAAAATAAACGCGTCTTTGGAGACTGCAAACGTCCAGCAAGTTGATCACTTTTGATTACATGAATGCATCCTGACCTGCCCTGGGACACTGTGTCCAATCCGGGTCGACGAAACCCCGGTTAATCCCTATTCTGGGCCGTAATCATCGTCCTGTATGAGAGACAGAGAGATTCCTTTTCCTTTTTCTTGGAAGTCACATTCCTATCTATCACAATGTGATCAGATTTTGAAAGGCTCGAGGAGGCCGGTCTTTTTGCGAAATCCTCATAAAAGTCTACGCGCAACAGCTTGCGAAAACATTATAAATGTGAAACCAGTCGAACCGTAAACAGTTTCCAGCTTCGATGGAGATAGTAATCTTATCAGATATTTCAGTTCTATCCCTTCCTAGTAAAATTACGTAACCGGAAACTATGCTGACAATGAGTCAATTTCCATGTGCCAGGTGTTTAATGAAGTGGGGATCTGTTGCCTACCACAAAGTAGATATGAATAACGTTAACACTGCAAAAGACGTTTTATTTCCTGATTGCGTTCGTTTACTTACCATTATGAAAAGTTGGTAATCTGAACCATTTTGTGTGTTCGCTTTAACCTCGTATATCATTTGATTTACAAATTAAATAGTAATAGATTAGAAGAACTTTGTTTTGGTAAATACTTTTTATTCGGGTAATATAGTCAGTCCCCAAGGGCAGTTAGTGCTCCCCATGAAAAAGAGCACATTTTATGTTCAGATGTGTGCTTAGGTCATATGCGAGTGATTTGTAAATATTCCAATGATACTGATACAAAAAGGATAGTTTTCGTTTTCGGTATTTTCATCATATTCTTCATATCCACATATGCCAGTAGAATAGTTCTCATTTCGTTACCAACATATTTCTTATTCTGTCTGTAATTTTGAAGTCATGATGACATAACACTTCTGTAGAAATCAGAGTGTAACTGAAAATAACCTGACTCCATTTGTATTTCTATTTTCTATTCAGGTTCCTACAAATTTCTAATTTTGAAGTCTACGTAGGGTACCGTAGTGCCTGATTTGAACCGTGTATGGAGAGCGTCAATCCGAGAGATCAACTTTTCCCGATTTTTTTTATGAGCTCGTTGTCTGAGAATTTTGCCCAAAGGGAGCAGAAACAGGTTCTCTGCAGGTGATGAGTACAGAATCTGTTGTTTGATCCAAGTCAGTCCAAATATCGAGAAGACGGTTTGTTCTCCCAGTGAAACACTACTCTGAATTTCCGTAGGGTGTTTTCGTCAGGAGTGACGTCGATTGCCAGCGGCCACACAGTATAATTCCCATCTCTTTGCTTTTGTTTGTAGATATTGAGGGCTACAAAAGATACGAGCGAAATATATTGTGTTTTGTCGATTGCTAGATACAGATTCAAAATATATAGTTATTATTTGTACGACAACCTCTCTTAGGATGAGCTTTTTTTACCCGTTTTATTCGCCGGTTTAGCCAGATTTCGGTGGCTTCTGTATTTATAACGATGTAAAAGAATCCGGTAGGTACGTCATTCCTTGGTACGGGAGTGTACCCTCTTTGTCTTCGTGAATTAGCATGAAATTAATGCCGGCTTGGAGAGAAGAAGGTTTTTCTCTCCGCTCGACGAGAAACAATGATTTAAAACGAATAAAAACTGGTTTTACGATCCACCGAATAAAATCTATTCACTAATGCTTACTTCTACAGCCTCTAAAAGTCTCGCGTTTTAAGTTTTGATTCTTTATAAGATTATTTATAAATTTTTACTCCGTTATGTTTACAAGACAATTTATGTATTTTATGCTATTTGCGAATTTTTTTAACAAGAAAACTTGCCACGTTTGGACATCACGTTTTCGTTAAGATGACGTTTTTGTAGGTAGTCCATATCGATTATGTTAGAACCTGTGTACACTGTTTAATTACCGTGTGCATGTATATACACGGACGAGTGTAGCTTCAGCCAAGTAAGAGGAGATTAATGCTGCACAACAAACTCGCTGAAACTTCTAACCAAGGGTGAAAGAGGCATTAAAATATCAGTGGTGACACACTAACTCAGGCACATGCTGCATGTCCCCCGAGACTATATGCGAGCACTGATGGCATTCCTCCTCGTAAAGTTTCTATTGCACGTAAACTGAAATTGCACTGCCCATCAGCTGAATGAGTGATTCTGCTACGGTATATTTTGCAGTGTTATTTTTGTTTTGGGTGCATCTGTTTAACTTATTCACACTTGGAATTTTTCCTCAATTTCTTGCCCATTACAGAGGCATGAACGTGTTCTCTTCCTCTGCTTTTATCTAATGAACGGAACAAATGCGTGCATAACACATGCATCATTTTCCTTAGTGACGGTCGGGCAGTTATCTTGGAAAGGATGTCTCTAAGTAGAGGGCCGTTAAAGAGCGTGTTTTTACAAATTGAATGATACAACCTGCAAATAAATTAGCACGTCATTTACTTGCAACCTATTTTTTAGTAGGTGTTTATCAGTGTTATGAGAGTTTTATTAAACTACCTCGGTTGCTGTATATAAATCCGTTATCGAAGGATATGGAGAAATGAGTTCTCTATATAAATCCATTATCGAAGGATATGGAGAAATGAGTTTCTATAGTATTCATAATTTTACTTTTATGATATAAGCATTATGACAGAAGCGTGAAAGACAAAGTGATTACTGTAATATGTGGGAACAAAATATACTTTTAAACTAAAGTAAGTAAATACAATGCACACACACACACACACACACACACCACACACAAATATATATATATATATATATATATATATATAATATATATATTATATATATATATATATATATATATATATACAAGCAGACCAACGTGATGCTGTCCAGATAACTCTAAATAACAACTGATAAACACTCTCTCTCTCTCTCTCTCTCTCTCTCTCTCTCTCTCTCTCTCACTCTCTCTCTCTCTCTCTCAACCCCGACCTCCTTTGGTGCTACTGTATTCTTTACCAAATAGTAAGTCAAGTGTGTGCCGAAATTAGGTATGATAAATTCGCAACCAGACCCGTTTCAGGGACTCCTTCCCCACCTCCTTTGGTGCTAGTGATGTCTAACCCCATAGCGCTGATTTTTAAATGGGGGGAGGGGAGTCTATGGTAAAAATATCATCACAATCGTCAAAAAATGTGGATTTGTTAAAATGAAGGGTTATAACGCCCCTTAGAAACGCCCCTCGCATTTCGGATTTTGATTAAAACTTTATAATCATCATCAAAATCGTTCAAGAAAAGTGGTTGTGTGAAAAATAAGGGTTATGATCCCCTTCGAAACGGCCCTCGAATTTCAGATTTTGACTAAAACCCTCCTGGTGGGGACGGTAGTCTATGGTAAAAAAAATAATCATCAAAATCAGTCAAGAAATGTTGATTTGTATAGCGTTCACACAAGCAAACAAACAAAGACATTTTCCAGTTTATATATATATATATTGTTTCTAACTCGCATCAGGATTGAACCCAGGTGTTTCAATTGGAAGGCAAAGACACTGTCAAAGAAGCCCCACAAATGATGAAAGAAAATGGGACATAAGTACCACCTAGGCACTCATGTCCCGAATTATCCCTTATGATCATTTTTGCCTTTAAACTGAAAGACCTAAGTTCCATCCTGATGAAAGTCAGAAATTTTAGTTCTGTTCCATGCATGCTTGTGTGTTGACCATTTCTATATATTTGTATTTACATATATGTGTGTGTGTGTATATATATATATATATATATATATATATATATATATATATATATATATATATATATATATATATATATGTCTGTAATATAATAAAAGGAACCCATAAAAGCGGCAACATATAGAAAGTAAGTACTATATTTCAGAGACTACTGTCTTTCTCCTCAGGTAGGTAATAAATGAGAAAATTTACAGAAAAAGCTGTATTTATACCAAGAGATCCTTCCACAGGTAGCCGTTTAACTAGGTCACCCCCATTAATCATTTCTCTTTAATCCTTTTAAGCATTGGTTGAAAGAAGATTTTATCTTTTATCTGAATCCCAGGTACCCTTTGAAATGTTCATTACGTGCCTTTGTTAAATCAAGGCTGACTCTACCATCTGGCTTTTATGCCGACATTTGCCGCTATGAATTATATATGACAAATTCCAGTTTATTCTGTGGTTATGGTTATTTATATTGTTAAAAATAGCTGAGCTCTGTTGTCCTTACCCAACTGTGTAAATAAATTCTTCTGTTAGAACGGGATATGTCTCAAGTATAAAAGGCCTTTTAAAACTCTGGTTTAAAGCCAAGGTATTTTGATGGACTCACTCCCACGCTTGATAGGGTTGGAAGTGAGTCCACCAAAGTACCTTAGCTTTAAACCAGAGAGTTTTAAAAGGCCTTTTATACTTAAGACGTATCCTGTTCTAACAGAAGAATTTATATATACACATACAAGCATATATATATATATATATATGATAAAAAAAATCCCCTCAAAAAAAATCCCCTCCATTTAACATGTATGAAATGATATCAAAGGACATTTGTAGCTTAATGCGTATATATATAATATATATTGGTGAATGTTGGAAGTAAGTTTTCCCCTCATACAAACGTCGTCAAATATGACAGCGAAGTCGCAGTTTATTAGTTTCGCACTACTTTTCTCAACTTTCCTCTCTACGTTCCTCACCTAACTGATAGAGTAATGTACCAAGTTCGGTTGATGGGAGTATTATTGATTGATAGAAATGTTTCCTCTCTTGTAGAGACATTTTCAACCACAAATGAAAATTACAAAGAAAAGCACACACGCACGCGCGCGCGCGCGCGCCACACACACACACACACACACACACACACACACACACACACCACACACATATATATATATATATATATATATATATATATGCATCGAGCCACAAATGTCCTATAATATTCAATTCGTTCTACCTTGGAATTAATATACATTTCAAATATGTTAACCGTAGGGGAATTTTTTAGTTGATAATAATTTCGTCCTCTCGTGGGTTCGAACCCACGAGAGGACGAAATTATTTTCAACTAAAAAATTTTCTTCGGTTAACATATATGAAAAATATATTAATTCCGAGGTACACCGAACTGGATATTAAAAGACATTTATAGCTCGATGAACGTATATGAATCACGGTGATGTGATAACTTTATCTATATATACATATACATATATATATCTATATATATCTATATATATATCATATATATATATATATATATATATATATATGTGTGTGTGTGTGTGTGTGTGTGTGTGTGTGTGTGTGTGTGTGTATACTGAATAGCCATTTACAGCATTCACCGTGCACTTTCCATAAACATATACTTTGGAGCAATATTTCCTGAATACGAAGACACCAGTTGCATGATACAAGTGGTACCGTTTGAACTTGGTAGTAAGTGATTTCGAGTATTTAATTTTTTTTTCTTTTTTTTTTTGGTAAACGAGAATCAGGAAAGACTTTCAGAATTCTCATAAGAAATAAGTAAATATGCGCTGACGTTTCTCGGCGGAATCAAGTTGTCTGTACACGCATAATGTATGAAACTCTTAGCCACTGCCCATGAAACTTTTAGCCTCGGTCCGGTGTTGGCCTGTGTTGTTGGGACCTGTATCGGTGTGGTTTTGGCTAGCTTTAACCTTAAATAAGATGAAAACTACTTAGGCTTAGATTCTTGAAGAGGGATTGATCGTTCTGACTCCTCGATTTAAATCCATTATACATTGTATTATTCAGCGACAACACAGATTTTATTCCTGAAGACAACTTTAACCATTATCATCTACTTGTAAGATACAAGGCTATTCTAGTGGAACCTTTATTTGATGGCAAAATTGTTGACAATAGTGTGGCCAAGCTAAAGCTATATGGGTACTGACATACTTACGTATATATATTTACACACGAGTGTATATGTGTTCCGTATATAATTTTGAAATAAGGCACTTAGAAGAAGGGCCTGATCCATCCTTCCCTTTAACACAGCACAATTTGGCTTTCATTGTCCAGAGCTATTTGAAAAGATATTGGAATGACAGAAAACCGAGCAAGAAAGAACCGAATAGTTTGTGCAT
>NC_087213.1:39335636-39348136 GCF_015104395.2 Macrobrachium nipponense
GTCTCTTCATCATTCAACTCATTCAACATTCAAACGGCGTTAAATTGTGATGGGTAGTATCAGCATCAAGGTCTTTAGACCTACAACAGCCTTAGGCCAAAATAAGCTCAAATTCAGGAAGCTGAACGTCCCACTTTGCTCTTGGAATCACTGGTCTCCTCCGTGCTCCTGGTGCCTGGCTGCTCGATGAACGTACATTATTCATTTCATTTCTTATATATATATATATATATTATATAATATATATATATAATATATACTATATATATATATATATATATATATATATATATATTTTATATGAGGTATATATATATATATGAGTCATATCACATTGCCGTGATTCAGATACATACATCGAGCTACAAATGTCCATTAATATCTAATTTACTCTACTTAGGAATTAATATAATTTCATATGTTAACCGAAAGGGAATTTTTTAGTCGATAAGAGATTTGTCGGCTCAGGGGCGCGAACCATCCAACCCAACTTAGCGCCTCAGTGGCGTGGTTGGTATGGTGCTTCCTTTCCACCTCTGTGGTCGCGGGTTCGATTCTCAGCCATTCCATTGAGGAGTTAGAGATGTGTATTTCTGGTGATAGAAGTTCACTCTCGACGTGGTTCGGAAGTCACGTAAACCCGTTGGTCCCGTTGTCGAATAACCACTGGTTCCATGCAACGTAAAAACACCATACAAAAAAAACAAACATCCAACCCAACAAATCCTGGACGCAAAGTGGAGCTTTAAACCACACCCTCTTGGGCGCGAACCCTTGGATGGTTCGCGCTTGTGAGCCGACAAATCTCTTATCGACTGAAAAATTCCCTTTCGGTTAACACATATGAAAATAAATTAATTCCGAGGTAGAGCGAATTAGATATTAAAGGACATTTGTAACTCGATTATATATATATATATATATATATATATATATATATATATATATATATATGTGTGTGTGTGTGTGTGTGTATGTGTGTGTATTTTTTCTCACAGTTTGGAAACGCTTGTAAATATGAAGTCTACGACCAAATGAAGGTAGACAAGGCTATACTGATGCCCGATTCGGGTCGGGTAGAGAGAGACTAATCCCGCTCATTCGTAGTTATATCCAAGGTCCTTGCTTATGTCTGTCGCATTCAGATACATATACTATTTGGACTTAGGCTTCGTAGCGACAAGATTTCCCAATATGTAAAGAAATCTAGAAGTTGAGAGGGCATTATGACTTGGAAATATCTCTCTCTCTCTCTCTCCTCTCTCTCTCTCTCTCTCTCTATCTCTCTCTTCTCTCTCTCTCTCTCTCTCTCTCCTATATATATATATCTATATATATATATATAATATTATATCAAGACTAAATATATACCATACATAACTCATAAGTATATATATACACACACACTTACATATATATATATATATATATATAATATATATATATTATATATATATATATGTGTGTGTGTGTGTGTGTGTGTGTTGGTTTATGTATGTATGTATGTAGTATGTATGTATGTATGTATGTATGTATGTATGTAAATTCGTTCCTATGGGCGAGCAAGGAAGGTATAGGGCGTTTGCGAGACATCGTTACCTATGGGGCAAAGTTCTTTAGGGCTCATAGGTTGTCGGTGCTTTCTCTTCCAATAATTATCTCTTCTCATGTCCTGTCTGTCTCCAATCTCTGAGTTGTGAATTCGTGAATTCCTCAATACAATTTAAGTCCATACTGGAATACGGATCGTACTAGTCTTTATATATCTTTGCAGTCATTTCAGTCTGATTGTCCTTAGTATTTCGGTTTCCGTACATTTATTGAAATTTCGGGCTGCATAGACATACTTACTTATACTTATCTAAACCTTTCCTCCATCTTTAACCACTTTTTCATTAAAAGATCCGTGAAAAACGCAAATTATATGATGCATATAATATATATGTATATATATATAATATATAATTATATAAATTTATATATATATATAATATATATATATATATATATATATATATATATATATATATATAGATAGATAGATAGATAGATATATTCTTCGCTTGATACCATACAGTTTCAATGAGTCCCTGTTAGCAATAAGCATATATATATATATATATATATATATATATATATATATATATATGTGTATATAGTATATATATATGTATATATATATATATATATATGATATATATATATATGGATGATATCAAGCTGAGATATTTATTAAAAAAATTACAAGCTTTCTTGTACTGTTATTCCAGGAAAGCTTGTAAATTCACTTTTTTTAAAAATAAATATCTCCCCTTGATATCTTCCAGTTTCAATAAGGTCCTGTTAGTAATTATATTAATTCACAGAACAATTGTGTAAGTGACAAAGTTAATATATATATATATATATATATATATATATATATATATATATATATATATATATATATATATATATATATATATATATATATATATATATATGTGTGTGTGTGTTGGTGTGTGTGTGTGTGTGTGTGTCACAGATATTAACCCACAATTATCCTTTTAGATTAAATTCACTATGACTCGGGAATAACTTTCAGCCTGAGGGAATTGTAATTGATAATTGTATCTGTGGCGGCCTGGTCCATAAATAGATAATGACTTTGATAACACATATTCGATATTAAACGGCGTTAGTGGCTTAATATTCGCAATTACAAAATTTTTTGCATGTACTAGTAACAAATTTATATATATATATATATATATATATATTATATTATATATATATATATATATATATCATGTGTCTATCACTCGATATAGGGGACACTAATGCTTTTAAACTTCGATTGTAGATTGTATTTCCCTGCCATGTATAGCATAAGGCCTTTTAGACCGAATTCCAACAACAGTTTTTGTTTGTCCAAATGTTTTTTGAGCTTTGAGATATTGCGGCTTTTCATGAAAATCTTTCTAACAATGATCAAATTTTAAAATACTACTTTTTGTAACGTTGAATGAAAGCTTGCCTGATATATCTAGTATTTGTAATGATTCTCACCAATCGAATAAAGGTAAAGTCAACATGCGACAACTTGCTCTGATCTTCACGATTTCATTACTAGTGTGGCTCTAACTCTGATAACTAATGAATCAGTGGGGATAAGCTTCCCGTCCGTCTTATAATCAATCATTTTAATAAATCTTAAACAAGAAAAAGGTTCCCTGCTTCACGCTGAACCAAGGAAAAAGTTCCCCACATCATGCTGATCATGAACCTAATTTACACGACTCATGGGAATCAAGATTATACTACTCTGCTCTGCTCTCGCTAAATTGATTCGTGGTGCTGAATTTGCTCAGATGGAGCGGTGACGGGAAAATGATCTAGGAAGGCATTTCATAACTGTAATAGTTTCCCAGTTATTTATTTATTTATATCTGCGTACCAGGACTGACTGGATTAGACGGCGTTCAACAAGGCGGAATCCTCGACGATGCAATAAGTGATGACCGTACACATTGTGGCGGTTATCCGCGCGGTTCATTCAGTATCGGTATGGAAGTGTAGGAAATAACATGCGTACTTTACGTTCAAAATACTGTATCCAAAACTGAGAGAATATGAGCCTATATTCTTCGTTGATTTCAGAATGAGCATAAAATGATTGACGATTTACTTACACTGAATAAGAATGATAGTTCATAAAATAACATACGTTATACTGAGCGTATTCATTCATATGTAATTATGAGTACACATACACACACAATGTATATATTATATAAAATATATGTATATGGATTCATAAATATATATTTACACATATGTACATGTGTATACACATTTATATATGTATATATGATATATATATGATATGTATGAGATATACATATATATATTATGTATATATACATATATATGTGTATATATTTTATATATACATATACATATAAATATATATGTATTGGCAGATAAAGCTAATGTTGTTATTTTGGATCGAGTAGGTTGTTAATAAATGACCAAGATACATGAACGATTGATTTCTAATCCATGTGAGCGTGTACGTGTGCAGAGTCTTAAAAGATTGATAGAAATATTTGGGAATACTCAGCATATGGTAAACATGCCTTCCCTATTTGTATGGTACTGTTAAAACCCATAAGGACGGACAACCATTACGTTCTATATTAGCACTATTGGTTCAGTTTCTTATAAACTTTCTAACATTATTGCAGCCACTTGTAGGTACAATATCTGATTCTCACGTTGAAAATAACTTAGATTTTGTAAACAGATTAATCAGGAAAACCCCAAAGACGATTACATATGGTAAGCTTTGGTGTTAAAAGTCTGATCACTTGTGTACCTGTCAACGACATCTTAGAATTTTTTTAAACAGCGAACTGAATGAACATGTCATATCTCTACCTAATTATTTAGTTTTAGAACTAATCAGACGGTGCGTGGTTGCCACTTTTTTTATTTTTAATGGAAAATTTTTTCGAAAAAATTTAGAATTCAGATGGGTAATTTCTTGTCCACCGTATTATCAAATTTACATGGAATTTTATGAGTCTAGGAAAGCTAATTCATTGTTTTTAGTTATTTTCTTGGTGAAATATGATGACGATGTATTTGCGGTTCTGAAAACTTACATTGACGTAATTTAGTTCTCTCCATAACTTTTACGGTTGACAAAGAATACAATGGTGTTTCATTTGTGGATGTTACAGTTGTGAGGTTAGTTGTAAGTTCTAGCTATAAGTTTAAAATAAACAGAAAAGCTACTAATACAATCTTATAATTACTCCTCCCACAAAGTAGACGTAAAACTCAGCATGAAGAACAATGTTTCTTAGAGCTCTTGATATCTGCAGTCCGGGATTTGTCAATGAGGAACTCGAATTTGTATATCAGGTTGGTATTGAAAATAACTTTAAATTAGAAGATATTGATTATAGTCTAACATTAGCAAGAAAAACATTTTACTCATATGAGGAGAAAAACAGAAAACTTAATTTTTTATCTTTCCCATACCAACCCACATTATAGTGTATAGTCTACCCCCGAAGGTTGCTTTAGAGCAGCTTTTTCATATCGTAGCACCATTTATAAGATACCATGTAAGTGCGGTAGTTTTTACATAGGACAATCTGGGAAGGCACTCGAAAAGTGTATTTTAAGTCATAAATATAATATACGAACACAATACATCCAATGCTTTATGTGTTCACAGTAGTATGTGTAATTTACTGATTGACTGTGCCAAAGATTTTATTTAAGAGCACAGGTTTTATTGAAAGAAATTTGTAGAGACAGCTTGCATTGTTGACAGCAAAGAAAAAAAAAAAGATTTATCGCCTGGTTTGTATAAATTCGATCCTTTTATTTTACATGTCATGTGAGACGTCAGTACAAATTGGATAATGTTATCCATTAACTGTTATATAATATACGCTTGTTAATTTGTACTTAGTGTTATGCTGTTACCTCATTTGATATTTTGGCAGTTTTCATTTGTTCAACTACTGTTCTTGTTTTATTGTGTTATTTTGCTGTTGAATGGTTTGTAGCTCAAACGGCTAGATTTTGGTAACGGTATTCCATATGTTTAAAGATTTTTGGCCTCTTGGCTACATACATCGTAAACTTTTTCTCTTTCCTTAATAAACGCTCCATGAAGAAGCCCATTGGAGGTAGAAACTGTTAGGCATTTTATAAGAAAAACTCTTTTCATTTTCCTATGTGGAATACCTACAATTGAATACATATACATACATATTATACACGATATATACTTATAGGTATGTGTGTAAATGTGTGTACTCATGATTACATGTAAATGAATACGCTTTGCATCATGTTATTGGGTAAATTATCATCCTGATTCCATGTAAGTAAATCGTCAAATTATTTTATGTTCATTACGGGAAACTGTACGAGCAAGAACCCGTGCTGGCATAAGGTCAGTTAAATCTAAAACAACATTTTATGGTCATTCTGAAATATATATATATATATATATATATATATATATATATAATATATATATATATATGTACACATATATACATGCACAGACGTACATACATACATACATACATACATATAGACATAATCAATAAGAAATCACGCGCGGAATCAAAATAAATTTTTGACTCGCATTATAATCGAACACAGGTCTTTCAATTGAAAGACCTGTGGGGTCGCTCCTGATGTGAGTCAAGTAAATAAAAAAGCACATATATATATTTATGTATATAAAAATGACTTATATCCCAAAGATATATCTGTTAACTGGTGTATGTTTGTTGATAATATAATGCAAGCATGGAGCGTTTTGCATAATTTTGTAAGGGGACGAGATGCCTGTAGGTACGAAGATGTGCTATTTCAATACCACTGATAAACCTGATATACCTCAGCAAGAGATCCATTGCATTATATCATGCATGATGGTAGAGTTGAACTGCAGGATAAACTGAGAAAATGTGAAGAGTATAAACTTAGAAATTCAATAAAAAGTTAGACTTTACTACTGTTTTTTCCTTTGTTTTTACCAGAATAGCAGATAATTTCAAGTATCGTTCCTCCCAACACTTTCCTTTACTATTTTGTCATAATCATTCTGATCTCTTGTCCCACATGGCTGGACATGTTTCAGCTTCATCAAAGAAAATGTCGGTGTTAAAGCAACTATAATGACGTGTGGCTCCCGCAGATCCGGCCGGTCCATATGAACAGACAGACATCAGTAAACATTGTGTCTCGGCGGATTCCGCGCGGTTGCAAGGGGAAAGGGGGAACTCGATCAGCGCGGATTCCGCGGCGCTTAACAAATCCGCGCGGTTGTGGGTGAACGTCCTTGTGCTCTCTCACTGACTGAGTTTTGCTGACTTGTTGTATATTGTAAATTTTTTTTTATTACTATTATTTTTTATTTGTAGATGGATTCCAAGACAAATAAGTCTCTGTTATAAAATTCGGGCACGTTAGTCATAGTTTTCACTTCATTTTTAGGTTCAGTGGCACACGTGGAAATTGCAACATATTGATTGCTGCTTTGTCTTAAAAAAGGAGAAAAAAAATAATTAAACGCTTGGAGATTTCACGGCATTCTTATGTATTTCAGACCCATTTTTAAAATTTGATATTTCTGGCGTTTCGTTATTTATAACCTTGGTTTTCATTGTCATGCTTGATACAGGAAAATAATAGGTATTTGCACAGGATGCCCCATGGATCGTTCTATATTACTCACGAAGACTTCTGCAACAGAATTCTCAAATTTGACGATTGGTCTTTCTTGAATAATATGAACCATCACTTTGTCTAAACCCTCATATTTTCTTTTGTGTCATTTTTGCTTTTATATTTATGGGTTAACGGGAAAGACGCCGTCGGAAGATTCCGGTGAGCCACATGGTCACCCTAATGTCCGATGTGACGAACGCATTGGTGACTCCGTGCTCTATAGGTAAATCCTATGTACATTATTTATTTGTCTATTTCTGTCATTGGATGTTAAAAGGTTTCTTTCTTTCGTTTAAAGTAATTGACAAATGTAAATAACAGGGCTACGCATTGATATCCGTACTCTTGATAAGTGTTTTCATGTTGCCACCGCACTCATAGAAGGGTGTTTCCGAAGGGAAATTTAAGAATGGATAAACATTCATTTGCCTGGTTTTGTTTGTAAGTTGACGGTCTGGGAACTGCGAGCATTATTAGTATACTGTGAATTTTCTTCCTTGTGCTTTCACAGATCGTGAGAGTCCGATAATAATAATAATAATAATAATAATAATAATAATAATAATAATAATAATAATAATAATAATTATTATTATTATTATTATTATTATTATTATTATTATTATTATTATTATTATTATTATTATTATTTGCAACTTGTCAGATAGTAGTAATTCAGAGACCGCAGCTGTCCCTTCTTTAACATCAGATTCCCAAACAGCGGACACTTCAGGAAGCTTGCAAGGGTAATAATGACACAGTTTGCCTTCGGCTGTATCCTTGAAAGGATACAAATAACAGTTAATTGAGCTGTTTCATGTAGTATTGATGCAGTGGAAGTAGAAGAATGTTATAATTAAGCTGAATGCCATAATATTGAACGTCTGAGAATATTGTTCAGCTGCAAAATGCTGAAGAACATTATTAAAATTGCATGGTATCCCAGAGGTGTTGCTCCGTGTAACTATGCTGTCCGCAAGCCCCCTTGTATATTCAGTATTTTTTTTCCTTTCATTCGGTAGCTTCAGACATTTTGAAAAAATGAATAAGGGATCATTAATATTATTACTAAATACATGTTAATTGGTGTTTACGAGCCAAGAGTTTTTTATTATTATTATTATTATTATTATTATTATTATTATTATTATTATTATTATTATTATTATTATTATAAAAATAACTGCTGCTTCAGCACTATTAATCTTATAAAGAGTCTTCTCTATCTTTCTGATGACGGCTTTCTCGTTGTTGCTTAGACTGGCGAGCAACGCACCAAAGGGCATGGTAAAATTCGGTTGAGTCATTTGATTTATTATTGCTTATACAATTCTCTCTCTCTCTCTCTCTCTCTCTCTCTCTCTCTCTCTCTCTCTCTCTAACGCTACGTTTCCTCCTGATCGACAGGACATTATCAAGCGATAACTGCTGAGGGACTGGAATTCAGTCCCTCAGCAGTTATCGCTTGATAATGTCCTGTCGATCAGGAGGAAACGTCGTTTCGCGTTAGAGAGAGAGAGAGAGAGAGATAGAGAGGTTAGAGAGAGAGAGAGAGAGAGAATTGTATAAGCAATAATAAATCAAATGACTCAACCGAATTTTACCATGCCCTTTGGTGCGTTGCTCGCCAGTCTAAGCAACAACGAGAAAGCCGTCATCAGAAAGATAGAGAAGACTCTTTATAAGATTAATAGTGCTGAAGCAGCAGTTATTTTTAACAAAACATGTCTACGAGAGGGTCTCCTTCCGAAATATTATTATTATTATTATTATTATTGCTGCTGTCACTGTTGTTGAAAAGAATCGCTGCATCAGCTGTATCTAAATTATGACAGATTTTTTCAGTTGTTCTAAATATAGCGTTCTCTTATATTACTTCGGTCTGTAAGTTCCCTTTCTTGACTGATGTTCTTCCATTGATGATGAATGACTATGGTACAGTTACTTGCAGACCGAAGTAACACACAGAGTTCTAGTTAGAAAGATACTCTATAGGAAATCTACTATGGATAAAATGTAGCTCATTCAGTGATCATTTTCAAGACTACTTCCTTTATTATTATTATTATTATTATTATTATTATTATTATTATTATTATTATTATTATTATTATTTTATTATTATTATTATTATTATTATTGTCGGTATCTGAATTTAATACTGGTGGTAGCATTAGTAAAATTTTATTGTTTGATCAGTAGGTTGTTTTTGGTTTTGTGTCAGTGTCACTCATTTCCTCACTAACTCTTTTACCAAATATTGTGCAACAAAAGGTTTCATAAATGAGATTCAATAAAGAACTGTAATTTCTCATGTGGTAACAATACAGTTATACTTAATAGCTTCAACATTCCGGAAATCATGAAAGCTGTAAATGTGTATAGCTTTTTTCTAATCGTGTGAAGATTCCCCATTACTTTGTCTTCAGGAGAGGGCGTCTGTCATGTAGCATCAGAGCTCTAATCTTCCGCGGATAATTTGCATATAATCTTTGTTGAGCCATAAGTGTCAAAGAGTTGCCTTTGGTCTAAAACGCCCCACACCTGCTCCCACCATCATCGCCGCTCCTCAGTGATTCGTGGAAAGTAGAGATAAGCTCTCTCTCTCTCCTCTCTCTCTCTCTCTCTCTCTCTCTCTCTCTCTCTCTCTCTCGTAAAGTACCCTCTTCTAATTTTTCGTCGTTTGTTGGTGAATGCGCTTTGTTTGATACGAAATAATTGGTTCTGAGATTCATTCGGTGTATTTTGCGTAGTTTTAACGCATGCATATTAATATTTAGAACAGTCCTTTTCCCTTGATGGTCTATGGGGAAAATAAATTGACCAAGGGAAAATGATGATGCCATCATCTGTGCATTCCACATGTTCGGACAATTTTTCATCGTCGCCGCCTAAGCGGGTAACCTTCGCCTGATTATTGGACGGCCAATGTGCGGTGATTTTGAGCAGAGTTGAAATCGCGGTTAAGCTCGTCCATTTGAGGAAACCGTCCTTTATTCTAAGCCTTGTTTTCAGCGTTGCTTTTGTGATATAAGGACGGGATGGCTCTACAAGTTGGCTGTTCTGGCCGCATGAGTCCACCGAAACCGTCTTTTGTTGGAGTCCCGTTGCTATAAATGTAAAAACCTTTCATCAGGTGCGTCTGCCCGCACCCTTTTTTCTCTAACGGTGCCGAGTACTTAAATGATTAACATTATGAGTCCAATGACCATGATTATATAAATGTCTTTGTAATTAAAATTTTTTCTTTTGAGTTTTCTCAATTTTTAAATAATGGCATCTTATCACTACATAGAACTAATGTTGTTTGAACATGCGGTGGTTTTTTTTTAAGTAGCATAAATACGGGGTGAAATGTTCCGGCACATTCTTCGTAAGAAGATTTCTTCGTAAGGGTTGTTAGTGAGTGCCCGAGAGTGAGGGGCATTTCTACCGAACGTATTGATATTATAGGGCCTAACGTTTTCGGTTCATATAAATTGTTATATTACGCATTTTTCGTCAATACTTTTTCACGCTTTTCAGAACTGTTTTCAATGATTAAATCGAAACATATCAATAACAAATAAAAACAAATAAGTTATGAGCATTGTAAGTTGCCGCCTATTTGATAAACAAAACTATATAAATGACTTACCGTCGCTTCTATCGGTATCTTGGGCGGATGCTGGCGATCGTTCGGTTTTGGGGACATTGGGGCTGGACGTCTTGTCTGGACCGACGCTTTGTCCAGGTTGCCTGTGTTGTGGTTGCTGTTGTTGTTGTTGCTGCTGCTGCTGCTGCTGCTGCTGCTGCACTCGGCCTTGGGAGGTTATCACATGTTGATTTTGGGCTTGTTGCTGCTGCTGCTGCTGCTGCTGGTGATGCAGCTGTTGTTGTTGCTGCTGCTGCTGCTGCTGATGCTGTTTCTGTTGGTTATGGAGATGTTGCTGAGCTGCTGTACAGTCCACCGCTTGTTGCTGTAGTGCAGCCGTTACCTGCTGCTGTTGCTGTTGCTGTTGCTGTTGGTGGGGTTGTCCTTGGTGGTGGTGATGGGTGAGCAGCGGAGGGCGAGCGTTGTGGTAGAAGTGAGCACTGCCCTGCAGCTGCTGTAGAGTGGAGAGGTCGTGCGCCTGGTGGGCGTGAAGAGCGGCGATGTCGTGGCCGAAGGCGGCCGAAGTTTGTGGGGGCAGTCTGACCAGGTCCGGCAGGTCCAAGAGGTGGCTGACTGTGAACCGCTTGTGTTCCCCGGTGGGCGAACCGGGACTCATTTTGTCCAGGTAACCGATCTCGCTGCCGGTGGTCCCGGCGACGTTATAACTCATCATAATGAACTAGTGACGCTTTTTTAATATTGCTTGATAGTAGGTGTCATTCACTCATTCAATCATGAACTAGTGACGCTTTTTTAATATTGCTTGATAGTAGGTGTCATTCACTCATTCAATCATTCATTCATTGATTCATTCTCTCCGTAGTATATTTTTAGCCTGAAATTCAACCAGAACACAACTAGAACATTTTGCAGGGAATTTTTCCAAGTCGATTTCACTAAACTTGAACTTTAGCTTCGCTAAAGGAGTTATGGTTTTTAGAAATTAATTCGGAAAGAACTATTATTAGTATTCTTCACGTTGAACTCACATTCTTGCAAGGGCGTAAGTGATCATGATTAGATGAGACATCTGATAATTTGACACGAGAATTCTTCGCACAACTATTCCACATGATATACGAAAAGCACTTTTGTTGCACGCTGCCCGAATCAATGATCATGAATAAACGGATATTCCTCGAACGCGGAGTGGTGAGAAAAAGAGTATAATTTTGTGTGGTTTGTTCCTGACTATCTTTAGTTTCAAGACTGACTTGAGAAGGAGCGAGGCAGAGAAGACGTGGCGGGGCACAGGGTTGGCACTGCCCTGCGGATGTCACTCTCAATTACTCTGACATGACCGACAGAGGAGATACTCGACCTTACTACTACTTCTTGCGACGCTTCTTCGGCACCCGACCAACTCACCGATTCCCCTTCCCCCAGAAGGGAACCTCTCCACTCGGTGAGGGGAATTTGGTGGCTCAGGACCCTCTTCGCTTCTCCTTTCTTTTTCTCTCACCGTCAGTTAAGAAAGCTTCAGATTTTGTCTGTCAGCCTCATATTCGGGTTTGCTCTCTTTGGATCGTTTGCGAGGCTGTTGGACATTCCCAGGATAATATGGACTATTTCTTTGTCCGCACACATACTCGTACAGATACACATACACATACACAATGCT
>NC_087213.1:39353136-39555636 GCF_015104395.2 Macrobrachium nipponense
ATGACAATTCAGCTTAGAGACAATTCTGCGCATGACGATTCAGCTTAGAAACAATTCTGAGCATAACGATTCAGGGCAAGGACTATTCACCACAAAGACAATTTGCGAATAAAAACAAAAACCTGGAAAACGAAGAAAACAGCGATCAAATAAATTTTTTATTTGTAATTTATTATTGAATTTTAAAAAAGTAGACAAAAATATTTGCTGAAATGACATACTGTAAAATATTCCTGTACAAAAACATTGATACTAATTTGTTTTTGTAATTCAATGAGGCATCTTATATTATGCAACTATTCCAATTTGTTTGCTCGATTCCCATATTTACCAATTACCTTTTGTATTGCCTTAGCTGTTCTCTGATGATTCGTTAGTTCTTCCAATTCAGGAGGCACAACATCTTGCAAAGACTCAAATACCTCGCAAATATCATCAGCTGGCACAAAAGCTAAGGCTACCAACATCTTATAATATTTTCGAATATGCTCCTCGCTTAATAATCTATATATATATATATATATATATATATATATATATATATATATATATATATATATATATATACTGTGTAAGATTTAAAGCCTTTATTTTCCGCCATATGCACTGAGCCAGATGAAAAAAGCAACCACTTATTTGCATGCATTCAAACACATATGAAAATGCATTTTTGAAAAGCCTTTTCAAAATCACAAAGCATAGTATTGGGCGTCATATCCGGGGCTAAATTGAAAATTGTCCTTAATGCCCTTTCATATCATTCCCGTGTTTTATTTTGCAAAATTATCAGTGGGACAACACATCCTTCACAGCATGAATAACATCAAGTTGGTGGAAAAGGCGTGGGGCTACTCTAAATGTGCCATCTGCAGCCAGTTTTTGTATTCTTTGAGAAGTTCAATATTCTTTGCAGTCAAAAAAAATGAATATTCTGTTGGTATCTTCAGCACCAGAATCATACAGTAAAAAAGGTTCCCCACTGTGTGGTACACGGAAATGGTCAGGCAATACAATATCACTGACAATATTGAGTGCTGGAATTGGGTCACATCTCTTTTTTTTTTCGATGTTGAACACTTCGTTGCAATGAAGTATACTTAATTAGTAAAACCGTGGCTTCATTTGGCAAAGAAACTTGAGTTGGATTATTCGTCTTGGAACATCCTTAGAAGAACCAGCTGTTCACGAAGATTTGAAACCGTTTTCTTCATTGCTGATGCTGCTGGCTGCGGCACATGAGTATGCGTCGTAACTTCTTCCAATGAATTCGCCAAGACTTTTTTTTTTTATTATTATTATTAAAATTTTTTCTATCTAAACGATAGCAAAATCCATTTACTAGTATTGGATCACGACCTTTCTCTGATAAAATCAGCTCCATGGTTGTTTTTTTAAAAATTTTATATCAGTTTATTTTTAGTTTTAGCTCGGCGAATGTTTGTAAAAAACTACACTCCAGAAAAGGAAATACATCCAGTCCGAGTTTAGAAGAATACTAGTAACAATTATTCGCTTGTTGTTATAGCATAAATAACAACCGTAAATTGTTCGACGGTTGAAAGTGTAAACAATCTTAGTTTATTACCAATACTTTTAACTGCAAGTAGTTAGTTTTGATCACTGTTTTCATAATTTTCCATGCTTTCGCTTTATTTCGCCAAATACTTCGTTAAATTGTCTTTGCGCTGAATAGTCGTGCTGAATCGTCATGCGTTGAATTGTCTCCAAGCCGAATTATCATGTGCTGAATTGTCCGGCGCGGAATTGTTGGCCCACGAATGATAATATTTAGTAAGCTTATTCTCAATAGCCTGGAGAGAGAATTGGGTAAAATACTTAAAAATGAGCAAGCTAGTTTTAAAAAAGGCGGGAGTTGCATAAATCAAATATTTGTGTTAAGAAATACTGTGGAGATGTGTGTGGAATTTATGAATATCCTCTGAAGCCTTTCCTCGATTACAAGGCATTTGGTAGCATTTACAGACTAATACCATGGAAGGTCTTGTTACGAAATGATGAACCTAATTGGAATTATCTATAAACAAAGTACTTCATCAAAGTTTAATGTTGATGGGGTCTTAATTGTCGGGTAAATTTTCAGTAAATCCCCGTCCATTTTACAGAGGTAAAGTTTGTTCAAGATGGAAAAGGTTTAGGTTTGAGTAACAATAAAACTTGACAGACTTCGAAAATGCAAATTATATTGTCTTATCAGCAAAGAAAAAAAATACAAAGCATTACTTGATGAAATTAGTCGGTGGGCCAGGAACCAAAACCCTCCTCCCCCCTTCTTTATACCTGGGACTATTTTTCCTAGTTAATTTGATGCCTAAGCTTCTAGGAAAGTCCTGTCACTCAAGCGATTTCAGGTTGCAAGCACCTGTAAATTGTGATCAATGTTGCCAAATACCATAGTTTTTTTATTGGGTCACTTACATACAAAATGTATTTCTGGAGGCAGAATATTTTACCCTTAGTAGACCTTATTGTATATCAAAATGAAGCTTATGAAAAGTACTTTTCATCATCATAAGAAGTATGTTTGAATAGCTTACATGTATACTACATATGATCATAAAAAATTGAAAATTAACTATTTTTTTATTGGTACGAGAATATGTTGTTTATAAAACTTTGATATTCTTAATAAATATATATTTGTTATAGATATATATTTTAAATTTCATTAGCCTTCTTTTGACACCAAAATGAGCATCCTAGCTTGAATAATAAAAAAAAGTTATAGAAAGTTGAAGTAATTAGTTTACTAGTTCTCTATATTGAAAATTCCCGAGACCGGTACTCCATTAGTTAATTAATAAAGGGACATAACTTGAGTTGATATAGTGTAACTTACAGGCAATTTTATGTGTTATAGTGCTTTGATTATTAGTTAAAAACCTAAAAAACTATAGAAATTAAAGTTCATCATTACTCAGTATAATAAAAGTTTTCATCTTCATACCTAAGAACTGGTGATTCAAACTCATCCAATTCTATTTCATCCTCTAAGGTTTGGGGGTCATTAACTAGGATGGACACCAAGTCCTGGGGCATCATATCTTGTTGTGTCCACTGGAATTCCAATCCGTCAACTCCCTGAACCCAGCCATGCAGACTAGGCTCTGTCAGATGATGCTGTGGCTCTAATGACCTTCTCCGTATTGCAGCTTGGTAATTTGAGCGCTCGATGTGCAACAAAAGACTAAGAGTGGCATGGAGGTAATAGACTAATATCTACACCTACATCAGTACTCAGAAGTTCAGAACACCCTCTTTTGCCGTGACCCTCTCAATAAATTTTTTATATTGGCAGTTGTTGATGGTTGGCTTGTACTTTTTTGTTGACTTGAATCCGTACATACAGCATATAAATCCCTCCAGGAGTTCACACACATCATCGGGAACTTCGTCTGTCTCCCCATGTTTCTTAAAGGCATTTATATTCATTTCCCTGCATAATTTTGAATGGTCGAATCTATCCTTTCCTCATAAAGGCACTGGTAATATTGCTTCCAGTGAATGCGTGTAGACCATCCCCGATATCTGGTCGAATCTTACCAGTATCAATGATCACCTGATCCTGCGTCCATATATATTGGTCCACTAAAGCTGTCACAAAGGCAAGCAGGAGGAGAAACACATCTGCGTCTGGTGACCTAATGATAACTGAAGTGTTCTGCAGGGCCGCATCCTTGACATGCAACATCATTCTAGTGTCAGCCCCCTCCTGAAACAGATGATGTTTCCTAATTAATACAAACAGGTACAAAGCATGATTATAAATTACCTCCCATCCCCTCCCCAATAACCCAAAGGGGTATGCTGATTTCTATCAAAAGTGGAAGAAATGATATTCATATTATGATTGACCACTGAATTTCATATAAAGACAATGTATCACAGGTCCTGCCTGATTGCTGCATAGGTTCTCCAACTCTGTTCTGTACACCTTTATCCCATCACTGACTAGCTTGTAACACTTATCTCGCTGAGAATAATGACTTGCCTCCCACAGATCTTGGATGCATATTTATCACTTTGCCATTCCTTGGCAATTAGATCATACAGCTGAGTTTTGTTTTTGTCATTAGACAGGAATTCTTTGAAGTCCTTTGGTGTTTTTTGGAGTGAGCCCTTAACAGTTATCTCAACTTCCATTCCCCTACGTCGCCTCTCAATAGATTTAATTGAATTTACTTGGTAATCATCACATACAAAACTGACTCTTGTCATTCTGAGGAAGTCAGTTGAATATCTGAAGGCACAGGTCTTCATATGTTTCTGGAATTGATGAAAGGGACTGGATCAAACCACCAACATCAATGACATTCACAGCATTCTTTGGTCTTTCTAGAAGGACAAAGTCTTTTATCATTGCACAGAGCATTGATGATTTGTCTGTTTTGAGAGGACAGCCATCTGGTGTTGAAGACAAAGATAATCCAAAATGCGAATTTTACCAAATGGCAATTGTTTGCCGATTTCGTGGCAACGAGGCGGCTTTAATTATAATATTTTTTACATTAATAGTGCCGTTTTGATGCCAAAGGAAAGTTACTTTATATATATATATATATATATATATATATATATATATATATATATATATATATATATATATATATATATATAATATATATATATATATATATATATATATAATACATATATCATTATTACGAATATCAAGTGTTTATAATCAAAGATATTTTTTCGTACCAATAAAAATATTTATTTTTGAATATTTGTATGTATACATGTGCTAGATATTTAAACATACTATATCTTAATGAAAAGTACTTTTCATAAAGTTCATTTTGGTATGTAATAAGATCTATTTAAAATTAAAATATTCTGCCTCCAAAAACAGGTTTTGTTTGTAAGTGACCAAAGACAATACACGAAAGATGGGAAACTGACTATTAATACCATTAAAAAAAAACATCATCCAACCCGTCAGAATGCGCGCCATCTATTGATCATGCCCTCAACTAAAACTCGGTTGTGGCGTAGCGAGGCTTTTTTAAATGTTAAAATTTATTCTTATGCTGCAATAAACTTCTCTTTATAAATTATTGAATACTAAATCGATTAATATTGCTTGTTAACATGATTATAGGGCTCTATCATAGCTTATGACTTATATATTAAGCATTTCTGAATCATTAAATAAAATCCTTCAGTTAATGTAACATTAATTGCTAAGTATCTTTATCTAAAATTGAGAGGGCAGTAAAAATTAATTGCTAAGTATCTTTATCTAAAATTGAGAGGGCAGTTAGAATGAAACAAACTTATTGTCATATTATCTTATTATTTCACCAATAAAGTATACAGTAATTATTTTCCTTTTTTTGAGCTTGTGCTTATGATTGTATACTGTACATACCTAAGCGACTGTACACAAATGTTCTTGCAAAGAACATAAACAAAGTAAAAGAAATGGCACATGCTTCATTTGCATGCAATAGTCATACAAGTCATGCAAACAAAACATGCATAGATCAGAATTTAAATAGCAAACAAAGCATGGGATAATCAAAACCAATAATATGAAATCAAAATGAAAAAGCAGACTTAACTTGCATGCTGATTAAGCAAAAGTTAAGCAATATTTGTTAATAAAACTAAGAAAAGTACAACAACAAAGTAGTAAAAGTAAGGTACCCTTTTATAACAAATGCAATGGTGTATTTTACAGAATACTGTATAAGCAAAAATCTAGGTTTAACTTAATTTTCATAAAAAGCAAATAAAAATTGAAATCACAAATCAAATAGGAAACAAACCACAGAGAAATCATTCAACCAAAACAATTAGATTTAAAAAAAAAAAAAAAGGGATATCATCAACAAAAAACTGTCATGGTTAGAAATAAAAATTGTAAGCATGCCAATACTGTATATCAAATTAAGTAAAAAAAATACAAAACTTAAAGAAATAATACTTTACAGTATAATGAAGTTGATAAACATAATATATTGAAAGGATGCTATCATGCAACAGGAAAAAACATAGGAATGCAAAAACAAAATAAATACAGTACATGCATAAGTAATTTTTCATTTTAAATCAATGAAAACTGAATAAACACATACGGTACATTTTGTTAATGTCAAAGTCAGGAAGTGGCCTAAAAGCCTGAAAAAAAATATTATAGACATTATTTTACTAATGAGTCACTTTAATTACCTTTCTCATTTTTTCTCTTGCATTATAGTCATTATTATCTTTTCTCTTTTATATCAAAGTTTGATTGTAAAATTTGGCAAAATAATGTAGTCGCATTTTTATATAATATTCTATAATCAAGTTCTCAGCAACCTCACATATACCAGTATTTATAATATTTTTACTTTTTTATAATATTAGTTAAGTTTGCTTTGATATCTGCTTTATGAAATAAGCTGTCTATATATTCTTCAAATATATCTTCAATTGCAGTAACAAATAATATAATATGATTACTTGCATATTTCAAATACCTTGTGACATAAAAATATCTGATCTGATCTTACTGGTGTAGTATGTACCCTGTCTTCTGTATATGAGTTACATTTGGGACATACGTGACTCTTTAATTTTTTACATATGTAACCTGATACATATGTTACTACATTTTCCTTAATTTTAGTAGAAGTATAGTCAATAAATGACTCATCATTCTGACTGTTGGGATCAAACATTGAAAATTATACAGAAATGGCTTCATGTTTCCCTACAGAAGTGCTTTCATCCTTTTCTTCCATGGGTGAAATTTCTCTTGGCTCATCGGCTGGTGTAAATTCATCAGGATTAAAAGAGGAAAAAAAATCTGCAAGAGGATCTGATGGTGTGTCCATAACTTTTTCTTGTGCAAAGGAGTTCTCCAAATCTTCCTGTAATGCAATGTGCAAATTATCATTTTGATTTCCTTTCAAGATGTCCATTATTGTATTTGCATCCCTTGTACAATTACCTTTCACAGAATTTAGCATAATATTATTTGAAATGATGCCATTGACTATTTTCACAAACTGTTCCGCTGTTGGTGTATCATTGTTCCCCCCTGCATTCCTTACACTACTACAAAAGTTTTCTAATGCATCCTGGTTTAATCTGTTTGTCAGCAAATACTTGAAATTATAATGATTATTTGAATCATGCCACAAATGTTGTAAACTTTTAACGTTGAGTTGCCATCCTGCAATACATGGAATGAATGTGCTCTTTCCAGATACTTTTAACGAACTCAACCATAGTTCTGAATGTTTAAGATTTTCTAACTGACCATTAGCTGAACTGAATGCGCATCTCTTGCTCTTGTAATGACTGATATGATTACTATTGAAAATGTCAAATAAACTCAATTTCATTCAAGAAATTTGCTGCATACTTTGCATCTTCTGGTAGAGCATCTAATTCAGAATATGTATTTATTCCAGCAGCCACAGTGGGACTCAAAACTTCTGCAGCTAAACCTACCCTCAATTTCTCAAACGAATTACAATATATATGTCTATCAGTTAGCTTTGGAGCTAATTTCAAGGACATTCTGCTGTGTCTTTCATAGAACTTTTCAGTATATTTCCATTTAATACTTTTTTCATTTATTATTAAGTCCTTTTTCATAAGGTTGTTCCTGATGCTCTTTAACAAGTGAGGAGGATCATAAAAGAAATATATCTTTTCATCATTTACAACTGTAAACTGTGAAGCCAGTGAAATATTGAGTTTTGAAAAAACACTCCTGTTTGTTGCCTCCTGATCAGCAATAACAAATTTGGGGCTCAGTCCTGTCATTTGTAATTTCATTAAACAGTCAGTGACCATTGTTTTCAATACATCTGGTCTTATGCTCTTATGGAAAAGAAAATAACCTATGGTTTGTTTCCATTTTGAAGTTAGACCTTTGACCATGAAGACCATTGCATACTTTGCTGGTTTGTTTGAGCTTCCATATTCTCCCAGATCTTCCAAACCATGAAACTTGTCACGATGGACATCATCATAATGAATTCTTTGATGGAAATGGCATCAAAAACAACACCACATACCCTTTCTTGTTGTGTCATTGCTTTTGCTTTCTCTTTCAATAATCTGAATAATGATTCATTCCACCCACTGTTTAATTTCAGAGTCTGAATCCAGTTCCTTATCCTGCGTGGTGTAGGCAAAATAAATATTTGTGATAGGAAACGGTACATTTTAGAATTTCTAAAGTATAAACTTAAAGCAAGACAGCGCTGGGCCAGGGAGTATCGTCGACCCCTAGTCTTTACAGAACTCAACAGTACTATTTGTGATTTGAAAAACTCTAACCCATAACCTTTCAAATATTTTGATACGTTTCGGATAACTGATGAGGGCAATTTACATTTTGTGCAATCACTTTATACCTTTTTCAAATGTTGAACTTTAGTGAGCAATCTGTTACATCTTGCTTTCCATTTTTGATTAGATTTATAATGATTTGTTCTAATCCGAGGTTGCTTCATATCAGATTTACTATCTGAAAAACACATATTCAATTAAAAACATATACTGTATATATATATATATATATATATATATATATATATATATATATATATATATATATATATATATATGTATAGGGACGGATTAACGACAAGCGACAAGTTCCAGCCGTCTGCTGTATTGCAATTGACTGATCATTGCTTGAAATTATATATAAAATCTATAAAGATACTTACCAGATTCTGTACATTCAGTAATCTGCACGTCTACTGTTAGATCTTCAGCAGGAACTTGTGGAGTGATTGATTGATTGATTGATTGTATTGTTTTCAGGCAATAGCCTAACACTGGGTACAAAAGGAGAAGCATCCTGAACATCAGATTCATTTCCAACAAGCTGAGGGGGCTTGTCAGCCAAAGAATGCCCCAATTCAACTGAAATATAATGTCAATTAACATATCATGAAACACAAATTTGACACAAATAATGAAATTACAGTACTGTACACCAATGAATTACAAATGGAAACAAATTGAAAAAAATTGTGTAAAATCAAACAGAGATTATTTTTCATAAAACAGCACTAAGTTTACA
This sequence comes from Macrobrachium nipponense, assembly GCF_015104395.2. NCBI lineage: Eukaryota > Metazoa > Arthropoda > Malacostraca > Decapoda > Palaemonidae > Macrobrachium > Macrobrachium nipponense. The sequence goes on from NC_087213.1 coordinate 39,362,195, forward strand.
GACTATATTAAGAGGTCTTGTATATTCATTCAAGTAAAGAAATTATTTATAAGGAACCTATCAATACTTGGAATTGCATTTAGGAAAATGTATAGTTTTTACTATCATTCACACCTCATAAGTAATCTACTGTATGTTAGTAAATAGCAAATCATGTATCAAATTGTTATATGTTAAATTTCTTCAGTACAAACAAATCTTATGTTAATTCACTTATAGTTAGAATACTAGCCAATCTTAATGATTAAAATAAAGTAACTTACAAATTTTGGGATAATGTGTCTCAAATGATGAGGGGTCAGAAAACTGCAGGTCTCCCACTGGAAAGATATTAAGTTTGGGGTGAAGCAGTTGCAAAGAGACTATTCATTATAAGTTTACTTTGAAATATTGATTAAATGCTTTACTTTTAAATATTAACTCTATATATCAGGATATCAGTTAGAAAGTATCTTAATATAGTGTACTGTATTAAGAAAATTAACAGAGAACAATGCATGCATGACAGGATAAAGTAGCCTTATGATTATACCTAAATCTGTTGTAAATTCATGTAGGTCATACACAATGTCACTGGGTCTGACACTTAGGTCACAATTTATAGGAAGGTTACATGAATCTGAAATAAATGAGTAATTATTAAACAAAATCACATGAAACACTTTCACTTAGAACATGCTAATCAAATTACAGCATAACACTTCAAGGTTTTTATAATCTACTGACATTTTACTCCTTTAAAAGCAATATTAATGAAGTAAAAATGGAAATGTGTACTGAACTGTACCTGTGCCAGATTTTTCAAAAATGCATTCAAATGTTGCAGTACTGCACTCAGAGTTGTATGTTATTGCTGGTGCTGCAAATGTATCATTTGGATTACCTGTGAAAGTGGGAAAGAGTTACTAGTATAACTAACATTTTCAGTGCATAATACTGTACTATAAAAATGTATTATAAAACAAATTACAGTATATAACAACATTTTTATATTATAGCAATAACATATTCATCCACACCTGCAAGATTTTGATCTGGACATGCATTTTTATTGAGTCTTGAGGAATCCGGAGTCATATAGTGCTTGCAGGAAAAGTGAAGACTGCATACTCTACAACAGTTGTTTACATATTTTGTACTTTCATCAAGAAGACATTTAATATTGACAACTCTAATCCACTGTAGGCATCTGCAAATACATAGACATAGATATTATGAAGCAGGGTGGCAATTCATCATTTGTCATTTGAGGGAAGTTGAAATCCATGTCTAAGGGAAGTTACAATATACAGTATTTCTTAATAATTATATATCTGATATTTAGGTACTTATTCCTAAAATATTATGTACTGTACATAAAACTATACATATGTGTCAGACAAATCTAAGAATCTAGAGGAATGAATACAGTTTATTATATTTTATGATTATTTATTAAGCTCTTGATCAAGTCAGAACCTATTCATAACAATTTACTAAAATCTCATAGCCCAATTGTGGGAGTTCTCAAAAATGCATATTCAATTGGCACCCTTTTATGAAGGTAATGTAACCAACACTTCTGCCTGGTATTTTCTAGTAAACTGCCATTTCTGCAAGAAGCATGCACATTCCTAAAAAAATTTGAAACAATTATTCTAATTGACTTGAACCATGTTTCTTTTGCATCATGTACAGTACAAGCAAATATCATAGGTTTTCACAACTTGTTTTGCCAAATTATTATTACTGTCTTACTGCGTACATTTGCTGCCAAATGGTAAATTTACTTTGGAATACTATGGGGGTGTTTTGGTCCAACCAATTACAATATTTCATTTTAAAAATTGAACAATTATGAGCATATAATGCAGAAACATAGATGAAACGGTAAGAATGGATCTTGTGGGAGCAGATATGCTGGTTTGCATGTAATTTTTTTTTTATTTTGAATGCTTTTATCCATACATATAGGAAAATTCAATCATAGATTAAAAGGTTAGAGAACTTGAAATTAAAGTAAAACACTAACTTAACTAACCTACTTATGCTCTCTCATATGAATGCTCCCACAAGATCCATCCTTCCTGATGAAACAACTTTGGTTTGCTAAATAGTTGCTTATTAATGAAAAATTAAGGTAAACATTTATAACTACAACCCAAGGGTAATCTGCTGAGAATATAACATAACTACAGTATATATACAGTATATCAACGTTGTTGTGAGTAGCCTATCTGGAAAAGGCATGGAGACCCAATATTCACGAATTGTATGACAGTGAAAGAAATTGGTATGTTTATTTCATATTTATAGAGATTTTCAAGATATGCAAATATAACTTTATGGTATTTATTTGAAATACAATTGACGCCTGTAAATGACAAGATAATGTAGTTTTTCTTGTTGATTTTGATATGTTTTGCAAGATAGCTTCATTTTCATTGCAAATTACTGTTGACATGGTTAGGTAACTGTTGGCATGGGTATGGTACTGCTGATATGGTTAGGTTTACTGTTGACATGATTAGGCTACTGATGTACACTACCAGGAAGGTTAGGTTGGTTGTTGGGGTTTCAAATGGCAAGAATATTTTTGGTATTATTTTAGTTATGGACATTGATAAGGTAACCTAGTTCTTATACAAATCAAGAAAAACGTTAGGTTAGGTTAGGTTAGTGCACAACTACAATGTGACGTGCAATAACTGGTCATATAGTGCATTTGTATGCCATTTTCTCATGTAAAATTCTTGGCTCGGGTTTTCCCATTTCCAGTGTTTTTATGTATTTCGAATTCAGTGTATACCTGTATACCGGTCCATTTTTATATGTTTGAGTGATTTATTTAGGTTTTTTCCTCCATTTTGTCCTGTTTTTACCTACTTTGTCTCCCCCACCCAAAACCCCGCTTCCCAAGGAGGTTCCCCCAGATTATCTATAGGGGGAGGGGTGGTGGAAGGATAAGTATTCATTTGCGATGGAAATAAACCTCAAAATCATTCAAATCGCATCATAATACAACAGAAAAACCTATATTTTATGTTGAAAGCAATTAATGTCCATAAGTAAAAAAATACCATATTCTTTTCTAGTCGAAAATCACATATAAATATATTTTCTTCCCGCTTAGAGGCGTCCACCGTATTGTAAATATTTTCCAATATTTATTTCGGAATAACACTGCACCGACATTCAATTTTGCTTTGGTCTATTTTATTTCTTCATTTTCTCTAAAAGTCATCATATACTTTGTAAGAGATGTAATGATTTTATTACCTTTCTTTATTCTGAGGAAAAGCATGAAAAATCAGATGGGGAAAATCATTTTTCGTCCTATTGCAAACCACACACGGGTGATGATGGCTACGCCCACTCATGATTGAAATTGAATGCCCCGCTTTGTGAAAAAGTAAACAAACAGACGATGTAGGCAGGTGCAATGCTACCGCCATCTTCATTTCATGCCAGGTACTAAATTGTATGCGGCCGATGCGGCTGTGGCTTGAGCTTATTGTCTTTGGTAAGTGACGCCCAAAAAATATACTAATTGGCAACTTTGATAGCAATTTACGGGTGCTTGCTACCTGAAATCGCTTGAGTAACAGGACTTTTCTGAAAGCTTAAGCATCAAGTTAACTAGGAAAAATTAGTCCCAGGCATAGAGAAGGGGGGAGGGGGGTTTTCCTAGCCATAAAAAACTAAACTTCATATTAAAAAATTTAAATTTATTTCCAAAAAGTTGAATTTCATGTTAACAAATAGAACTTTATTTTTAAAAAGTTGACTTTCATATTTAAAAAATGAATTTCATTATAAGAAAATTGAACTTCGTTTTTAAAAAGATGACTCATTAACAAAAATTGAACTTCATATTAAAAAGGTTGACTTTCTTATTAGAAAATTAAACTTCATTTTCAAATAATTGAATTTCATGTTAAGAAAATTGAACTTCATTTTTAAAAAGTTGGCTTTCATATTAAAACAAATTTAGCTCCATATTAAAAACTTCATGTTATAAAAGATGACTTTTAAATATTGACAAAATTGAACATTATTTTTTAAAAGTTGACTCATATTAAAAAAAAATGTAACTCCATAATAAAAAAGTTAACTTTCGTATTAAAAAAGTTGACTTTCATATTAGAAAATTAAACTTTATTTTTCGAAAGTTGAATTTAATATGAAGAAAATTGAATTTAATATTAAAGAAGTTGACTTTTATATTAAAGAAATTTAACTTGATTTTCAAAAAGTTGACTGTCATATTAAGAAAATTGAACTTCATATTAAGAAAACTGACTTTTATATTAAAAAGATTCAACATCATTTTAAAAAAGTTGAATTTCATATTAAGAAAACTGAACTTCATATTAAGAATGTTGACTTATATTAAAGAACTTTAACTTCATTTTCAAAATGTTGACTTTCATATTAAGAAAATTAAAAATCATACTAAGAAAGTTGACTTTTATGTTAAAGAAATTCAACTTCATTTTCAAAATGTTTACTTTCATATTGAGAAAATTGAACTTTATATTATATTAAGAAAAGTTGACTTTTGTATTGAAGAAATTGAATTTTGTTTTCAAAAAGTTGACTTCACATTAAAGAAATTGAACTTCAAATTAAGAAAGTTAACATTCATATTAAAAAGTTGGCTTACAAATGAAAAAAGTTAATGTTCAAATTAATAATGTTGCCCCTCAATTTAAAATGCTGGATTTCAGATTTTAAAAATTGACTTTCAATTTGAAAAAAAATGTAATATCATCTGAATGTGTGTAGCAACAATTCCAAAATTCTCGAATCTCGAGATTGCAATTCTCGATTCTCGAGAATCCAGAATTTTCAATTTTCGAGAATCAAGTACGCTATTTGCAATTGACGCGAATCGAAAATTTTGATATCTTCGAGATTCGAGAATTTGATATTATCAGGAATTGGAAATTCTCGGGAATCGAGATTCAGGAATATGCAAATCCTGAGATTGGAAGATTTGTCATTTTCGAGATTCGAGAATTCTGAAATTCTGGAGATTCAAGAAATGTGAAGTTCTCGAGATTTGAGAATTTTGAAATTCTCGCTACACACATTCAGATGATATTAAATTTCTTTTAAACTGAATTCAATTTGTTTTAAATTGAAAGCCAGTTTATGAAAATTGAAATGCAATATTTTTCATTTGAATTTCAGCTATGTTAATTTGCAAGTCAACCTTTTTTTAATATGAAAGGTAACTTTTTTCATTTGAAGTTCAATTTCTTTAATATGAAAGTCAACTTTATTCATTTGAAGTTCAATTTCTTTAATATGAAAGTCAGCTTTTTAATATGGAGTTCATTTTTTTTAATATGAAAGTTACTTCTATAATGAAGTTAATTTGTTTCATAATTTCATCTTGAAAAGGTGTAGTGCGATCTGTAATGCTATGCGGACATGAACCATGGTTTAGCACTGAGATTATTATGTAAAAGAATTTGTCGGTTTGAGAATAAAGCTTTAAGAGGAGTGTGAGGAATCCGGTGGCAGGATAGAATTAGAAGTGAAACCTCAAGGAAAATTGCTGAAGTTCCATTTGCAGATGTGACAATGATAAAAGTGAGATGGCTTAAAATCTACTTCCTGTAACACAAGGGAAAGAGTGAATCATAATGTCAGCTCCTATGCATTTCAGATGCAGTTTCCAACTGTCTCTCGCCAATCACATATCACAAAAGCGTTGGACAAGGTTGGTATTTTGACAGAAGTTGTTTGAAACCCCGACTCAACAGGCTAAAAATGTGCATTGATACCTAATGTGGGTAACTAAGGTCATTAGAAGAGTAATTAAAGGGTAGACTTACCTAAAATTTTACAGGGACACCGATAGAGGTTAGTTGTGACGTGTAACTGTGACGTGGAAGTAATGAACGGTGTCGGACGAAGTGTAAACAGCGTTTGACAGGAGAAATGCTGTATATACTAAGTGACCACTGTTTCAGCGATGGCCTATTTAGCTCAATGCCCTCTAGGATGCAAGACTGTTTTTGCAGCGGGCTTAGAGGAATATACCAAGTAAGGGGAGTTCAGTGTGGGACTGACTACAGGTTATGGCAAGTGGAGATTTGTGGAAGCTAAATCACAAAGGAGTTTTTTTGTTCCATGGCTTAAAGCAGTGATGATGATGATGATGAGATGATGATGATGATGTGGTGTGTGTGTGTGTGTGTGTGTAATGGGTGTATGTGAATAAGTTTTATTCATTGCTGGTCGTTGTGAGATACCAAGAATGCAGGTAACTAATGGTCGTTGTGAGATACCAAGAATGCAGGTAACTAATGGTCGTTGTGAGATACCAAGAATGCAGGTAACTAAATCGTTTCTTATTTATCTCTAGGTTTATGGCTACAGAGTGTGAAAGCATCTTCAGACAATTTTTTAAAGCATGGATGAATAGTCCTTTGAAGAACAGTTCATTAGTGAACAGTTAGTGTAACTGTACTATTATACGTTCATGTTCTTTTGCCTTCAGAACTCATGTTTTGTGTATACGTATGTTTGTGTATAATGTCTTTTTTTTTCTTCTTTTTTTTTGCACTTTTCACGTATCGCAATCACACTTTCCAGAAGTGTTGATGAGAAATGTTTTCCTTCTCTCGAAATCTAAGGAAAGCAATTTTCTACGATGACTGAGCGCTCTGATATTGGGTAATAATCTAGTAAGAGCAAGTCGTTTCCTTTCCAGATGTGTTCAATCGTCTTAGCCCTCAAAAACGGAGGTAAGACTGACAGTTTTGACATTTTTATTTTTATGCCGGAGATTCTCTCTCTCTCTCTTCTCTCTCCTCTCTCTCTCTCTCTCTCTCTCTCTCTCTCTCTCTCTCTCTCTTGACAAGACGAATTTTCAAGTTCCTTTAAATCCAGTATGAATAAAAGGGAGACTTGGGCTACTATGAGATTCACAGCCGGTGTCCCGTGTTTTTCCGGAATAAAATTTTATCAACGTACCTGACAAAGATGACACTTTGTCACAAGGTATCTTACATGCCTACCTAATTTTTTTTACTGTATTCTGTCGTACGAAAGTTGCATAATTCTGGTAGGTATAAGAGTAACACCGTCTTCTTGTAGACATCGGCAGCAATCTCAGAGGAATGTCTTTCGAAGACATAATGACGTAACTTATGACGGCATTAACTTGCCTCCTCCTCGATGGATTTTTGGCTATTCGTGAAAAAGTCTCAACCTCTGGCAACAATGAAATACAACCAATACTCCTTGTTTGCACTTTGCGGTAGTGGTAGTAGTAGTGCTAGAATCCTCGAAGAAAAGTTTCCACAAGTAAACCGAAAAATTAATTTCTGTCCCTATTTCTCCATTGAAAAATTATATAATTAAAAATCAATTAATGAAGTGAAGTAAACTTTGGCATTCGTCGTAACTCCTTTAATAATTTTCCTACTAGATTTTAAAGAAAATGCTTAGATTAAACCTCATTTCCTTAAATTCCTGTCTTTCAAGATCAAATACATTTGAAGATACGCTTCTAATATCAATTCGCAGAATCAACCTGATGTTAATTGAGATAGACAGTAAGGGGCCTCTGATATCACTTCCTTATTTTTGTTCTTATTTTCATCCGAGGTTCGTTCGTACATTTACTTTAAAAAAGAATAATTTTTTGATGCATTTATATCTTTGTTAGGTTAAATTTTATGCCATTCCTGTATTTTTAGATACAGGTGACTAAACGACTTTTATTTTTTTCTTTGCAAGGGCTATACTACATCTTTGGTAAATTATACTTATAGTCTGTGATATAGTTAGGATTTGTCTTTCACACCGTTGCATGTAAGTAAACATACTTAACTGATGACACTATTTTTCTAATTGGAGACGTCGCAGTCATCATTTTTCTGTGGGATGAATGCCTTGAAACTTTACTTGAATAAGCTCTTCAGTCCCGTTTCTGAGGTGAGGGAGTCCACTTTGGACAGGTGGGACCCTGCCTCCTAAGTGAGACTTGGTCTCCCTCCTCAGGATAGATTATTAATTTAATCTAAACATTAGAAATGATCTCGGATGGCGTGTGCATCAACCCATGCGAATAACGATCCGCGAGATCCTTGAAAACGACATCGCAGGCGTAGCAACAGCATTAATTATTTTGTTAACCTTCGTATGGTCTTTATGTTTGACTCATACGCTTGCATTTGTAACGCGCTCAATTCGCGTATTTTTTCCTTTCTCACCGAATAAATAACGTTCTTGTCATTAGGTAGGCTGAGGTGGGGGAAAGTAGGTACTTGGCTAATCCTACGTTCACGGAGGTCCTTACTGAGGGCTTATGCTAATTTGCTCTCCCAAAGCTGTCTTGTTAGTCGGCCTTATGTGACGCGTGTTCGACGAACGCAAAGACACGACGATTTCTTAGTTGGGCAGCTATGGGATTTGTTGGGATGTCACATTTTCTGCATAAACTGTTATTGGCCCATCTCCCTTTTTTTAAAGAAATGTTCAAGTATTCTTTATTTATAGAGAATTTCATATTCCCACAGGAATGCTGCTTTGTACTTCATTGACTAGCCAAGTTTTCTCATTTGTACGGAGTGTCCTTATTCGTTGTGTGAAAGTATTTTATGGAACTTATCTTGAAGCCATGAACTTTCGGTGCAACCTTCGGTTGATAAAAGAAAAAAAATTCTTCCTGAGTTGCATTTCTGCATTCACATGTAAATATGTTTTTCAGTATATATTTACTTATTTATTGTCACTTACTTCTCTGTCCTCTTATCAAAAAATATGGGCATTGATTTCTGAAAGCTTACTTTACAAGTGGCCAGTTAGGCTTGTATCTGCTGATAATGCATTCATTTTGAAGGGTGGATTGAATGATGACAGAATTGGAAGTAATTGATATTGTATATTCGACACTCACTCATGGTGTTGTTTATGAAATGGTCGTGAAATTTAGTCTTTTTTCAACTTCTTTTTTTCGTCTCAGGCGTTGCCAATTCTTCAGCTATTTTTAAAGTGGCAAGAACAATCAGAACTGAAAGCGACGCAAAAACATAGGTTTTCAATAAAAAGAGTGAAAACCAATATTAACTGTTTCCATAAATTCCTGGTATTTTCAGCGTGACCCTTCCACAGCAGCGGCGTTGCCGCGCGTGCAACCCAGGCCAATATTTCGTAACGATTGAATGGTAGTATGACGATTGAATGAATCTACTACATTCGAATTTAAAAGTTTCATCTACGGATGCGTCAAAGCATAGATTTTCTGAATAAGGGTGAAAGATATCTGGAAAAAATGTGGCTGCCGGGTCTTCCTTTTGTAAAATGAGTTTTAAGTTGGTTATTTTAGGGGAAGCCGCCTTTCTCGTCTTTAGCCCGAAATGAATGGTGACCATGAAGTGATCATGGGCAAATAATTTACTGGTCTTGCGTAGAATTACTATTTGGAATAGATTTGAATAGAAGGGTTTGAGGGGGGTGGAGGAGGGGGGGTCGCTTTCGCTGGTAAAATATCGTTCACTATCTTAATAATTCATTTAAGGCCACGCATGTATTATGACCTTGTTAGGTACAATATGCTATTTTCCCCGGGAACTCGTTTGGAAGGATTATAAAGAATATATGGGGTCTGCTCCTTTGAAATAGCCACTTCCTGTCTGTCTATGTGGTGCAGTGTTCGTTCGGGCTCTAGCTGCAGCCACTTTGAGGCCCTTTGCTCTGCCTCTATCCTGCTTCCTTTCTTCCATCCTATCCCCGTTTCATCTCAGATCAATGTAATCCGTCTCTTTAATTTCCGAGGTCTTTTTACCTTGCTGTCAAACCACGCCAACTCTTGTTTCATTGTCCGAAGTGCTGAATGGCTGAAAAAGCCCCAGTGCTCGGCTTTAGCATTTGAATTTCATTATTCATTTTTTTAATTTAAATAAGTATTTGCTATTAAACTTATCGGAGTTTAAAAGTTAATTAGCAAGGAAAATGACTAAATAAAAAATGAAGGATTCACATTATTGGTAATAGTTTTCTCGATGATTATTTTCCTTTCTATGTAAAATGTCGTCATCAATTTAGTAGTTAATATTTAATGTAATTAGTTTTTTATTTCTGATGCAAATTGGTAACTATTACTTTCTAAGTTAGATAGATCTGTGAATTGTTAATTAATTTGCCCAATATCGGCTGAAAATAGGTGATTTTTTCCCCATCAGCATTTTGTTTCTCTCTCTTTCATACACCTATCTATCTCATAATCTTCCACTTACTCTAGAATACCATTCTACGTTAACCTCTTATTCGTCCATCTCATTTTCTCCTTATGTTTTAGATTTATAAACTCATATACACTCTCTGGCACAGTTGCTAACAACTTCCTCACTAACTCCTTACACTCATTTATTCCTTCATCCCCAAACTTTTTTCAAGCTAATTTCTCTAACCAGCATACATACATAGACAATGACTCACCAACATTCATTCTTGCCTCCTCAGAATCGTTCTTCCCCCTATACATAACACTACTCTTTCCCCTCCTAGCCTGTTCCTACACTCATACATGCTTAACAAGAACCCTGTCAAAAAGTCCGCGAACTCTCTAACCCAAACTATTATCCCCATACTTAGCTGTGCAATATTTCTCATACTCCCTAAAAAATGTCCCCTACGTCCCTATTACCACATTCCTTGTACTTCTCACATCGGGGTACCTCTCTCATATACACCACCTTTCAAACTTCCTGCTCACTCTCGCTCTCACTTCCGCTACTTCCATTCTTACCTTTCTTACCTTCTTCCAAATGTAATGAATCTACTTCCATACTCCCATCCATACTTTTTGTCATACGTTTCTTACCCTTCTTCTTCCTACTTACTAATTCCCACTTACCACTATCAAAATCACTCATCCTGTACCTTACTCTCAACTCTATTCTCATCTGCATTCATTCTCTTCTTATCTTGCCCACCATCCTTACTAATCTTCTTCCCTGTAGCCCTTTCTTTACTCTCAACTCCCTTCTTACCCTTCTGCTCTGATCTATCCTTATTCTGTACCTTCTCTTTCTTCTCATTTACCACAACCATTTCACTTTCCTCACTCACACTTTCATCCACTTGTTCTTTCACTTTCTTAACCGCTCCTGACCTGTCACAAGACCCAGGAAGCGTACCTCTGACAGCTCCCTCTCCAACAGTTCCTTTCACTTCCTCTTTCATTCCCTCTTCTGCACTCCTAATCATTCCTCTCAACTCTTCCAATTCCCTCTTATGCTTCTCGCACTCAATCCTCAACCTCTCATTCTCCACTTCCATTGCTTTCCTAACTTCCCTCGCCAACCTCAGCTCCTCCTCCAACCTCGCTACCTCACTCAACCTGTCCATCCTGACTTTTCCTACCATTCATACACACGATGCACAAACCTTCCTGTCTATGCCACTCAAGCAGTCCCTATTCGGGCACCAAAAATAATGTGCCGGAATCACAAGCAAGCAAAGAACGCAAGCAAATCTCCCCACGGTTACTTTAGTCGTACCGACTATCAATATTCCCCAGCCACACTTTCCCCTGTACGATGGCATTTACCGACAGGACAATTGGTTCACTGACAGACACACACAAAAATTCTCACATTCATGTACTCGCCAGATAAGACTGTCTTCAAGGCAAAAATCTGTGCTGACCGCTGGAGACGGCCGATGGGACACAAGAACCACTGGAAATCACAACACAAAACAACCCAACAACAACTCAACAACACAACAAATCACTGCGCAGACATATACTAACATCAAAGCAACAACACCAAGAAACCACAGCAATTCACCTACAACAACACTCATCAACTCACAACTACAACAACACTCAACAACTCACAACTACTACAACTCACATACAACACAACAGGAATTCACAAGCTCAACAACTTTCCAATGCACAAGCACAATAAACTTCAGCAGTACAGGCACAATAAACTGCTAACATACAATATCACCAGCAAATCAAACAACTTCAGAAAACACACTATACAACTGACCATCCAATGTCAAGGCCACTCTCTGGGAAAACTGACTGTCCATCACAGACTCTGATCATAGACTGACTGACTGACTGACCCGGCAACAGCGCAAGCAGACAACCTACTCGATCACCCAACAAGCAAAGCACTCGTTAACTATCCATCCACCACTTGCGCTCTCTCTCTCTCTTGACAGCTCGCTCATTCACACTCTTCAGAAAACACATATGCACTTGCACACTACTGTACAGCAACACCAAACACGAACACGACACACCAACATATGATAACATTTACACTCAATTATTCCCAACAACTACAAAAAAAACCAAAGACTCTCTCTCTCTCTCTCTCTCTCTCTCTCTCTCTCTCTCTCTCTCTCTCTCTCTCTCTCATGCAACCCCCGAAGACGTTGTCAAATTTAACATCCATATCACTCCTCCATAGTATCTGTTAGGGAGGAAAACTACAGTTACTACAAATTTAGCAAATGCATCCAAAAGAGGGTTGGGGGTATTGATATGGGTAACATATCAAGATTTGGTAAAGGCAGTGTCCCTTATTCACTCCAAATCAAATACCCAATCATATATGCTGACACTAAACTAGTTTGACAAAGACGACATGATAAAAAAAATTAGACCACTCTTGAATTTCAGTTATGGAAAATGAGTAGTATACGATAGACATTTGTGAATTGACAGAAAATGAAATATTAGAAATTAGCCTAACTTCTGTATGGAAGGTAAGAACAATTCCAAAGGCAAATATAGCCATTTTAACTTTTGAGGACTCTGGTGTACCATCATATGTGAATTTTGGAAATGAAAGGGTCAAAGTTAAACCATTTTTATCAAAACCTATGCAGTGCTATAACTGTTTTCAGTTCGGTCATCCATCCAGATTTCATAAAAACAATAAGATTTGTAGTGATTTCTCAGCCCCTGAACATGGTCCTTGTTCGAGACAACCATAATGCATAAATTGCAAATTGGATCATACCCCATCCAATAAAAATTGCAGCCAATATAAATATGAAGAGGCAGCTGTATGCAAAGCTAATGCTGAACATATAAGCATTAGTTATGCTAAAAAATTAATCGGTCAAACAATGACATAACTATGGCTTTGAATGCTCTATATCCTATAAAAACTCAAGAAGCTAAGAATGTAGCATCTGTACCTGGTTTAAAACTAAGAACCAAGACCAAGACCCAGTCATCTGGTCTAGGTGCTCAGCCTGCTAGGGTTGAAGCACCCTTCTTTAAGGAAGATTTGCCTACTTGTACGATAGAATCATCTCCAATTGATGAGACCTTCCCTCTGTCTCTCCCATCTCTTTAACAAGAAACTTGCAACGAAGAAACTGAACAAGAACAAAGCAAAGGTCCAAAGAGAATAACTCCATCCTCTCCTCCGCCTGCTCAAAATACAGGCATATCAAAACACCATAAAAATTGTAACAAAAGTGAGGCCAACAATGAGGGTACATCTGCCTCAGAAACAGCCAAGGAATCAAGTTCCTTGGATACTAAGAATATTGTAGTATAAGTCCAATCTGCTTCATATCAGAAAGGTAATAAAAAACATAAGAGATCTAATCATAAGCCTCATATATCAAGAAAATCTAGAGAAACTCCTATAAAGTCCCATACAGAAAATAAATCAAAGAAATAGTATAGATTACAGTTCAATTGCCGTTGGGAGATCCTAGCATTAAAAGTTCAATCTGGACATTTTACAATGGAACTGTAAGTGACTAGGGACTCGTTCAGAAATTCTAAAAGTATTACTGAAAGAGCATAATCCAGGAGTTGTGTGTTAGGAGATGCAGTATACAATCCAGGTCTAAAATATGAGATTTATAAGATGAGCCCCACAGATGGGAACTGTTCTCATGGAGGTGTTGCTATAGTTATTGCTAAAACTTTGCAACATTGTATTGTTCCCCTCAACACGCATCTTCTAGCAATTGCTATCGGGGCTATTTTTTTTTACTGTGATAGCACATTCTGCTCTCTTTACCTTCCTCCGAAGTCACTCGCTGGACGAGTGGTTTTTGCGCTTGGCTGCCAATCCAGAGGTCCGAAGTTTGAATCTCGGCTCGGCCAACGTGGAATCAGAGGAATTTGTTTCTGGTGATAGAAATTCATTTCTCAATATAGTGTGGTTCGGATCCCACAATTAGCTGTAGGTCCCGTTGCTAGGTGACCAATTGGTTCCTAGCCACGTAAAAATATCTAATCCTTCGGGCCAGCCCTAGCTCAATGGTCTGGTAAAACTAAGATATACTTAACTTAACCTTCCTCCAAGGTGTAGGTTCACTCTTGGGGCCATTCAGTGTTTAATTGATTAACTTCCTCCTTTTTTACTACTTGGTGATTTTAATTCTCACAATCCACTTTGCTGTGGTAATTTTTAGACAGAGGGTCCCATATATAAAGGCTTATGAGTACTTTGCCTCTGAAATATTGAACAGTGTTGAAAACTCTATACCAAAGACCAAAGGAAAACCACAGACCTGGTGGGATAAAACCTGTGGTAATTTGAGGAAAATTACCGGGAAATGTTAGTCATAAATCTATTTACCAATGAGCGATGGCAAAACAGAGGAAATATTTGAACAAAGTAAAAAGAGAATCCTGGCTTTTTTTTTATATAATAAATGACATAAATTCTAAGACCCTAACCAGGTTGAGCTGGAAAACGATTAGAAAACTAAGAGGCAAATATGTTCCAACACCAACACCTCGTCTTAAAATCAATGGAGATCTTGTCACCAAACCTAATGAAGTTGCTGAAAAACTGTGTGAGCATTTCTCCTAACTATCGACTTCTAGGAACTATTCAACTCGGTTCCAGAATATTAGGAACTCAACCATTTCCTTTAATTTAAAGTCTGGAAATTGTGAATCTAATCATTCCACGTTAACGTGAAGGGAATTAAGGGATGCTCTGTCATCATCTGAATCAGCATCCCTAGGGAATGATAACATTCTTTATAGTATGCTGAAAAATCTTACAGATTTAGCTAAATCTTATCTCCTTAAAATCTTCAACAAAAACAAAATATGGGAAACTGACATTCCTCCCCCTTCTTGGAAGACTGCAATTGTTGTTCCCAAACCATTGAAAGATCCACATCTTCCTACAGGCTATCGGCCACTATCTGTTACAAGTTGTGTGTGCAAATTGTTTGAGAAAAATGTGAATTCTAGTCTAATGTGGCGTCTAGAGAAAATTTTTTTATTATCATCTGTCCAATTTGGATATAGGAGAAATCGTTCCACTCTAGACCTTCTACTAAGATTACCAACCCAAATTCAGCAAGGATTCTTAAAACACAGTCAGACAATTGGAGTCTTTTTCGATCTCGAAAAAGCCTAAGATACTACTAGGCGTTTTGGTATTATTAAGCGGTTTCATAACATAGTAATATGAAGTAGTATGTTAAATTTCATCAGGTCATTCCTAAGTGGTAGATATATTAAAGTTAGAATTGGAAATACCTTGTATTGAGTGTCACCTTATTTGCTGTGGCTATAAACAGCATTGTTGAATGTGCCTCACCTCCAGGAAAGGCATCTTTGTTTGTAGATGACCTTTCTATTTATGTCATAGTTATAATGATATTACAGCTTATAATTTCTTTCCAAAGTCAGTTAATATAATCAGCAATTGGGTGAATGACAATGGCTTTGGATTTTCCCCTTCCAAAACTGTGGCAGTTCGTTTTACCAGAAGTACTAGAAAGGAAACCATCCCAAATGTTAAGCTGAAAGGCATGAACTTTTTTATCAAAGATAAAAAGCTAACATGGGCTAGTCATATTGACTCCTTGAAAACTAAGGTAAAGAAGTCCCTTAACATTTTAAAAGTATTGTTAGGGTTTAACTGGGGTTCTGATAAGAGGTCACTTTTATGGTTATATGACTTGCTATGTAAATCAAAGCTTGAGTATGGTTGCCAAGTCTATTCTTCAGCAAGTGCAAGCAAACTTAAGGAGTTGGTCTAAGAATATGATCTGGTGCATTTAAGACATCTCCAGTTGAAAGTTTGTATACTGACACTGAAGAGCTCCCGCTATCCGTCGAGAGGAACTGGGACTGCAGTATATGATGAATTAAGAGGTTCCCCAGAAACCCCTGCAGCATCTATTCTTAAACAAAACGATCTACAGAAGTTTGCAATTGCTAGAGCATCTAAGCCTTTTCATGTAAGAATTAATGCTGCAGTTGACAGTTTGTCTCTTAAGGACCAAAAAATGAAGGCAATACATTGCTGAAGTTGCCTCTTTGGTTGACCCAAAAAGCTGTGGTTAAAAAATCAGTTAACGTCCAAGAAGTGAAGGCTCGTTTTCTTGATCATGACCAAATGCAATCAGGTTCTGTTAAGATATTCACTGATGGATCAAAAACATCAAATGTTGTTGGTTTTGCTGATGTTCATGGAAATAGTTCTTATGTGGGCAGACTTTCTAATAATGCCTCTATTTTTATAGCTGAATTAACTGCATTGCCCAAATCACTTGAGATTGTTTCTGCTCTACAGGGTAATACTGATCTCGACGGACATCATGACGCCTTAAGCACTGAGGGTGATGTGTATATCTGGGTGGTACCCCTAGGGCAGCCCTGTATGGGATAACACTGTCCTCTAAATGTGGCTCCATGGTGGGTGGGGGGCTACCTGGACGAATCATAAATCCTTCATCTTATGGCGACATTAATTAGACCTTCGGTTGACGACTTAGGCAAGGATAAGGACAAGGAAAAACCTGGTAATTCCTCCATTGTAACTTTGGAGCCTTTTTCAAATGAGCTCCTTGTTACAAACATTCTGCATGTGAAACCAGTCCCTTTAGACTGGAATTATGACACAATTTTTTATGAATTTTGTAAATTTGGGAACATCAAAGAATTACGGAATAAACTTGGCAAAAATTATGGTTTTTTTGAATTCTGGATAATTTTCAACAATGAATCAGAAGCTCACGGAGCGTTTAGAGAATTTAGGTCGGATTCTATGAGTGTTGGACTTGTAGAGACAGAAGAGGTCCCTAGGTATCTTGACATTTATAAACCACCAAATGAAATAAAAGATGCTAGTAGAATAAGTAAAATATCCAGATCACCAGACCCAGCTAAGTGGTTAGTTATCACTACACATGATGAGAGAGGCAACCTCTTCAAGGTGAAAAGGTTGGTAAGCCAGAAGATCGGCAACGTTGGGAGCCCAGAAGTAACTCGCTTTGGGCGTAATAGTTTTTTAGTCCATACCAAGACAGATGTTCAATCGATAATGCTCCTAAATTTAAAGCTTGATCCTGAGGGTATGGTAAGAGAGGTAAAACCTCTCTATAATTTTAGTTATGCGAAGGGTGTTATCTTTAATGAAGATCTACATGAAATGGATGAGGAGGAAATTTTGGAAATGTGTCCAGACGCTGTTTTGGAAGGTTTTTAAAGTGCCCTGCTCATCGATGCTTATTTTATCATTTATAAATTCTTTCCTGGCATCTGAAATTATTCTTGACAGTGAAATCATGAAAGTTCGTCCTCATAGACCGAGAGTGCTCCAGTGCTTTAAATGTTTTGGTTTTGGACACTCCTCTAATGTTTGTACCAGAAATAAACTCTGTGAGTCGTGGGGCCAGCCTGAGCACGACGAATGTTCTGGACCGGTAATTTGCACAAACTGTAAGGGTGAACATCGAGCCCGTGAATTAAGAACAAGAGGCATTACTAAAATCTATTGCTGAACACATCAGTGTGGGACAGGCCAAAAAGCTGTTGGGCAGGAAATCCTATTCGGATGCCTTGAAGGCACAACAATTGAGTACTGCTTCTTCTAGTGCCCCTTCTGGTGGGGTTCCCCGGTGCCCCGCTGGTGGGGTTTTCCACACCCCCTCTAGTGGGGCACCCCGTGCCCCCCCTGTTGGGGCT
This sequence comes from Macrobrachium nipponense, assembly GCF_015104395.2. Taxonomy (NCBI): domain Eukaryota; kingdom Metazoa; phylum Arthropoda; class Malacostraca; order Decapoda; family Palaemonidae; genus Macrobrachium; species Macrobrachium nipponense. The sequence goes on from NC_087213.1 coordinate 39,380,127, forward strand.
TCCCGTACCCCCCCTGGTGGGGCCTCCCATGCCCCCCCTGGTGGGGTTACCCTTGTTGCAGAGAGACTGGTTAAGCCAGGGGACCCTGTTGACTCTAGGGTTCAAGCCAGATCTCAGTATGATGATGACTTCTCTGTGTCAGGGACATTGCCAGACATTGAGCCCTCACCTGATCTTGACATTACAGTGCACCATGGAGATGACGGTAAGGAGATGGAGGCCCTCCTTATTCGTCAGAAGGAGGCCCTCCTTATTCGTCAGAAGAGGTCCCTTTCTCCCTCTTCGCCTCATTCACGGTCATTCAGATATCAAAGGAAAAACAAAAGCAAAACTGAAAGGGCAAGTGAAGGCCCTTCATCAAAAAGATCTGTAACACCTAGATCTAGATCAAATAGTACTGGTAAAGCTGATAAGATATCTCTCACCAGGACACAGATTCCTAAATTAGTAGAGAATTTTAAGATCCCTTCCTCTAAATAATGGCTCTCATGCAGTGGAACATCCGTAGCTTTTATACCAAAATAGAGAGCAAGTTTGGGTTCTGTTTAGGGAACATGATTTATCTGCGATGTGTCTACAAGAGACAAAGTTGGGAGAGCACACACCCAATGTGGGCTTTAATTATTCATTTCACAGGTCTTCACCCCTGATAGGTGTACGTGCTCAGGGAGGCACAGGCATCATAGTCCGCAAGTCTGTTAATCACAGGGTTGTTCAATTGAACACTGTGTTGCAGGCTTGTGCAGTCCAAATTTTTAATTATAAATGGATCATAATTTGCTCTCTCTACCTTGATCCATCATTAGAAAGTAGATTGCAGGATGCTCAGGGTAATCCCCGCCAGCTAGAATTAAACAACCTACAGACACTGATAGACCAGCTTCCTAAACCCTTCATTCTGATGGGGGATTTTAATGCCAAGCACACCCTCTGGGGAGAGCCAAACTGCGACCGGTGGGGTTTAATAATAGAACAGCTGCTTGACTTGAATGACATCACTTTAATGAATGATGGTTCCCCTACAAGACATGATGTTTTTCATAATACTGATTCAGCCATTGACCTCACTATCTGCTCTTCGTCTTTGAGGTTAGATTACCAGTGGGTAGTAGACCAGAATGATCATGGCAGTGATCATTGGCCCATTCACTTAAAGTATATGAAAAATATTCCATCTCCATGTTTACCAAAATGGAAGGTAGGGGAGGCTGACTGGGGATTATTCAAAAAATCTACTGAAATTGGTCAAGAGATAAATGATTTTCAGAGCCCAACATCTGCTTATGAGTATTTAATCAGTATATTGTTGTGTGGTGCCATGCTGTCTATTCCTCGAACTTCTGGTAAACCTCGGCGTCCTCTAGTACCTTGGTGGAGTGATGCATGCGCATTGAGCCGAAAGATAACAAGAACTTGCTACAAGAGATATCGTAGATATCCTTGCTTGGTAAATAGAATTATCTATAAAAGAGCTCTGGCTAAGCAAGCAAAGAGGGAATCGTTTATCAGATATATAAGTGAATTAAAATATGATTCGCCGATGTCATTAGTCTGGAACAGAATCCGAAAGTTGCAAGGGAAATTTTCTCCACCTCCCTTGCCTATATTGAAAATTGATGGCTGCTTCATATCTGATTCTGGAGAAGTTGCAGAAACCTTTGGTTGGCATTTCTCCAATATATCTAGTGCTCTACATTACTCTCCTGCATTCAGGAATATTAGGGACGGTACCACGGTTGTTCCTGCTGTTAGTTTAAATTCAGAGTCTTATAATCTTCCTTTCACCAAGAAAGAATTAGATCATGCAATCTCGTTATCTTCCCCAACATCTCCTGGGGAAGATGATATACTGTACTCAATGATTTTTAATTTGCCTAGAAGTACAAAACAATTTCTTTTAGACATTTTAAACAGTTTTTGGCTTTCAGGAACTTCACCAGAGTCTTGGAAGATATCGATTATTGTACCTGTTTTTAAAACCTTTTAAAGATTCCTTCCTTCCTAAGAACTATAGGCCAATTGTTCTAACCAGTTGTGTTAGCAAGATTTATGAGAGGATGGTCAATGCTCGACTTGTGTGGTATTTGGATTCAAAGAATCTTTTATCTAATCGGCAGTTTGGCTTTAGGAAAAATAGAAGTACTTCTGACCCTTTGATATTCCTTACTCGGGAGATACAGAATGCTTTTGCTGTGCAAAACCAAACTGTTGCAGTGTTCTTTGACCTAGAAAAAGCCTACGACACTACCTGGCGAGGGGGTATCCTTATACAACTTGTTGAGTGGGGTATTGTGGGTAATTTGTTTTATTGTATTAAAGAATTTTTATCAGAACGTTACCTGAAAGTAAGAGTGGGCTCTTACATTTCTTCTGCTCACCCTCAAGAAGAAGGGTTACCTCAGGGAAGTGTCCTTAGTCCAACACTCTTTAATGTAGCTGTCAACGGTATACTAGAACAAGTTCCTGTCGGGGTGCATGGTCTGGCCTTTGCTGATGATTATGCAATAATCTGGAGTAAGTCTACAGCTGTTGAAGCTTGTCAAATGATCCAGACTGCTATTAATGCCTCACCAGAAAAAACCAAAGCTATACGATTTTGTCGATTAAGGAGAGTGGAAGAGATCCCTACGCTGTTTTTAAATAATTCGATTTTACCTTATGAAGATAGCATTAAGTATCTAGGTGTTACATTTGATAAAAAATTAACTTTTACTCAACATGTTAATGAAGTTGTATGTAACGTGAAGCTTCGTCTTAATATTCTTAAAGTTGTGTCTAGTTTTAATTGGGGGGCAGATCGAATCACCCTTTTGAGGATGTACCAGGTTTTATGCCTAAGCAAAATTGATTATGTTTGTCAAGTTTATGGTTGTGCGTGCAAGACAACATTGCAGAAATTAGATGTTGTCCATAATTTGGCTTTACGTATTTTTACGGGAGCCTATAGAACTTCTCCAGTAGAAAGCCTATATGTTGAGTCGGGTTTTCCCCCACTATTTATCCGTAGGGAGGAATTAGGCTTGAGAGTCATATCAAGAGTACTTACATCAAAGCTGAACCCCAACTATAAGTACGTTAGAGAACCAACTGATAGAGCCCCAAATAGACCTAGACTGCCAAAGCCACTTGAAGTTCGACTAGCAAGCTCTGCCAGGGAGGTGGGATTACTACCTCCTGCAGTAGCTGAAATTTCGCCCTCAAAGTTTCCTCCTTGGAATAGACCATGCCTAGAGATCTGCCCAATTAGGGACAGCAGGAGCAACAATTCTGGTGATCAGTTGAGGGCAAGTTTCTTGGACCATGCTTCCGAACATGGTGATTCTAATCATGTATATACTGATGGCTCGAAGGGTTCTGATGGTGTTGGTTGCTCTGTAGTCACTAGTGATAATATAATTAAAAAGAAGCTTCCATCTAATTCTTCTGTTTTTACAGCTGAACTGCTGGCAGTTTTGACTGCTCTTAAATATATTTTTTATATTTCTTGTACTAACAAGGTTTTTACCATTTTTACCGACTCTTTGAGTGTTTTATCTTCTCTTAAAAGCCTAGTCTCTTGCCACCCTTTAGTGCAAGAAGTACAAGATTGGTTTTATCTTTTAATTAATAGAAGAGGTTTTTCTGTTAGGTTTTGTTGGGCTCCGTCCCATGTTGGAATTGTTGGGAATGAGCGAGCCGACGATATTCATATTGAACTCCTCTGACTCTAGTTTGGAAGAGTTAGAAAAATAGCAGGCAAGTTCACTCTTTGTCAACCTCCAGTTATCAAGGTCAATGGTTAAAGGGATGACCCGTCCTCTAAGTGTGACTCCATGGTGGGTATGGGGAATATCTGGATGAATTAAGTTTTTACATTATAAGGCAACCCCCCTATCTCTGCTGATGACCCCATGCCTTCGTCAAAGGACTTGCCCACGGAACCCGAACCTCAATTTTTCATGGTCGGTCCCCATGACCAATGTAGTACCGCTTGGCCGAATGACAGACGAACACAGTTGACGACCCAAAGCAATGTGAGTAGATATACAGCTGGGAAATCTCAACAAAAAGCATCTGGCTCTAGTATTGTCACACTGGAACCATTTGCCATGAAGAGAAATAAAAAGTATGAAATAGCTCCTGGGGTCTTTGTACCCAGTTCTTTTTATAAATACCTGAATTTAAAGCTTGAAGGTGACAATATAGATATTTTTGAAGTAAACAGGGAAATAGTGAAATGTTGTGGCAGACAGCCAAAAATAACACCTCAAAATGGATATATGCCTCTAGTGGAAAGCGTCTCCCCAGAGGAGAGCATTAAGTTGATGGGATTGTCAGACCTTGCAGGAGTTACGGTTGAGTGCACTCCCTACTCCAGCCTGAACTCCAGGCAAGAGCTTGATTTATGCCCTTCAGTTGATGGCTTTCTCTGAGGAGAGACTTTTAACAGAATTAAAAGACCAGGGTGTAGTAAAGGTTGACAGGATGACAAACAAGGTTGATAATAACAGAATACCTCAGCCTACCTTAATATTAACTTTTAATACTTTAAGACTTCCAGAATGTGTGTCTGCAGCCTGGTATAGGTTTAAGATAAAACATTACATCCCAAGACCCAGAAGGTGTTTCCCCCCCTGATCCCAACTCCTTGACGAGGTGGGGGGCTTAGGGATCCACTGCAGAGAGAGTATGCCCCTTTATGCCTACGCTCTCTGCTGTGGATCCAACTGAACATTGGGACCTTTTAACTCCTTTACTCCTCCTCCTTTTAAATTTCCCCATTTCACTTCTCCTCCTTTCGTTGACGACCTTGGCAGAGTTTTGGACTATTGAATTGACTGCTCTTTTAACTTGATGGAGGGTGGAGTTGGACGGCATGCCACTCCACCCGTAAAACTAGAGTACCTGACGTGGTTGAGCGAGGGGAAATTTTTATGTCAAGCCATGCCTGCAGTGCTGGGTCCGATCTCATGGGACTGACGACCCTTAAGGCATTGTGGGTATGGCGTATATCCAGGTGAGTGTCCCAGGGCAGTTACCATGGTGTAACAGTATTGCTCCTCCCCCAGTCGGGCCTCCCTGGTGAGAGGGACCTCCTCCTGGACGAAATTTAAATCTTAATTATATGGAAAATTTACCAACCCCCTCACGACTTCTGGAATGGATTTGGACCACTCTGAAGAAAGCTCAAGTCACAAAGACCAGGTTGGTATTAAAACTTTAATACCATATACCAGACCAAGGAAACCTAAGTACCGACATGACCCAACTTTGACTCACTTTGACTCCCTCTTTGGGAGTGGAAGTTGGTCAAGGTTTCTTACTATGGAAGCAGAACAAAATATTTCAGCTTTGAAATTGGAAAATTGCTTATTAAATAGCCATCCAACGGCAGAAATGTCGTTCAGAAAAATAAAAGAAAAGACTTGGCTTATAGAAGCTACAACAAAAAGTCAGTCTGAAGATTATTTGTCTTTAAAAACAATAGATAACATTATTGTCAAAGTAAAAAAACATGATAATATGAACAGTATCCAGGGTACCATCGTACTTCCTGACAATAACGACGAGCCAATAAATAAGAAAATGCTGTTAGACTCTCTCAAAAAGAGATACCCCAAGGTAGAGGATTGCGAGGTTTATGATGCAATAAGCAAAAGAGGTAATAAACAAATACTAAAAATAGCAAAAATAAAATTTGAGGGTTCAGATCTACCTCAAAAAATAAAAATTCTAGGTCAAAATAGAGAATTAAGGACCCTATATTCAAAGCCACTGCAGTGTCAAAATTGCAGTAAGTATGGACACACAAAAGAAAAATTGTAGGAATGAACCGGTGTGCGCTTACTGTGGATCTACAGAACACACCACCAAATGGAAGTGCGGTGAACCTAAGTGTGTAAACTGTGAGCAGAATCATCATGCTAGATCCAAAGAATGCATGCATTACATATACAACACTGAACTAAAAATGTTAAAAGAAAGGACAGGCATGCCTATAGCAGAGGCTAAATTAGAATTAAAAGTGAGAGGAATTCAAGATCCTGCTAAGAAACGTACATATTCCTCTATAACGGGAACCAGTAATGAAACAAAAAACATACAGATAGAAGTAACAAGATGCAACAAAGTAGATCTCAAGAAGAAGTCTGTAATATGCAGGAAAAAACTAAGATAGTAAAAAATCAGGAAACAAGTGCAAATGAATTAGATAATATTCTATCAAATTCATTTGAGGTGTTAATGCATATAGAAGCACAAGAAAATACTATCACAGAGGTGGAAGTAGGAAGTTGTGATGTACCGAAAATTAAAGAAAAAAAAGACCTTTAGAGAGAACACCACCAAAAACAAAGAAACCAACTATAATCAGAGAAACATCAGTCAAACCAAAAACCAAAGATATGAAGAAAGAACAAAAACAAAATGTGGACATACCTTTATCTCCTAAAATAATAATAAAACCTATGGATGCAGAGATCCAAAAAAACAAAGAAGTGGCGGAGAACCATACCATGGATGATGGTGACTATGTCAAGGGTGATGAGATTACTCCATCACCAATAATCGGTACAATAAGAACAAATAAAGCAGTATATATACATGACAACACATGTGGCTGCAATGATTGCTTCATTGCATTGTGCAAAGATAACAAAAATATTACAAAAGATTGCTTAACAAATATTATAAGAAATTTTATGAAATATAGAAAGAAAGAGGCCACCGATTTAAACACCCATGAAAAAGGATGTATGTGCATTGAGCACTTAAAATATTATAAAGATAAACAACTGAATGTGGTAAATAAAATTTTAGAAAAAATTCAAGTTGATGATAATACAAAAAAAGAAAACAAAACACGACCGATATAATATAATATTTTCAATAGTTATATTATACAATGGAACGTAAATGGTCTACAGACCAGATTACACCTGGGAGAAGTACAAAGGTTATTAAAGGAATATGAACCAATGATATTATGTCTACAACATGTCAATAATACAATTCCAACAATAGGTAAATATACCTTAATATCAACATCACAGGTAGAAGAAGGAAATTTAGGTACAGCCATATATGTACATAACAAAGTATGTTATGACAAAGTACCTGTAAACATAGCTGACCTCCAAATATCAGGTATTAAAATTCGAATTAAAAACTATAATTATACCATTTATAATTTATACAACCAACCAAATAAAAATTACAATATTGATAAACTTGGAGAATTACTTAAAAATGCCAAAGAACCTATGTTAATAGTAGGGGATTTTAATGCTCACAACCCAATATGGGACTGTAACTGTTCAAACTCAAATAGAGCAGGAAGTAAAGTAGAAGAACTTATAGATTCAAATGACATATGTTGTATAAATGATGATGAAGTTAGCACATATTATTCAAAAACACATGGAACATTTTCCTCTGTAGACTTAACTCTATGTTCAACAAGTATAGTTGACAGGTTAGATTGGAACACAATTGATGACTTGTACACCAGTGATCATTTCCCAATATTAATTTCCTTTTTACAAAATAACCCAGCAAAACACGTTCCTCACTATAATATTTATAAAGCAGACTGGGAGCAATATGAAATGCATACTAGAAGTATACCACCATTTGAATATCTAAAAGCCCATAATGAAAACTAATAAGTTTCTTGTTCATTTCATCAAAAATGCTGCTGATAAAGCAATACCAAACTCAAAACCCCATCCAACAAAACACAAAGTTCCATGGTGGTCCGAAAAGCTAACAGAATTGATAAATATAAAACACTCAATAGGGAGACGATTGGATAATTTGAATAGAAAGTTCAGTAAAATAAATAAAACATTACCAATATTAGAAAGTACTTTACAAAAAATGATTATATTGTTACTAGAAATTGAGGCATTAAAACCTATATACAACAAAATATCTGCAAAATTTCGAAAGGAAGTAATTCAAGGAAGAATAATTTCATGGAGGAAATATGTATCAGATCTCTCTAATAATACTCCCATAAAAAAAATATGGGAAAAATTCAGGAAAATAAATGGTACCCATATGAAACCACCCAGACATGCCATATTAAAAGACGGAAAAAGAATACTCGATCCAAAAGAAATGAGTAATATAATAGGAGAAAACTTAGCGAATGTAAGTAGTGACAGAAATTTAGATGATCACTTCCGCATAAAGAAAAATAATATAGAACTAATAACAATAAATTTCGAAACAATAGAAGACATATATTATAATAGAAAATTTAATATGGAAGAGTTTGAATATGCTCTCACTAACAGCAATAAATCTGCTCCTGGAGGTGACAATATTTGTTTTGAGATGATCTGCCACTTAGCACCTCTGGCGAAGACATACTTGTTACAATTTTATAATCATTTATGGCTTAGAAATTTATTTCCTGATGAATGGCGTAAAGCTATAATTATTCCTATCCCCAAACCTGGAAAAGATCCAAGTGATGCAAATAACTACAGACCAATTTCTCTAACAAGTTGCTTGTGCAAGTTACTAGAAAAAATGGTAATGCTCGATTAACATGGCACATTCGAGAAAATAAAATCTTGACTCCCACTCAATTTGGGTCACAGTGCAACAGATCTACGTTAGATTCTCTCTCTAACCTCGAAGACCATATACGAAGACCCCCTAGATGCTGACCCCTTGACGTGGGTAGGGGGCTTAGGGACCAGCAGCTGGGCTCTGATGCCTGGTGGGGTTGCTTTCTCAGTGGTCCTTGGGGCCCAGCTGCTGATCCAACTAAATTAGTCAGAACTTTTCCTTCTTTCTGCAATTTTTTCATTCTTACTACATCCTTCTCCTTCATGTAATATTTTTTATTAGCATTTGGATCAATTATGTGGAATTTTCCACTTTTGTTAAATTTTACTGCTTAGGTAAGTCTGAGAAGGGGTCGTGTTTTGGAAGGGGTTTGCATTCAAAGCCAATTGTGGGAGTTGTGGTGGTTGAGTCGCCACCTGATATGGTTTGGACCCAAGAGATAGTGATGGGAACCTCCCATTGCTACCTTGAGGGCGGAACCATCTCCAAACATCAGCCCATCGGAATCCAGGGGGGGCTGGTGTTTGGGATGGGACTCCTGGCTTTTGTCCGGAAGCCCACCAATACGTTTGGAGTGGGGAGTCGGTCCCCATTAGTGGGGGCAGAACTCCCAGCAGGCGGATAGGCTTATACCTGGGCCACTGTAAGCGTATTGGTGCTATCCCGTAAGGGTAGGGTATGGGGTGGACTATTGGGAATCAACTCTCACTTGTGCCATTGGTGGAGAATGTGATACCTGACTGATCCACAACACTTTCTTGTAAAACCAAGCAGTTTGGGTGTGTAGGTGAGCCGGTTTGTGTGAGGTGGTCTGGTGTGTGCGTGCTTAGTATCCTGGGATCGCTTTGTGGGCTTGTGCGGTTTGTTGGGGTGGGGAGTTTGGGCATTAGAGGCTGCCTTGATTTCCCTTTCTGATGTGCTGCTGGGGTCTCAGCGTGGCTCTTGGGTATTGGGTGCGCACTTTTTGGACTTCTGAATGTGAACCGGCATAATTCTATGGATTTGGTTACTAGTTCTCCCTCCCCTGGATCCGACGACTTACTGGCACTGGCAACGACTTCTGGCATGAAGATGGATATGAGCTCGGCTATCGGACAGAATGAAAAACTGAGACACCAGGGTATTAGTAAATCTGGTGGATTTGATCCTTATAGTAGAGTCCTTCATTGCACTAATATAAACTTGTCATTAGATTATGAATGTTTGTACAGTGTAATGAAACAATTTGGTAAAGTGAAAGAATTAAATTAGTTCTGGAAAAAGACAAGCAGTCATTTTCTGCTTTTGTTAAATTTTCCTCACCCTTGGAAGCTAGTGAGGCACAACAAAGACTCCATGGCCACATTCTTAATGATTCGGTTCTTAGCACGAAAGTGTTTTCAGTGAAAAAATTTAAATGACGAGCCATTTGATTTTATCCCTAAGAATGAAGAACATGGACCAGCCCCATGTACCAGAGCGCTTCCTACCCCTATATGGCATGTTGCTAGCTACAAGGAGGGTGGAAAAAAATTTGATAAAAGCTGCTGAATGCATCGAGAGCAAGGTAGGTTCCATTCCCATTGGAAACTTGAAGCGTTATGGAAAGAACTTGCTAATAAAAGCTGGTAATGAAACCCAAGCAATTTTGCTAGCGAATTTTAAACCTCCTGAAAGTGGAAATATCGAATCTATTGCATCGCATAGATTCTTTAACACACTGAAAGGAGTAGTATACTCAAAAGACCTGCATGTTTTTTGAAGAGGAGGGTAGATTCTCAATCGATGTCCTCCTTGTGTATCTCACGTAAAAAAGCTAGGTAGGGGATGCAGCTATCCATTTAACCTTCTCCTCCAGTTACTTACCTGATACTATCATTGTTGGCCATGAGAGGATGCAGGTTAAAAGATATAAAAGAAATCCGAAACAGTGTCGCAAATGTTTTGAATATGGCCACATTCAAAACTCTTGTGAAAACAACAAAAGATGTTCTGTGTGCTCTGCGGAGCATGATATTTTGACGAGTGTGTAGCAACCCAATACTGTTTTCAGTGTAAGGGTGATCACTCTCCAAATTCTAGGACTTGCCTCAGATACAGATTTGAAGAAGATGTATTGGCAGTGGCTGACAATGAACATGTCAGCATTAGCGAAGCAAAGCGTGTGGTAATGGGGGTGCAAACAAAAGTGCCAACTCTACCTATGCTTCGGTAATAAAACTTATGAAAAGTTCCAGCAATGTAAGACAACAACAACAACTGCATCTGATAATAGGCATCACATACCTGCTACTCCACGGACTGTAAATTATGAAAATCCCCATTCTGTCAGGAAATTTTCATCTGCTAGTGCCTTGAACTCCAACACCAAAAGTTGTACTTCAAGAAGTACAGAAAACTCGCCTACCAAAGTCAATACAAAGGTGACTAATATGATAGTTGCAGGCTCTCCTCCCAAAAAAGGGAGCCAAAATCAATCAACAATTCGGGAAGCTGTTCAAAAAAACAAAAAACACTTCCAACAAGAATAAACCAAGAGACCAAGCCCAATTAGATAGAGCTACTTCAGAGCCATCAATTGTCACGCCACAAACAAAAAATGAAAGCAAAACTATAATTACATCCACTAGAAGCGCACAAGGAATACATCCCCAAATAATGACAGCTTTAAAATAAAAAACCTCAAATGGGTTCAGTGTTTTGGAAGAGATCTCTCCACCTAGAAAGGTGTTCCAAAAGCAGTTTCAGCCCAAAAACATATGAGTTCTGATCAGTCTTGCCGGCCTAAGACAAATGAACCTTGTGATTCGCGGAATCACAGTAGAAATTCTGATCAGAATCAATACCAAAAATATGATCAGCCAAAAACTCTAAATTCCAATTCAAATGAAAAGGGATTAAAGAAACAGTCACTTATAAAGGAGAACTTTCCTCTCCACACTAGGAACAGTACTTCCCCTCTAAGGAGTGGGAAGTAGCACTTTTTACCACCTTAACATTCATGTTTGATATCCTTCAGTGGAACTGTAAAGGTCTCAGAGCCCGTGCAGAAGACCTTAAAGTCTTAATTCATGAATCCAATCCAGGGATTATATGCCTTCAGGAGACAATGTTAGGTAACAACCCTTATAATCCTGGACTAAATTATTCAATATTTAACTCCTCTCCCCCAAGTGGTGGTCGGGCCCATGGAGGTGTTGCAATTATTGTTAATAAAGCTCTGCAGCACTCCATAATAAAATTAGATACAACTTTACAAGCTGTTTGCTATTTCAGTCATCTTGGAAAAGAGGATAACAGTCTGCTCCTTATACCTTCCACCAGATCTTGTTTTTATCAGTGAAGATATTCAGGCCTTAATTAACCAACTTCCAGCTCCTTTTCTACTTCTAGGAGATTTTAATGCCCACAACCCCCTTTGGGGAAGTCGGTTTCTAGACGGTAAAGGGAAAATTAATTGAAGACGTTATTGATAGGAATGATGTTATCCTATATAATAATGGGTCAATGACTTTCCACAGTATTCATGATAATCATTTCTCTGCCCTGGACCTTAGTATCTCTTCAACAAGCATCCACCTTGATTTTAGTTGGTCTGTTAACGAAAATTTAAATGGGAGCGATCATTACCCGATCCATTTAAAATATGCTGTGAATGGTCCATCTGAAGTTTTACCGAAGTGGAAGGTAGAGGAGGCAGATTGGGATAAATTCAGTAAGGGCGTCATACTAGATAGGGATTTTGAGTCATTTCAGTCTCATCTAGATGCTTATGATTATTTTATTGAATCTACTCTGAAGAGTGCTGAAGGCTCGATTCCCAAAACAAAAGGCAAACCTCGTAGACCTGCAGTTCCCTGGTGGAATAAGACTTGTGGTATTCTGAGGAAAATTACTAGGAAGTGCTACAGACGTTACAAAACTAGTGGTTCTCCTCAGTCTAAATTAATTTACAAACGTGCTTTAGCCAAGCAACGCCGCTTTTATAAGAGAGCCAAAAGAGAAAGTTGGCTCTACTATATTAATGGAATAAACTCAAAGACTCCACTGAAAGTGGTGTGGCGCAAAATAAGGAAAACTGAGTGGGAAATTTGTTGCGTCCCCATTACCCTCATTAAAAATAAATGACTCTGATCACAGAGCCCACTGAAGTTGCCAGTGAGCTAGGAAAACACTTTTCTGAAGTTTCCAGCGCCAAGAATTATTCTCGAGAATTTCAAAAAATTAGGAATTCTGAAATGATTCTGGAATTCGATTCAGGAAAATCTGAACCATACAACTACAGGTTTTCCTTGAGAGAATTACGGAGGCGCTCTCCTCTAGTGAATCCACACTCCAGGTGAGGATACAATCATATATGAAATGCTAAAACACCTCCCAGACGATGCCAAAAATATTTACTGAAGATTATAAACAAAATATGGGAAACTGGAATTTTACCCAACGACTGGAAAATATCCATAGTTGTTCCTATTAAAAAGCCTAATAAAGATGCTTCCCTAGCCACCAGCTATAGACAATAGCTCTAACCAGCTGTGTGTGTAAGCTGATGGAGAAAATGATAAATACTAGACTAGTTTGGCACTTAGAAACTAAAGGATTAATATCATCATTTCAATTTGGTTTCAGGAAAACCGCTCCACCCTTGATCCGTTGCTGAGGCTGACCAACCAATCCAGCAAGGATTCGCCAAACAATGTCAGACCATTGGAGTATTTTTTGACCTCGAAAAAGCATATGACACTGGCCTGGAGAATTGGCATCATGAAAAAATTGCACAAGATGGGCCATATGTGGAAGAATGATCAGATTTATATATTCCTTTTAACGGACAGATTTTTTAAGGTAAAAGTGGGAAACTCTTTCTCCCAACCTTTTGTGCAGGAGGAAGGAGTTCCCCAAGGAAGCGTTTTAAGTGTAACACTCTTTTGCAGTGGCAATAAATAGTGTGGTTGAAAAATCTTGCCTCCTGTTAAATGCTCACTTTTTTTTGTTGATGACCTTGCAATACTGCACTGGATATGATTCATTGTCAGTATGTAAACATCTGCAAAGGTCTATTAACGCAATTACTAAGTGGGCTGATGAGAATGGGTTTAAATTCTCCTCTTCCAAAACAGTTGCAGTAAGATTTACCAGATGCCGGCGTGTGGAAGGGAAGTTCCCACACTTAGTTTAAAAGGATCTATCATTCCTTATGAAAGTGAAGTAAAATTTCTGGGATGATTATTGACCACAAACTAACATGGGCCAGCCACATAAATGCCCTAAAGATTAATGTGAAAAAATCTTTGAATATTTTAAAGGTTGTTTCTGGTTTTAGTTGGGGGGCTGATAAAAAAATCCCTTTTGAGGCTATATGACTCACTGTGTCGCTCCAAGCTAGGACTATGGCTGTCAGATCTATTCCTCAGCTTGTAAAACCAAGCTAAAGGAATTGGATGTTGTACAGAACATGGGGTTGAGAATATGCTCAGGGCTTTTAGAACTTCTCCTGTTGAAAGCATATATGTCGACACAGATCATCTTCCCCTAGATCTAAGAAGGCAAGAGCTAGGGTTGCGATACGTGGCTAGAATGAAAAGTGCTCCCAAAAATCCCTCCTTTGAAGTACTTAAGGAAACAGACTCGCGGAATTTCTCAGGTACAAAGAGCTTCTAAACCATTCCAAATTCGACTGAATGAGGATGTTAGGGATAACCATCTCAAATCCCAGAAAGTCCTGGGAAGTAAAAACATCCTGTAAATCCTCCATGGCTTATTCCTGAAGCATTGGTATGCAAGAAATCATTTAAGAAGAAGGATTGTACTGAAGAGGGGGAGATTAGGTGGAAAAATTCTTAGAGCACGACGTTACCCATGCCAATTATGTGAAGATTTATACAGATGGATCAAAGTCAGATAGTGGTGTTGGGTGTGCTGTTATCCTTGGTGATACAGCATATACAGCTAAATTACCTGACTTTGCATCAATATTCACTGCCGAATTACAGCCGTAGTCTCTGCCCTAGACTTAGTTCTTCAAAGTAGTGACACTAATTTTGTCATATACTCTGATTCTAAAAGCACTTTAGAAGCTATCAAAAGATTTAATAGCTTTCATCCATTAATCCAAAAGCTTCAGGAGTCACTTTTTCGTATATATTGTCTGCGTAAGTCGGTTTTCTTTCTGTTGGGTTCCTTCTCACGTGGGGATTCACGGAAACGAGACTGCAGACAGGGAAGCAAAAGCTGCTAGCGCTCTGCCTGAAACAACCTTCAGGAAAGTGCCTCATGCAGACCTAAAAGGTCCTATTAGGTCTTTTGTATTAAGTAAGTGGCAAGAAAGGTGGACTTCTCTTCTTGCCAATAACAGTAAGTACAGAAGTATTAGGAAAAATATACAGCCGTGGCCTTCGTCATTCCAGCTTGACAGACGAGCAGAGGTTATTTTAACGAGGTTAAGGATTGGGCCACACTTATTTAACCCATCAGTTTATTTTAGAAGGAAGCAGCCCACCATTGTGTGCTTCTGTGACGATACAAACAGTGAAGCACATTCTGATGGTTTGCCCAGATATTTTAACCAAAGGGAAGATATTTCCAGGGTAAATCCCTCTCAAATATCTTGGGAGATGAAGCAGACATTTCTGCTCTCATCTCCTTTTTAAAGTGTATAGAAATTTTAATAATATTTAGATAAATTTTTATAAATCATATACAGATTTTTAAAGACATTAACTATTTTCAATATATACTCCATTCATTAAAATTCATATTTTTAATTTATTTATTAGTCACGTCTAATTTTATGAATCATTTCTTTCACTAATTCATTCATTCATTAACCATAATTCAACTTATTTAACCTTCATTACGGCGCTGAATGGCCTTCTTGGCCCCAGTGCCTGGCTTTAGCCCTAAATATCATACATCATCATCATCATATACGAAGAGGATTTGAGCGAAAGCAAATAACTGTAGCAGTCTTTTTTGACATCGAAAAGGCTTATGATACTACCTGGAGGTACCCTATATTAAAAACTTTACAAAATAACAACATTCGTGGACATTTACCTAGGTTCATCCAAAACTTTTTAACAAATCGTAGCTTTCAAGTGAGAATCGATGATGTATTATCGAGAACATTTCCACTTGAAAATGGTGTTCCACAGGGAAGTGTCCTTAGTGGCACACTGTTTACCCTGGCAATTAATGATATTAATAAAAATCTACCCACTGGAATTAAAAGCAACCTTTACATGGATGATTTTGCCATATATTATTCAGCCTCTCGTATTAAACATGCAGAAACGCATCATTAATAAAAGTATAAAAAAATAAATGAATGGCCTCATCTGTAGGATTTAAGTTATCCATACATAAGACTCAAGCAGTAGTATTTTATAAAGATAAAAGATGGATGAATGATGAAGTAATAGATTTAAAAATCAGAAATCATAGTATATCCAATTAGACAACTGCAAAATTTTTAGGTTTAGTGTTTGATACTCACTTAAACTGGAAACCACACTACTACTTGAAATCAAAATGTAAAAAAGTGTTTGATAATTAGAAAATTATCAAACACTAATTGGGGAGCCGATAGACAAACCCTTACATTACTGTACAAAGCAACAGTCCTATCTAATTGATTACGGTAGCGAAGTTATATGGCTCGGCGTCAGACGCAGCACTGAAAACGTTGGACCCAGTTCATAATGAGGGCCTTAGAATATTTGTTGGAGCCTTTAAATCATCACCCGACCTCTTCCTTACAGGTTGAATGTGGTGACTACCTCTCTCTCTCCATAGAGAGCTTGTTATAATGAAGAGTGCTCTGAGAATTAGGACAAGCGATTCTCCAACAAAAAATTATTTGAACTCAGAGATATTTTTTATAAACAACTCATCCACCCCTTTTCCAATTAGAGCTAGAAGACTGTTTGAGTCACTAAATGTGAATATACAAATTCCTCCAGTAGTAAAATTACCTCCGCCTTGGACAATGAATAAAATGAAAACTTGCACGCAATTAAAATATTTATCAAAAAAATACTTATATACGCCATCACACCATAGACAACATACAATAGAACATATGAACCGAAAAGGTCCACATTATACAATATTCACAGATGGATCTAAATCGGAACATGGAGTGGGATATGCTGCAGTGTCCCAGGACAAATCATACCAATTCTCTCTTCCTAATACAGCTTCAATATTCACAGCAGAACTTTGCGCAATAGCCTCGGCCATAAAAATAATTAAAGAAACATCACTCAATAATTTTGTGATTTTTAGTGACTCGAGAAGTGCCATAGAAGCCATCCAGAGTTACAAACCAAAAAATAATATAGTACAACAAATTAAATTATCATTTCATAAATTAGATATTATTGGGAAAAAAGTAGAAATATGTTGGATCCCTGCCCATGTAGGGATCAAAGGAAATGAAGAGGCTGACAAAGCAGCCAAAGAAGCAATACAAATGACAAGATCAAGTGTGAATCTCCCAATGAGTGATTATGTAACATACATAAAGATGGGTATTTAAGGAAATGGCAACATATTTGGAATGAAGAGTCAGAAAATAACAAATTAAAGCAAATAAAACCTGATGTTGGAAAATGGAGTTTCATCATATCAGAGAGAGAGACATGAACAAGTAATTCTGACACGTCTACGTATAGGCCATACCCGTCTGACCACATGGACACTTAATGAGCAGCCCACACGACTCTGCTCCAGACTGTTCGGAGTGCAAGGAGTTGGTAACAGTCAGACATGTCTTGTGCGAGTGTCCAAAGTATGACCAGCAGAGACTGTCAAACTTTTTGGAAATAAGACAAAAAAAGAAATTTTGTCAGAATCTTTTACATTTTCGGTAGTTCCGATTTTGACTTTTTTGAGGAACTGCATTTTAATTGATAAAATATAAAACATGGTGTTTTTTAAGTGATTTTAAAACATTTCAAAAAGTTAAAACTAATTCTGAATTTTAATATACCGTTTTAGTATGTATGTAAGGGAACATGAGTAAAAGTATTTATTGTGTGTGTGTTCTAGTATGAAAGCATTTGCCATGGTGCAATGTATTTATTTATCCTGAATGACCAACTTGGTCCCAGCTCTGGCCTAAGAGCTAGACCTGGCATTTTATCTAATCCTTCGGGCCAGCCCTAGGAGAGCTGAAAATCAGCTCAGTGGTCTGGTTAAACTACTTTTATAATAATAATAAAAAAGAAGGTGTTTCCATTGCCAGCATTTTGGACACACCCTTCAATCGTGTAGATCCAAATTGCAAGAAAATCCTGCAGTCTGCATCAACTGTGGAGAAGATGAGCATGGTATGTGCGACAGGGAACCTAAATGCGTTCACTGTGGTGAGGGACATGCATCATCATCTCAGCAGTGTGATGTATATTTACTCGAAAAAGAAATCCGAGCAATCCGAGTAATAGAAAGAACAACATTTAAGGAAGCACAAGAGAGAGCCAAAGCAAAGACTGTAAGACCTGATCTAAGTTTTGCTTCTGTAGTAGCAAAACTAAGAAACCAAAAAAAAGAGACAAATAAAAACACACAAGTTAAGAGCACAAAAGGAAAATCAAATGAAGAATAATTAAAAAGACAGCTAACTGAATCATCCGAGTCAACTGATGATGAGAATGTAAAGACAAGGTTCACTAGAACCAACAAGAAAGACACAAGTATGGAACTGAATGAAATTGAAGTGTCAGTAGAGACACACCCTCCACCATCTGCCTCTTTGGAGGCAAGGCTAGTGGTTGCTGGTCTGGTGCCAGCTTCTGTTGGTGCCAATTCCTCTTTGGAGGACAAACCAGCAGATGCTGGTCCCCTGGTGCCAGTCCTCGCTGGTACTTCTGCCTCATTAGAGGCAGAGCTGGCTACTGCCAGCAGTACAAAGACACTTGAGGTGGTCTCTTTAGAGAACACCTCTGCTCTCTCCGTCTCGATAGAAATGGAGAGCAAAGAAACTAAAAAACCCTTCAGTGTCAAAGACATTGCAGGAAAAGATGTTGGCTCTAGGAAGACGATAACTCCTCCCAAGAAGCCAACAAAACTTTCCATTAAAATGCCTCCCCCTAGTAGAAAAAAAATCTCCCAGTCTTGTAAAAAGGAACCACAATGTTGGTCCTAAACATGAATAAATTCACTTCCATTATTCAGTGGAACTGTCAATAGAATATGGGATGAAAGCAGCTACCCTAGCATATGGGAATTAGCTACCATGTTACCATTCCTTAATCCTGGAAAAGATCCTCTCTGTGCAGCAAGTTACTGCCCCATTGCTTTTAACTTGCTGTTTGTGTAAATTGATGGAGAAAATGGTAAATGTAAGACTGATGTGGTATCTAGAGCACAACAATATTCTAACACCCTCTCAGTGTGGTTTTCGAAAAATGGACTCCACCCCGGACATCTTACTGCAACTTGAAGCCTCTGTCTGTGAAGCCTTTGCCTCCAAACAACATCATGTGACAGTGTTTTTTTGATATAGAAAAGGCATGTGACACTGCTTGGAGACATGGGATTCTGAAGACTATGCATAATAGTGGTCTACGAGGCAAATTACCTTTATTTGTGAAATCCTTTTTACATCGTAGGTATTTTAAAGTTAAAATTGGCAGTATTTTGTCAGAGAAAAGGTGCCAAGAAGAAGGTGTTCCCCAGGGTAGGGTTCTCAGTTTAACACTTTTTGCTCTGGCCATAAACAGTGTTGCAACTGTCATTCCAAGAGAGGTTTTAAAGACACTGTTTGTGGATGACTTGTCAATATCCTTTGCTGCCACCCAGATGACTGTAGCAGAAAGAAAGCTACAATTAACAATAAATAGAATAGTAAGTTGGGCTGAGAAACAGGGTTTTAAAATCTCTGTAAGCAAGACTACTGCTGTCCACTTCTGTCGGATCAGGGGAGTGCATCCTGATCCAGACCTCTATTTGTATGGCCGTAGAATCCCATGTGTAGAACAAGCACACTTCTTAGGCCTAGTTTTTGACAGTAGATTGACTTGGGTCCCCCATATCAAACATATAAAAGCAAAGAGCCTAGAAGCTCTACACATTTTGAAGGTGCTTTCTCACACCAGTTGGGGAGCTGATAGAAATCTTTTACTAAAGCTTCATAAATCCTTAATCTTGTCAAAGCTGTCATATGGTTGTGAAGTTTATTCTTCAGCTTCCTCATCTAACTTAAAAATTTTAGATTCAGTGCATCATTCAGATATTCGTATAGCCACAGGAGCTTTCCGTTCATCACCAATACCTAGTATGCTAGTTGATGCAGGAGAGATGCCCCTTGAACTCTATCGCCAGTCATCATTACTTCGGTACGGGTTTAGAGTGCAAAGACACCCCAAATCTCTGGCATTTGCTGTGGCAAATAGAAATATTTTTAACGGTTTTTACAAAAGTCATCCAAGGTATCCCACTCCTTTTAGCTATAGAATTTAAACAATTTTAGAGGATACGAATATTAAAAGATTTCTCATTATCCCCTTTGTGTATCCCAGTACTCCTGTCTGGAGGTTACCTAATGTGAAATTCTGCAGGTACTTCAGTGGAGCAAAGAGGGATAAATCTGATGAGGAAATGAGAGCCATATTTTTAGAGCATGTAGATACAAGTTTTATATTTACTGATGGCTCTAAGTCCAATGCTGGCATTGGATATGGAGTTTTTAGCGAATCTTTTAACCGAAGAGGTGCACTTCCTTCTGTTGCCTCAAACTTTACAGCTGAATTGTATGGCATCCTAGTAGCACTGGAACATATTACAACACTCCCAGTGTGTAGCTACACAATATTTTGTGACTCCAAAAGTGCCCTACAGTCCCTGAAAGTCTTTAATACTGATCATCCCTTGGTATTGAAGATCTTGCAGTGGATTTTCTTGCACCAATATAGAGGGAGCATTGTTTCTTTTTGTTGGGTTCCTGCCCATGTGAACATATCGGGAAACGAAGAGGCAGACAAGCTAGCCAAATCAGCTGCTCAAACTTTGATACCAAGAAAATGCCCTGTTCCATATCGTGATACATTCTATGATATATGGAAATCCATCCAGCATTTATGGGTACTTCAGTGGGACAGAGTAGGCACCAATAAAATAAAAAAAATTACTAGTCAGACACACCCTTGGAAATATGACCTAATACCAAGGAAGTGGGAGGTTGCATTGTGTAGATTACATATTGGCCATATGCGTTTAACTCATGGCTATCTGATGGATGGGGAGAATGAGCCCTTCTGTGAAGATTGCTTAGTTCCGCTAACCGTTAGGCATTTGCTGGTTGAGTGTCCTAGTCTAGTGGAACTTAGGAATCGTTTTTTAGGTTATAGTAGTGAAGCAGGGGGTAATTATAGCATGGCAAAACTGTTGGGAGAAAGCGCATGTATTAATAACATTATCTCTTTTATTAAAGAAGCTGGTCTTCTCAAATATATCTGACAGCTGTGCTGTCTTAGTATATACATTTTTTAATAGTTTTATCAATCACAATTCTTTTTATCTGAATATTATTTTTATTTTTATCAGAAATTTATTTGATTTTTTAAATCAAATTTATATATGTCTCATAAAAATAAAGGTATTTTAAATTTTGCATAATATATTATAAAAGTTAAAAGATAACATTTAGTATTTGGCGTCGGTGACCCTGGTAGTTGTGACGCCAGATAACTCACAATCAATCAATCAATCCTCAAGCTTTGGGAGAAGTTATAATTAACGCCATTTGTGAAACCTGGAAAAGATCCGTTCAAGACAGAAAATTATTGTCCTATTGCATTGACATCTTGTTTGTGTAAGATCATGGAAAAAATGGTGAACACACGATTGATGTGGTACTTGGAAAGAGGTAAATACCTTTCGCCTGCTCAGTGTGGTTTTCGGAGTATGCACTCCACAACTGATGTATTGGTACGAATGGAATCTTCAATATGTGAAGCTTTTGCCAACAAACAGCATCACATCACTGTTTTCTTTGATCTAGAGGAGGCTTATGATAAAACATGGAGATATGGCATTTTGAGGGTCCTTTATGAATGTAACCTGAGGGGTGCACTTTCGTCGTATAAGGGGAATCCACCCTGATCTAGATCTATTCATTCATAGGCAGAGAATTCCATGTGTTGGTGAAACAAGGTTTCTTGGTTTGATTTTTGATAGCAAGCTGACTTGGATTCCACATCTGAAATATATTAAGGCAAAATGCTTGAAAGCAATGAATTTGCTGAAAGTCGTGTCTCACACTTCGTGTGGTGCAGACCGAACTCAGATGTTGAGATTATATAAAGCCTTGGTCTTTTCAAAATTAAGTTATGGGAAGCCTAATAGCCTTAAAATGCTTAAATCAATTCATCATGGAGGAATACATTATGTACAGGAGCATTTAAATCATCTCCCACCGAGAGCATGCTTGTAGATATCTGCTGATGAGGTGCCACTGGATCTTCATTACAAGCGTCTGCTGGTTCGGGGCTGGTATAGATTCCAGAGGCTACCTAAGTCTTTGACCAGCATTTGTATGAGAAATGAAAGGCATTGGCAGTTTTATGAAAATCACCCCAAGCAACCTCATCCATTTGCTTTTAGGGATAAATTTCATTGTCCGTGAAATAAATATGCCACGAATCGAGATTTTACCAGCAAAATATTCAGTTAGCCCTCCCTGGAAGTTTCCAGAGATAAAATTTTGTAGATATTTTAATTTTACCAAGACAGAATTGTCCAGTGAGGCCATGCGGTCAATATTTTCAGAACATTCCGTGCAACATGATGACTCCACTGCAGTTTTTACGGATGGCTCAAAGTCAGATGCTGGCTTCGGCTTTGGTGTAGCCTTCCCTGATATAGAGAGAAGTGGCAGGTTATCATATGTTGCATCGATTTTTGCAGCCGAATTATGTGGAATTTTAAAGGCTTTAAAGGAAGTTTTAATTCTGAATGAAAATAATTTTATTATATATTGTGACTCAAGAAGTGTTCTTCAGTCACTGGAATCTTTTAACCCTTTAAACCATCTGATTTTAGATATATTGGAATGGCTGCTTTTACTAAAAAGAAGAGGGAAAGAAATAAAGTTCTGTTGGGTGCCTTCCCATGTTGGGGTGGCTGGGAATGAGAAAGCTGACCAACTTGCAAAGTCTGCGGTCAGCTCATCAGAACCCACAAGATGCCTACTACCATATCGGGATTTGTATCCTCTAGTAGGTCAGAGAGTTAAAAAATGTTGGCAGTCCCAGTGGGAGGATATTTTAACTAATCACGTCATCAGTGTCTCCTTGGTCATATCCGAATATGCCAAGGATACAAGAAACGATGTCGAGCAGATTGAGAATTGGACATACAAGACTTACACATGGGTTCTTGATGTCTCGTGAAAATCCTCCGTTTTGTGAGAACTGTACTGTGCCATTGACTGTGAGACATTTGCTGGTTGAATGTCCCAGACTTGGGAATTTGAGACATATTTTCCTGTCTTGGGGTCGTGACATAGTAGGTAATTTTATCCTAGCTACAATTCTTGGAAAGGATTGTAATATAGAGCAGTTATATAATTTTATGAGGGAGGTGGGCCTCCTCAAACAAATTCAAATTACACATAGATTGTCTTTGTAAGAACTTATATATATGAACAAAATTTTTATATAATATATTTATTGATATTTTTATATGAAATTTATCAAAAATTTAATTTTTTATATTTAATTTATTTCGGTGTCAATTACCCAGATGTTGTGCGCCAGATATAGTACACAATCAATCAATCAATCAATCGTTATGGGGATGAACTATGCAAAAGATGCGAGATCTGTCTTGTCTCCGTTTTTGTTTGCTTCGTGAAGTGGATGTCCTCGGTTCGATTGCCCTTCCTCGGGCTCACTGAGTAGCACGACGAACTAGTCAAAGTATGTATATACGAACGATCTCTCACGTGAACACGAAGAAGAGATTTCTGGCACCAAACTCTGGCGCGTTTTCATTTTTCTGTTTCTTGAAGCCAGAGCAAAGCTTTGAAAGTGCTTTGTGGCCACCACCGTTATCTATATTACTGATAAGCATTAATTTCTCACCATAGCTTTACGGCTAGGTTTATCCGTCCATTAAAATAGATTAATTTGAGAAGGTTCCAGATGTTGTGGTTGTTTTTAGAAAATGACGTGAATAATGTTTCACTGTAGCCACATACTGCACTTTTAAAGTTATATTTGCATAAAATTATAAAATAGATTTAGTTTTATAATATTGTAACAGTATATTTTGAAGTTGTATTTCGTGAATGTTTTAAGTGGAATGTTGATTTATTACAGTGGCATTGATTAATCTCACGAGCATTTTCATTTACTCTACTCGACTTGCTAGTTGTTCTTTGTGTTGCTGTCTTGTGATTTGAATTTGAATTAGCGTTGGGAATAATAGACCCGGTATCGTAATTTTATAGCATCGTCAATAATGATATATCTTTTTGTGAAAGTGCACCTCCTCTAGTGCTACATGTTATGATAGCATAAAATCGTTGAGCTGCCCAAGTAAAGTTTTTACTACTAACATTTTTGTGGTATGTTTTCAGACAGTTGAATTTGAAACTTCCTTATTCCTACTGGATTATTTGGGTTCTAGAGATGTCTTCAACATTTGTTGGTATGTATTGGTAGACCCAATGTTCGTAACTAGATGTACGTAATAAACCATAATTCTCGATACCATAATCATTCACAGAGAAGAGTTTAGATTTTCAATAAACTTATATTTTAAACAGTGAATGCAGATAGTGAAACATTTTTTTAGAGTTTAATGATGAAAAGAGGCCTTAAGACATTTCCAATGTGTAATATTAATTGGTATACATATGTTTGGGGATATATATATATATATATATATATATATATATATATATATATATACATATATATATATGTGTGTGTGTGTGTGTCTGTGCGCGTGTGTTTACGTGTGTGTGTGTAACCTTTACGATATTGCACCGTTCACAAGGTGTATATATCAAGATGGAATAAGATAAGGTTAATTACCGCGCGTGGTGCCGGGAGCTCAGCTGTGCTCTGTGACGTCATTTGGAGACTCTTGAGTGTATATGTGACGCTGTCCTGTAGCTATGACCTGGACCATCAGCCTATTGTTCATGCTTCTTTTTGGGTTCCTAACATTGCATTTAAGAAAGTAGGCTAATATTTATGTCTTTATGGCTATATTTCCAAAATACAAATACATATGATAGGAAATACAATAACAATGGAAATAAAAATTTACGCATGACATAAGCTTTATTCCTAACATTTTCATTGGAAATCTTATTGCAATTAACTCTCTCTCTCTCTCTCTCTCTCTCTCTCTCTCTCTCTCTCTCTCTCTCTCTCTCTCTCTCTCTCGTTTCAATCAAGCGATTTTTCAAGATTACTGAACAATTTGTTTTCATCTAATTCACGGTCTATCTGGACCGTGATCTAATTACACTTTTTCTATGGGATTTCTGCATTCTCTCTTATTTCAATCAAATAAATTATATATATTACTGAACAATATTTTTTATCTTTTTCACACCTTTGCTACGAAATTTTTCCCTCTTAGAGTTCAATATTTTTATTCTAAAATGAAGTCTACATCTAATAAAAAAAGCTCACTACCTCCTCCGGAACATCAATATTGGCGGCCTTGAATATGTCAGTAAGATTTGAAACTGCTCCGACTACTGGTTTTAGAGCATCACCATGGAAAATTTTATTTAAATCTTCTATTTCTTATAGATTTTCTCTAAAATGATTAGGTGGCCTATATAACACCTTTCTCTTTACATATGATATCCAGTCCTCGCCTGTTTCATCTACATCAGCTGAGTTTAATGTTATATACTTATTTCTAAATTTAAAAGCTACGAACCCTCAAATAACTTAAGGACTCATTTCCCATCAGGGCTTCAGGTTCTATCTCTATTAAATTTTCCACTTGATCTTCCTGAGTCTCA
The DNA here is from genome assembly GCF_015104395.2 of Macrobrachium nipponense. Classification (NCBI taxonomy): domain Eukaryota; kingdom Metazoa; phylum Arthropoda; class Malacostraca; order Decapoda; family Palaemonidae; genus Macrobrachium; species Macrobrachium nipponense. The sequence continues at coordinate 39,405,658 of NC_087213.1, forward strand.
GTCTCATTGTTAACAGGCAGAAGGTGCTTCATGAGACACGGAGAGATACATAACTCGGAATCTAGATCATTGGGATCAACATTTAAGCTTTGAGATGGACCACTTACATTTAAGCAGTCTGTAGTGACAAAAGATGATGCTTCATCATTACAACAAACATCAAGACCCTGACTGGTTAAACTATTGTCTCTACCCATTATGCATAACCCTATTCTATATTTAAATTCCAAAGGTGACGGATGTTAATGACAATGACCAATTTGTCGTATGAAAGAAAAGAGATGTTCGACTGTGTCTTGGCATAGCCGAATTGTCAACAAGCACTCTAATCCATACAGTTCATGCAACATGTTATACAATCCTTTTACTGATTTAGATGAAATAATAACGCCGTTCTGGAACGGAGACATTTCATCTTTCACTTTAGCATCATTAGCAAAATCCATCATTTGATCAAGTATTTCGACTTGACGTGGACTGTTCGAGAGAGCATCTCTACCTTTCTTTACCATATTTTATTTCATGCACAGGTTCATCAAGTCAAATCCCTTTTCATCGCTCTGGCTTTTCGATTTGGTGAAAATATAAACGCATATGCTTCAGTATTATTATTATTAAAGAAAGGAGTTTTACCAGCCCAATGAGTCAAACTTGACTCTCACAGGGCTGGCCCGAAAAATATCGGGATATAAAGAATGATAAAATTTATCAATTTTAATTTTAATTAAAAAAAAAATTATATATGTACATATATATATCTATTTATCTTCAAATATAGTACTAAATCTAAGTGAAAAAAATGAATGAATAAATAAATATATATATGAAATCTAAGCGATAAAAAGAATTAACTATATATTAAATCTGCGTAATTTAAAAAGAATTAGTAATAAAATAAAAATCTTAGGTAAAAACTTAAATTCTATCAATTAAACGTGTATTCCTTAAAAAAGTTAAAATCTAAAAACAGAAAAACTACTTGATTCAGTTAAAATGTCAGAAAACGTTTTCCGACCAAAACATCTCTCTTTCTCGCTTAAAAACCCGACAAACCGAAAAAAATGTTTAATAGATAAAAAAGTATCACACTCATTGCACATGGGAATAGTGCCGTGAAGTGTACACATCAAAAATCCATTGGTTAATCTCGTATGGCCAATTCTTAATCGAGTCAATATTACCTCAGTTTTTTTGTCGTATTGATTAGATGACTCCCATGGAGAAACAGTTGACTTTAATTGTCTTAATTTATTATTCTGAGATACGTTGCTCCACAATCTTTGCCACTTTTCCATTGTAAATGTTTTTAATAATGGTATGTAATCTCTAACGGGGAGATTAATATCCCGTTGAGGCAGGTTGACGGCTGTTTTAGCAGCAGTATCCGCTCTTTCATTTCCAGCAACTCCTACATGAGCCGGGACCCAACATAAATCGATATCTACCCCTTCAAGATAAAAATTGTTTAAAAGTTCTTTAATCTGTAAAACCAACAGGTTCTCATGTGAATAGCTTTTAGGGCTTCTATGGCACTTCGTGAATCCGAGTAGATGATGAATTTTAAATTTAGTCTTTCTTCATGTGCTTTAACAATATTGATGGCTAGTAAAATGGCATATAGCTCGAAGGTGAATACTGACGACTCGTTTGGCAATGATAACTGGCTCATTTTCTTCAAAGACACTGCAGCGCTTCCTACACCCACTGAAGATTTAGAGCCATTAGTGTATATGGCGTAGTAAGGACGTTTCCTTTGTATATGCTCTATGGCAATTTGTTGATGGTGACTTGGGGAATAGCTAAATTTCTTTGATAAATGAAAAAGATGAGAGCATATTCTTGTTTTTTTCATGATCCAAGGTGGGGGGGAAAAGAGGTGGTTGAATAATGTTCATTTTGATATTTGTTGACTGCAACAGCCTATTTGCTCTAATCGGGAATGGTGGCTCATGATTATTTATAAAAATATCACTCTTAAAAAAGAGCCTTTTTATAGGAGAACTTGTAGACAGAATATTCAAAGCACTCCGCATTGTTACAAAATCCCGATGCAACGACAAAGGGGGTTCTCCAATTTCACATAAAACCGAGAGATTTGGGGATGATCTAAACGTTCCACAACAAATTCTCAGGCCTTGAGTATGTATTGGATCTAAAGACTTCAAAGTTGCTTCAGATCCTGATCCATATATTTGGCTTCCATAATCTATTCTTGATAAGACTAATGCCTTATATATCATCAGTAAAGTTGATCCCCTTACACCCCACATTGTGTGAGATAATTTCATCATTAAGTTAAGAACACTATTACATTTAGATTTGATGTTAGATACATGCGCTTTGCAATTCAAATGAGTATCAAAAACCAGTCCCAAAAATTTTACCTTATCCTGGAAATGGATTTGTTCATTGTCCAAAGTAAGATTTATATCTTGATCCTGTTTCCATCTACTATTCCTATAAAACATTATTGCTTGAGTTTTTTCTGTCGAAAGTCTGAAACCAACAGACGCAGTCCAAGCTTGTATTTTTCGAGTGGCATTAATTAGAATTCTTTGCAAATAACGAAGAATTGCAAAGTCGTCCACATAAAGACTACTTTGCACTTCCTGTGGCATTTGATCAACTATAGCGTTAATTGCCAACGCAAAAAGTGTTCCACTTAAAACACTGCCTTGGGGTACACCACAGTCAAGCTTAAAAGATTCAGAGTAAATATTATCAATACAAGTTTAAAATGTTCTTCCATCTATAAAATTTCTGATAAAAATAGGAAGATGTCCTCGGAAATTGTTATGATGCAAGGATTTTAGTATCGAGTACCTCCATGTTGTATCAAATGCCTTCTGAATGTCAAAAAATAGGGCTATTGTGATCTGTTTTCGTTCAAAACCTCTACGTACATAATTTTCTAGGTGTGAAAGAGAGTCCAAGGTGGATCGCTCCGATTGTGAGCCAAATTGAGAATTTGATAAAACATTATTACGACGCAAGCACCAATTCAATCTATAATATAATTAACCATCTTTTCCAGTAATTTACAAACACAGCTGATTAGTGAAATTGGTCTGTAATTATCTGGATTACTAGGATCTTTTCCTGCCTTAGCTATTGGTATTACTATTGCATGTTTCCATGCCTTTGGAAATAGATGTTTGGTCCAAAGATGATTATAGAAATCCAAAAGATAGGCCTTGGCTAAAGGGGCTAGATTTCTTATCATATCGAAATTTACATTATCTTGTCTAGGGGCTGTTGAGCTACAATTTGATAATGCAAATTCCAATTCTTCCTCAGTAAATGTTTTATTGTAGTAATTATCTTCCACAGTATCAAAATTCAATGGTATTGCTTCTTCTCTTCTTTTAAGGGCTCGAAAGTGGGCATCTAAATTATCAATACTGCTTATGTTTTCAATATTACGGCCGATAATAATAGAGATTGTCTGAGTATCATGTATTAATGAGCCATTATGCTTAATGCGTGTCTTGCTGGTCTGCTGTAAGAACCGCTAATCTTCCTAAATTTCTGCCACACCTTCTGCATAGAAGTATTATCTGATATGCTTGACAAGTATTTTTACCATGAAATTATCTTGCCTTTAATTACTTCCTTCCTAAATTTAGCAGAAATCTTATTAAAATATGGTTTCAATACACTAGTTTCTATGGCTATGTCAACCAATTTGTTTATTGTATTCCCTAACATGAGGGGACCAGTACTCTAATGTTTAAATCTTTTATTTAGGGTTTCTAATTTTCCTCCAATTGCATGCTTTTCGTTTATCAGTTGGGTTAATGTGTCTGACCACCATGGGACCGAATGTTTCAACTGTTGATTGCCAGTCAGAGGCATCGATTTATCACCCCCTTGTGAGATAAAATTCACAGAGTCGTCATTTGTTTTATCATGATCCTGGGGGCCCTGATGCCTGGTGGGAACTGCTTTCTCGCTGGGCCTTGGTGCCCAGCTGTTGATCCAACGAAATAAGTCAGCCCTTTTTCTTCTAATAAAAACGTTTCATCTTTCTGCCTTCCTCCCCCTATAAGGTATGGATTCTATGATGACGACTATTGGCTTGGTTTTGGACATGATTTAGTCTAAATCTTGGGATTTGAAGGAGGGTGAGGATGGACGGCATGCCACCTCACCCGTAGAACTCTAGTACCTGACGTGGTTGAGCGAGGGGAAAGTTTAATGTCAAACCCTATCCTCAGTGCCGGGTCTGATCTCGACGGACATCATGACGCCTTAGCACTGGAGATAGGGTGTATATCCAGTAATTACCCCTAGGACGACCCTAATGAAAGGGATGACCCGTCCTCTAAGTGTGACTCCATGGTGGGTATGGGGAATATCTGGATGAACTATGTTTTTCACGTTCTATGGCAACCCCCCCTATTTCGGCTGACGACCCTATGCTTTTGTCAAAGGACTTGTCCACGGAACCCAAACTTCAATCAATCATGGTCGGTCCCTTGATCAGGGTAGTACCCCTGGACCGAATGACAGACAGACACAGATGACGACCCAAAGCAATGCGAGTAGATATACCGCCAAGAAATCTCAACAAAAAGCATCTGGCTCCAGTATTGTCACACTGGAACCATATGCCATGAAGAAAAATAAAAAGTGTGAAATAGCTCCTGGGGTCTTTATACCCAATTCATTTAATAAATACCTGAATTTGAAGCTTGAAGGTGACAATATTGACATTTTCCAAGTACACAGGGAAATCATGAAATGTTGTGGCAGACAGCCAAAAATAACGCCCAAAATGGAAATATGCTCCTTATAGAAAGCATCTCCCCAGAGGAGAGCAGTAAGTTGATGGGATTGTCGGACCTTGCGGGAATTACGGTTGAGTGCACTCCCACTTTAGCCTGAACTCCAGCAAGGGCTTGATTTATGCCCCTCAATTGATGGCTTTTTCTGAGGAGAGACTTTTAACAGAATTAAAAGACCAGGGTGTAATAAAGGTTGACAGGATGACAAAGAAGGTTGAAAATAATAGAATACCTCAGCCTACCTTAATATTAACTTTTAGTACTTTAAGACTTCTGGAATATGTCTATGCAGCCTGGTATAGGTTTAAGATAAAGTTGTACATCCCAAGACCCAGGAAGGTGTTTCCATTGCCAGCATTTGGACACACTCTACAATCGTGTCGATCCAAATTGCAAGAAAAGCCTGCAGTCTGTGTCAACTGTGGAGAGGATGAGCATGGAATGTGCACCAGGGAACCTAAATGTGTTCACTGTGGTGAGGGACATGCCTCGTCATCTCAGCAGTGTGATATATATTTACTTGAAAAGGAAATACAAGCAATTAGAGTGATTGAAAGAACAACATTTAAGGAAGCACGAGAGAGAGCCAAAGCAAAGACTGTAAGACCCGGTCTAAGTTTTGCTACTGTAGTAGCAAAAATTTAAAAAGCCAAAGGAAAGAGACAAATAAAAAACACCCAAGTAAGAGCACAAAAGGAAAATCAAATAAAGAATCGTTAAAAAGACAGCTAACTGAATCATCTGAGTCAACTGATGATGAGAATATAAAGACAAGGTTCACTAAACCAACAAGAAAGACCCTAGTGTGGAATTGAATAAAATTGAAGTGCCAGTTGAGATACACCCTCCACCATCTGCCTCTTTGGAGGCAAGGCCAGTGGTTGCTGGTCTGGTGCCAGCGTTCTGTTGGTGCCAACTCCTCTTTGGAGGACAAACCAGCAGATGCTGGTCCCCCGGTGCCAGTCCTCGCTGGTACTTCTGCCTCATCAGAGGCAGAGCTGGCTACTGCCAGCAGTACAAAGACACTTGAGGTGGTCTCTTTAGAGAACACCTCTGCTCTCTCCATCTCGGTAGAGATGGAGAGCGAAGAAACTAAAAAACCCTTCAGTATCAAAAACACTGAAGGAAAAGATGTTGGCTCTACGAAGGTGATAATTCCTCCCAAGAAGCCAACAAAACTTCCATCAAAATGCCTCCCCTTAGTAGAAAAAAGAACTCTCCCAGTCTTGTAAAAAGGAACCACAATGTTAGTCCTAAACGTGAATAAATTCACTTCCATTATTCAGTGGAACTGTCAGGGACTGCGAGCGAAGTAGTATGAGGGAAAGTGAAGCTTTTAATCTATGGAGCACTCGTCCTGTAGGGATATGTTTGCAGGAGACTATGCTAGGTGAATATACCCCTTGTCCTAGGGAATATGTTCACTATAGAACTAAATTTGATTTACAGGTGGGAAATCATGGTGGATCCCTCATCTACATCCGTCGAGATGCTCCACACTACAAAGTAAACTAAATACTCCACTTCAAGCTGTGCTTGTACGAATTAATTTGAGGAGGCAATATACTATATGTTCCCTTTACATTCCGCCCAATAGCCATGTCTCCCAAGAGAACTTAATACACTTGATGCAGCAACTACCAGAGCCATTCCTTCTACTTGGTGACTTCAACAGTAGACATCCATTGTGGGGAGATGTAACATCAAACCAAAAAGGGAATATGATGGCATCATTAATAGAAAATGAAGATATAGGCCTTCTTAATACTGGAGAACCTACCATTACCACATTCAGACAGGCACCGTCTCCTGCATCGACCTTTCAATATGTAGCTCCAACTGCAGTGTTGATTTTAGTTGGAGAACAAGTGATGACTGGCATACCAGTGACCATTCTCCAATTGTGAATCGACACCAATGAAGGGCCCACCTATCCCGAGATCACCAAGATGGTGTTTAGAGAAAGCAAATTGGAGAAAATTCAAAGATTTGAGTGAGTTGGAGGGGAATGCAAAAGATTTCCCAAGTGTAGATGATGCCATTGATCTACTCAATGGAACATTACATACTGCAGGTCTGCACTCGATTCCTCGAACAAAAGGACATATTCAGGAGACGGCCAGTACCGTGGTGGTCAGAAGACTTGAGGCTGTTACACCGAGCTACAAGGACATCATTGACCAGGTGCCGTAGACACCGGCACTTGGACAATGTCATAATTTACAAACAGTGTAGGGCACGATTTCGAAAAGCCATGAAAGCTGCCAGAAGACAATCATGGGCCGGATATGTATCCTCTATTAACAGCAGAACACCGTTTGTAGCATTTGGAAGAAAATAAGAAAATTCAGGGTAAATTTACACCCAATCCTCCTCCAGTACTTAAAGTGAATAATAATCATGTCACAGATGCCAGAGAAGTTAGTAATACATTTTCAGAACACTCGCTCGAGTCTCTGAGAAATCAGATAGTTCCCCAGGACATAATTTCAGAATGATGGAAGAACAACAGGTACTTGACTTTTCAGCAAAGAAAGCTGAATCATATAATATGCCGTTTTCTGAGAGGGAATTTGACTCTGCTTTATCTAGGGCAAGAACACTGCCCCTGGTCCAGATGAGATTCCTTATGAAATGTTTAAACACATTTCAAGGAACACAAAACTTTTTATAATAAGTATTATCAATAGAATATGGGATGAAAGCAGCTACCCTACCATATGGGAATTAGCTACCATGTTACCATTCCTTAAGCCTGGAAAAAGATCCTCTCTGTGCAGCAAGTTACCGCCCCATTGCTTTAACTTGCTGTTTGTGATAAGTGATGGAAAAAATGGTAAATGTAAGAGACTGATGTGGTATCTAGAGCACAACAATATTCTAACACCTTCTCAGTGTGGTTTTCGAAAAATGCACTCCACCTGGACATCTTACTGCAACTTGAAGCCTCTATCTGTGAGGCCCTTTGCTCCAGCAAACACCATGTGACAGTGTTTTTTGATATGAAAAGGGCATATGACACTGCTTGGAGACATGGGATTCTGAAGACTATGCATAATGGTGGTCTACGAGCCAAATTACCTTTATTTGTGAAATCCTTTTTACATCGTAGGTATTTTAAAGTTAAAGTTGGCAGTACTTTATCAGAGAAAAAGTGCGAAGAAGAAGGTGTTCCCCAGGGTAGTGTTCTCAGTGTAACACTTTTTGCTCTGGCCATAAACAGTGTTGCAGCTGTCATTCCAAGAGAGGTTTAAAGACATTGTTTGTGGATGACTTGTCAATATCCTTTGCTGCCACCCGGATGACTGTAGCAGAAAGAAAGCTACAATTAACAATAAATAAAATAGTAAGTTGGGCTGAGAAACAGGGTTTTAAAATCTCTGTAAGCAAGACTACTGCTGTCCACTTCTGTCGGATCAGGGGAGTGCATCCTGATCCAGACCTCTATTTGTATGGCCGTAGAATCCCATGTGTAGAACAAGCACACTTCTTAGGCCTAGTTTTTTTGACAATAGATTGACTTGGGTCCCCATATAAAACATATAAAAGCAAAGAGCTAGAAGCTCTACACATCTTGAAGGTGCTTTCTCACACCAGTTGGGGAGCTGATAGAAATCTGTTACTAAAGCTTCATAAATCCCTAATCTTGTCAAAGCTGTCATATGGTTGTGAAGTTTATTCTTCAGCCTCCTCATCTAACTTGAGAATTTTAGATTCGGTGCATCATTCAGGTATTCGTATAGCCACAGGATTTCTTTCCGGTCGTCACCCAATACCTAGTATGCTAGTGAATGGCAGGAGAGATGCCCCTTGAACTCTATCGCCAGTCATCATTACTTCGTTACTGGTTTAGAGTGCAAAGACTCCCCAAATCTCTGGCATTTGCTGTGGCAAATAGAAATTTTTTAACGGTTTTTATGAAAGTCATCCAAGGTATCCCACTCCTTTTAGCTATAGAATTAAAAATATTTTAGAGGATACGAATATTAAAAAATTTCCCATTATCCCCTTTGTGTATCCCAGTACTCCTGTCTGGAGGTTACCTGATGTGAAATTCTGCAGGTACTTCAGTGGGGCAAAGAGGGATAAATCTGATGAGGAAATGAGGTCCATATTTTTAGAGCATGTATCAGAGCATGTAGATACAAGTTTTATATTTACTGATGGCTCTAAGTCCAATGCTGGCGTTGGATATGGGGTTTTTAGCGAATCTTTTAACCGAAGAGGTGCACTTCCTTCTGTTGCCTCAAACTTTACAGCTGAATTGTATGGCATCCTAATAGCACTGGAACATATTACAAACATCCCAGTTTGTAGCTATACAATATTTTGTGACTCCAAAAGTGCCCCTACAGTCCCTGGAAGTCTTTAATACTGATCATCCCTTGGTGTTGAAGATCTTGCAGTGGATTTTTTTGCACCAAAATAGAGGCAGCATTGTTTCATTTTGTTGGGTTCCCGCCCATGTGAACATATCGGGAAACGAAGAGGCAGACAAGCTAGCCAAATCAGCAGCGCAAACTTTGGTACCGAGAAAATGCCCTGTTCCATATCGAGATACATTCTATGATATATGGAAATCCATCCAGCAGTTATGGGTACTTCAGTGGGACAGAGTAGGCCCCAATAAAATGAAAGAAATTACTAGTCAGACACACCCTTGGAAATATGACCTAATACCAAGAAGTGGGATGAATTGTATTGTGTAGATTACGTATTGGCCATACGCGTTTAACTCATGGCTTTCTGATGGATGGGGAGAATGAGCCCTTCTGTGATGATTGCTTAGTTCCACTGACTGTTAGGCATTTGCTGGTTGAGTGTCCCAGACTAGTGGAACTTAGGAATAATTTTTTAGCTTATAGTAGTGAAGCAGGTGGTAACTATAGCATGCCAAAACTGTTGGGAGAAAGCATGTGTGTTAATAACGTTATCTCTTTTATCAAAGAAGCTGGTCTTCTCAAATATATCTGACAGCTGTGCTGTCTTAGTATATACATTTATTTTTTATTTTTTAATAGTTTTACGGTTGTGATCAATCACAATTCTTTTTATCGGAATATTATTTATATTTTTATCAGAAATTTAATTTATTTTTTTAAATCAAATTTATATATCTCTCATAAAGATAAAGTTATTTTGAATGTTGTATAATATATTATAAAAGTTAAAAGATCACATTTAGTATTCGGCGTCGGTGACCCTGGTAGTTGTGACGCCAGATAACTCACAATCAATCAATCAATCAATCATGATCCTGGGAATAATTAAAGGGAGGCACTTGCCTAGTGTAAAACTTGAACTGATCCCAGTCAGCTTTATTTGTATTATACTGTTGAATCGGAGAAGTTGGTGTATGTCCTAATATGGTAATCAAAATAGGAAAATGGTCACTGTTAAACAGGTCATCTAGGACATTCCATTCAAACCTATCAATAATATTATTGGAACAGAGAGTTAAATCAATTGACGAATAGGTGCCATGAGTTTTTGAGTAGTAAGTGCTACTCTCTGCCTCATTTAATATACAAATATACAGAGGTTGTGATCATTCATCATCTGTTCGACCTTTGAACCATTTGTGTCAACATCAACACAATTGGTATCCCAGATGGGATTGTGGGAGTTGAAGTCTCCTAATAATAGGAAATTCTCTTGCCTTTTGGGGAATACTTTAGGTAGATTTTGCAAATTATAGTTACAAGAGGGTTGATTGTACATTTATATTAAAGAGTATTATCATTAAAAATATTAACGTTATTATCTAAATGTAATCTAACTCCAGATAATTGAAATTCTGAGGTTCTAAAGGACATAGCATCGTAAGTTACTCTGTTATGAATATAGATTCCAGTTCCTAATGTATTAGCAGAAGGAACTGAATGAGATGCTAAATTGTAATTTCCTATTGATGAACGGTATCATTTGTATGCTGTAAGCATATTGGAATTGGATTATAATGTTTTAATAGTCTTTGAATTTCCCCTTGATGTAAACGGGTTTTAAGACCATTAACATTCTATTGGATTACGTATGAATTGTACATTAAGGCAGTGGAGATGGAATATCACTAGGTAGAGCATTGTTTCTGCTTAATTTGCCGGGAATGGGTTTCTGTTAAACTGCAGTAGCAGTATTTTTTTATAATTAGGTTTTGCTTCTTTAGCTATGGCTCCCTGTTGATTGCTTCGATTTCGATTCGTTTCCTGAATTTCATTTGGATTGTGATTAAATTTTTCTAGAAATTTTTCAAGATGAAGGGTGCCTGTTGCACGCTTCTTTATTAGATGATCAACACAACCTGCGTTGTGGCTTTCTAATTTACCATACTGGTTTTTATTTTTGTTCTTAGTAAAATTGTCTATTAGATTATTCATATTATGTATACTTATATTTTCAAGGTCATTGAATTCGTCTAAAAAAACAATCATTACAACCACAGGACATTTTGTGGGTGTTTTATGCCCTGTTGGTGTTTTATGGGATATCATTGATTACCTAGTTTTGCCTAAAACTGGTGAGGGATTTATTTCTTCAAGAGGTACATTGTTAGTAAGGATTCCTTCCGCTTCTTGAGAACCGTGTGCATTCGCATGTACTTCGGCCTTTATCACATGGGTGGTGATATGATTGTCTGATACATTAAGTTCAGATTCAGAGGCTGGGAGTTGAGGCAATGTTACCATTTCCGCTTCAATTGGGTTTGGTACATGGGTAGAAGCCCTTTCAGGTAGTATGTATACTTGAGGAGTTTCTTCAGTTGGTTTGTTAAGCATATCTCATTATTCGATTTTTTTATTTGGGAGAAGTTGTACTTTCAAGTACACGTTTTTTTCTTTCTGACTTTGCTTTTGGGATTTCTAGTTCCACCATCTCCACTTCAGAAAGTTCTTCCATCTCTTTGGTGCTGTCATCAGTGGCGAGTATATTGAATCTGTTCTGTACAGAAATCTGCTCTTCTTGTTTAGCTTGATGATTTTGGGTTAGTAGTGTCATTTTTTTTCCAATTATTCTATTTATATGTTGGCGTTTAGGTAATGATTTGGGAATACCAGTGTCAATGCAAGAATTGGATTCTGATCGACTTGATGAAGAAGTAGAGCTATCAGGAATCCTTGATTCTGCACCAGACAAAAAATGAGAAACTTGTGTATCATCAGTTGAATGCAGATTCTTGGATACTACTTTCGCATAAGTCGAATTATTACCTAAAATATGTTTTCTAGCAGCTTTATAGGTGATATGCTCATTATTAGCAGTATCTATTATAGTCTGTTCTAATTTATACAGAGGACATTGTCTTGAGTTCGGAGAGTGAGCTCCCTTACAATGATAACAAAATTTTTCAGATACACAATATTTGGAGGTATCGTGGAATTCAGAAGCATTATGGAATTTGGAGCAAATGAAGCATCTTTTTTCATTGGTGCATTTCCCAATAACATGACCAAAATCATAACACTTGTAAACACTGCATAGGTCGTGGGCGGAATTTCTTGACCGCAATGCTCAAGTGTCTGACTTTTATATAGTCTGGAAGATAGGGTGTGGTAAATATCAACAAGATGGCATTGTTATCTCCTGGTAGCTTTTTAACTTAATAAACAGAAGAGGGGGCATCTCTTCAGTATGTCCTCATCAGAAAACTCATATAAATCTCTACAATATATTAATCCTTTTGACTGGTTGAAGGTGCGGTGACGATAAACCTTCCCATGTTATCTGAATCAGAAGGTTTAAAATTTCTCAATAATACCGCTTGGGATTCATTCCCAGCCTTAATTAATAGATTATAACCATAACGCTTCAAATTTCCTTGAGGAATGGTACCAACTTTCTTCTCAAGGCATTCGTATCCTTTAATGATGTTGTTGCACCCTTCCTTGTACGAAGCAACATACCAAATTGGCTCAGGTAATACCCTGGGAGCAATTTTCTTGGCAACACACAAGTCAGAGCACTTTGGAATATAGTCAAATTCAGAATCCAAAACGTTTTGAATATTATGTAATTTTGCACTGCCAGAAAATCCGCAAATGTTGCCACTTTTGATATTGGAAAGGGCAATCATAGCTTTGGAATGATCCTGAAAAGTTATATATGCTTCAAAATCTTTTTTGTCTTTTGAGAGTTTCAGCTTCATCCTTTCAATCTCTCCGAAAGGTTTAAAATGAGTGAACAATTTTTCATAATTCATATCAAGTGCAATGCCCGTACAATACAAGACTACAATTTACATTTGCACTGCCAGATTTTTTAATCCCCTGGCATCCTGGGGATGAAGGAATAAATGGTTCCAGTGTGTAAATACTGGAACTGGAGGAAAGGTCCTTTTTAGTTCCCTGGTCGCCAACCGAGTTGTCATTACTTGAAGTCGCTAAAGTCGTCAACAGTGCCGGTGGAGAGTCAGCAAATCCAGGGAAGGGGGGGGGGGGGGGGGGATCATTAGCCGAATTATCCATAAGACGGTTTTAGTTTGTTTGAGTAAATGTTTTTGTGTTTGTTTAACCTGCTTGAGAATATTAAGAAAGTGTCACACGTTGGAAAGGACATTTACATTCTCCACTATCGGCACAGTGAGAGCATACTTCCCAGATGATCCGCTCCATACCCTACCCGTAGGATCGCATCAAAACAGATACAGAGGCACAGGTGTAAGCTAAACCCGCCGGTTAGGACTGAGACCATAAAATCATGGAATCATCCCCCCTGCATCTGTAATGACGGGCTTCCGGCCTTTAGCCGAGAGTCCTATTCCCAAAGATTGGATCCCCCTGGATTCCGATGACCCAACCTCCGGGAACAGTTCCGCCAAAAGGTTCAAACCATCTTCGAGACGGCTGACGTCATCCTATACTCTCACTTATAGCTTTGAATGAAAATCCTTCCCAACCGTGATCCCTTCTCCCATTCATCAAACCTGCATGATGTAACGAGTGTGGAAATATCCACGCTATTTACTAGTGAAAAATTGATAAATTACAAAAAAAAAAAAGAAAAAAAAAATTTTCTTTATAAAAGAAATATTACAATAGGATTGGACAGCAAGAAGAAAGTAGGATGCTAAAAATAGGGAGAGGTCGAAATGAACAAAAAAGGAATTAGAGAAAGACTAAAGAGAGAAATTTAGATTCGAGACTTGGGGGAGAGCCCTCTTGCCCGTTTCAAGGCTGCACCAAGGAAGAAACATTCCAAGGTGAAGCCAAGAAACTTCGTCAAGGCATTCTCTCATTAAGAGGGATATGCTTCAATAACTTGCGTGTATATATATATATATATATATATATATATATATATATATATATATATATATATATATACATATATATATATATATATATATATATATATATATATATATATATATATATATATATATATATATATATATATATATATGTGTGTGTGTGTGTGTGTGTGTATATATATATATATTATATATATATATTATATATATATATATATATTATCTTGCTTGTGCCTTGTATGATAAGGCGCCCTATGAGGTAATGTTAGGACTAGCGATAATCTATACGCTAAGTCGGTTGGTATTGCACTTCCATCTCAATGGAGTGTCTGGGGTTTTGTAGATCACTTACGAAGTCGGTATTATCTTTACGACGATGTGTTAAAACTCATGGTTCGGTGAGGGTTCTTGTAGAAAACACAAGGTATAAAAATAGTATATTCTTCTGAAGTTTTACATGATGAAGATCAGGTATGATCGTCAAGTCTTCTATGACGATAGCTGATCGCTTCTGCCAATAAATGATGGCTTAAGCCATATTCCTCTACATGATAAAAGCTTAGGTAAAGAGGTACAGGTCTTCTAATGACGATAGCTAGCTCTGTTCTGCTCGTCTACCATCTCTGTTACAAGTTATGAAGGAACAGACAGTAGTTCGAACATATGAACATACTATCAGATGACATAGTTTCATACGAACACACAATCAAATGAGACACGCTACAGATCACGTAGGCCGTTTGAATAATAGGTCGGGGTAGGGGTAGTTGTCTCAAGCAGGGAGCTTGGACTAATGTTTATAAACAATTGAATGACTGCAGGTGACGGCATGTTATCTTAGCTTACATATTTATTGTATACGTCATCTTTTAGCGTTCTCTAAGTCTGATACATTCCTGCAAGCAATTGGTTTTTGACCTCTTAGTTTTTAGACTTTTATTATATATGGAACTAACATTCCATATTTTTATTATGTAAACACTTAACATTAGCTCGGTCAGCTACCAAAACCAGCTACTGAATATTACTCAAACTTGACTTGCATTTGACTTATAGGAGTGTGATACAGACACTATGTGAATATATATATATAAGTAGATAAAAATTCATGGTGTACATGAATTGATTCAAGTAATAAGATATAAAACAATGATATTGGTAAATAATAGTGATCACATGATATATATAATGATACAGTTTTTCACTTCATCTCATTAAGATACATATGCTACAGAAAATACTAATGTACTCTGATAATTGCATAGAATGAAGATTAACATGATAAAAATCATATTTTAACTGATAAAAAAGTTCATATATGAATTGATAAATTATTAATGTTTATGCTGATTGATTCGTTGATTTTTATGCTAAATGTTATATATCTGATTCATTAATCATATACTAACTCATAAATACTGCAGATATTGGTATGATAAAAGGTAACAAGATTGAATTGATGAGGCCTACCTGCTTTGTTTCTATACATATGTATATTGGATTCCATAAAATTATGATTAATATATGTGCACTTTAAATAGATTCCTATTGCGTACACGCAAAAATATATTTAGATTCTGTTATTTATGATCATTTATATAAGAGATTCCTATTGCGTACACGCAAAGATATATTTCGACTCTGTTATTTATGATCAATTATATATATGGATACATGATACTATATATATAGGATACATGACACTTCATATATATAGGATACATGACCGAGGTTATACTACTTCACTTTTAACTAGCTTTCGAACAACTTTTCGTCCATTACACAGTTCCATGACAACCACCTTTGTAGCCAATTGAAACGGCCTTTTTGGTTCAATGGTTAAAACAAGGGGAAAATTTGCCTGGGCGGGTCCAACGTTCTATTTTGCGCTCATACTTATTCTCTGCATCCTAAGCTACACGATTCCGTTCGCGATGAATAAAAAAACATTCCCAGCACGAGTCCTTCGCCAGCAAAGTAGAGTTGAATATCCTTCGGGTCGTAATTGTCGGAAGATATCCTTTTTGTAGTCGATTCGACAGTATCCGGAGCATTCCGCATTAAAACGAGATTAACGACGAGATACGGTGTCGTCGAAGAAGTCCATGAAATTCCTTTCACATTGTAGGCGGTTGTTACTTGACTGTAGTCGTCCGCTGCGACGAACTATTTTTGAAGTTGCGATGTGAAACTCACGTACTGCAGGATACTGTAACCAGGTTCCATTAATCAGCCTGCAAGTGAAATTATACTTGTCACAAGGGCAAAGTAAATTCAGACGACATCCAAATACAGGGGAGGGGAGAGAGCCATTTAGACCAGACTTAACCCACATGAATTCGCTGATATTTTGGAATTCAAAAGAGTCAGCTGTACAAACTTTTTTATCCATGGCATTAACAATGAGTGAACCTATCCAGGTCTATGATGACTTGTAAAAATATCCAGAATTATAAAAAATAAATAGATATCATTACGAATCTCAAGAAAATTCGATATTACTGGTAGTAAGTTACTAGACAAAGAAGTGGAAAACGGAGCTAATTGTAAGATTGCCAGGCAACATAAAAGTCAAAGAGAAGATTAATCATGATTCTATGTGCCTAACAAAAGTTTCATATTCAATTTTCTCGTGCGCATCCTCTGAGGTTAACTTTTAAAAACATTGACTTAATAGGTAGGAGATGCAACGAAAAACCCACTATGTAACTAATTTCTAAATAAACTCTGGGTTTTTCAAGAAAATGTGACATTTTCCCATGAATGTTTTACTTGAATTGTAATAGGCTAATGTTGCAAGTAAATAATCCATATCCATATCGTGATACTTCTAAATGTCTATGAGTTGGTTCAGAAAAAATTAATTCATTTTGTGTTATAGAAATTCTATTTGCTATTTTGTTCATTAATTTTAAAATGATTGCAAGTCCTTAACTAATTGCATTACACACACGGATAAGAATATGTTATGTGGCCTGTCATGTGACCTATAAACCACCTGTGAAGTTCATGAGCTAAGCATTCCTTTCTCCAGTCAATCTGCTTTTGCAAGCAGAGACGACACACAGATGAAGCCTGTGAAGCAGATTATTGAGGTTAAAAGGAACAAATGCTGATACGGGCAATGATGACGTCGTCACTTGGCAGGAGATTGCTCTCAGCCAGCTAAGAGTTACGTTACTTGCTGTAAGAGATACGACTTTAGTATTTTCAAATGATATTTTAGTGTTTTTAATTCTCCACCCGCATGAGAAGAATGTCTGAAAAAAAAAACAACAGTACCAAAATTGAACAATATATTAGTTTCATGTTGGCATTATGTTAAATAAATATTCCTTATTCAAACTATATAACGAAATAGGTTTCCATACAAATTCTATATATATTATTAGCCCTGTATAAGATTCATATAGGATCATTCCATAGATAACATTTTCACTTCTAGACTTCCTGACTTTAAAATCTCTTTTATTTTATTTTATTTATTTTATTTATTATTAGTTTATTTATTTATTTATTTATTTAATTTTTTTTTTTCATTTACTACGAATATAAATCACCGGGACAGACAATATGTCAGTAGGTTTTGATATGTGTTTGAACTTTTAGCTAATTTGTCATTACTAAAGCGTTAAGTTAGAGTTCAAATCTTTACGCATATATATTTGGATATTTAATGGTTACGTTTTGCTTATGATATTATCGTGATTCCTTTTTTATTATAATTTGTAACCCTTCCGACTTCTTACGGAGTGTTTATTATGATTGACTCCACTTGTATCCATAGTTTATCTTATTTTTTTATATTTATTTATTTATATATTTTTTTATATATATTTGATAAATTAATGGTTGGCTTGAATATGTGGAAAAGTGTTCTAGCGGCGTAACTCGTAAGACATTGACACTTCCTATTTAATTATACCGGTGGATTCTACCAAACCGATTGACTCTGGGCGATAAAAATATATTGATTTTTGGTTTTCTTAATGGAAAGGAATTCACACAACGTGTTAAGGAGATTATTATTGATTTACACCACCCGAGTCACAGATTATTATGTGTTGAATTCCATATTTACTGATTTAGCACTCATAAATATTCGTAACGCACTCAATTGCGGTGTTTGTTTTTTTAGTGCTATTAATTCTATATAACGTGTCAAGGAACTATTAACACTAAGAAGTGTTTATTCCCTCTGTCAGACTCGTAATTCTGTTAATAATTCTACGTATATTCTTTCAAGGATGATTTGGCACAGGATAGGCCCCTAACTGACAGGTGTCTTATTGTATCCCTTGTTTTCATGACGTGTTTACAATTAGTTATGTGCTTTTTATATCTGTAAGCATTGTAGGCCAGAAAACAGTGATTTGGCTTTCTGTGAAAAAGGAGGGAACCCTGGATGACGGAATGCAACCAGTTTTTATGACGATTGGTATGAAAAAGATTATTACATAACTACCTGGTCATTAGTTCATCTGCTGTGTTCTTCGGGTTTTTCCTCGTCACAGACCTACATATAATATTACATTTGATTAAACATTATTCTGATACACATACTTTAAATGTACTTTTGCTTTAGGGTTTCTGCTCAAAAGTGTTTATTGTTTTTTGCTTAGCCACTGACCCTGTTTCCGTTTCGAAGTGTTCATTGTTTGGTGTTATGTCTGTTGACTCTTGCTTTGTTCAGTTTGTAACAGTTCTGCGCTCCAACCCAGATATTCAATGCTCGCGATCTCTTGGGTTAAGGAATTTTCTTGTTTAGATACGGTTTTAACAATAGGTACGGATGTTTTCTATATTTTTTAGTCCTAATAATGGTTCTTTGCGGTATGGTGCGGGCTTGCGGGATTAATGCGTCAGCTATGATATTTGCTTTCCCAGGTAGATATCTTATCTTGGCTCCAAAGACCTGAATGATCATTGTCACCGAGTTCCTTTTGGACTGTGATTAAAGCCTTTGAAAAAATCGGTAAAGGACTCATGTTCAGTAAGGACTTTATCAGGATAGCCATAGATTATGAACTTAAAATGTACTAGTGAGTAAGATACCTAGCCCTTCCTTGCTGTTACTGCATATTTACTTTCAGAGGCTTTAGTTTACGTGAATAAAAAGCTATAGGAAAGAACTGTTTATCATATTACTGAAGTAATACCCTCTTACCCCTTGGTCTGAGGCGTCTGTTGCATAAAAAAAATTCTTATTTAAATCAGGGATTTTTTAAGTTAGGTAAGCTGCATTTTCCGCTTTTAAGATATCGAACGCCTGTTGATGCTTTTCAGACCATAATAAATCTACGTTTCTTCGTAAGATCTGTTAAAGGAGCTGTCATGATTGAAGAGTTACATATTTTACATACGATTGTAATACCCACTAAAGCGCGAAAGTGCTGTATCCCCCCTTTTACGTTAATAAGTACCGAAAGGTTATGAATAGCCGACACCATTACCATGGACTACTTAAGACCTTGACCAGACACATAAAACCTAGATGAAAACATGTTCGGTTTTAAAAACTCATTTAGATATTTTACTCTGAGATTATTGTCTTTGTCTCTGTAGCACTAGCTCTACTTTATGTGAATGTACTTCTAAGGTATTAGAAAAGATTACAAGATCATCCATATAGGCATGTAGGTTATCCCCTAAAAGTCTCCAAACACTATATTGTAATTGGGGCGCAACGTAAGCCAGAGGCATATGTAAAAATTGATAATGTAACCCCTGAGTGTGCTGAAAACGGTATATGAGGTACAATCACTTAGGTAATGGTATCAGGTAAAAGCCTGTAAGTAAGTCCAAGTTGGTGAAAAAAAAATTTATTCTAACCTAACAGAGATAAGATGTCTTCGGTACATCGCACTGGAAACCTATCGGAAGTCGTTTCCTTCGTTTTAAGCGACAGTAATCTGCGCAGATACGCCCAGTCCGATCTTTTATGGCATGACGTTTGAGGGAAAAATTATATGGGCTTATTTGATTTCCTAATGGCTCCTATTACTAACATTTTTTCAACTCCGTCGTTTATCTCTATTTTGAAATTTCATTGAGATGTCTACCCGAAGGTACGATACTAGCTTTATGTTTGTCCTTAGACCGTATTTTGTGTTAAATTACATCCGTTTTTCTCCAGAGATCACTCGCCAGTGGAGAAACTTCCTGGTATTCAGGTAAAAGATAAAAAAAAATTCTGCTGAATCACCTCTGCTTGAATGACTTTACGGATATTACTTTAGATAGATTATCAGAGAGATTCATCCGCTACTGGTTGGGCGTGATTAAAAATTAGCAACAATAAAAAATGCGATATTTATAACTTCCGTATCCACGATATGTATACTTTTAGGGCTTTGTTCGCGGAAATCGTTTATATTTTTTTTTCGAGTGTCGGGAAGGATTAAAATTAAAAAATTTCATTTCCCAGCAAAGTCTTTTTACACGCACTAAGACATTCGAGGGTGCAATGCTTCTCGAGGATTTTTGCGTGCAAAGTACGACTGCGGTTGTGGGAGAATTCTGTTGGGTCATTTGAACAATGTTACGATTTATGAGACAAATGTATAGTTCCTTTATATAGTTATTATTTGATTAACTGTCTCATTTTTGTTCAACGGATTTTAATATGTTTGAAGGTTTATAGGATTTTCCTTTGATAAACACGCCTTATTTTGCAGATGTAAGATAATATTTTTGTATACCCTAGATGGATCTTACAATTACACTACATACCGATCAATGTTTTTTTATAACTATAAGGGTATTCTGTAAGCGCTCGCTTATCCGGACTTCTCATTAGGGAAGTTCGAACAACAGACGGTGATCCGTAAATACAATATTTACGTGTATTAAAGAAATAAAAACAAGATATTCTAATTTTTTACGGCGCGTACAGTTGGGCTTAATCCACCAGTACTCATAATAACTTATGTATTAAAAAAAACGAAAACCTGCTCTGATACTTTATACGGTCGTGTGTTTCATAGGAAAAATCCTTTTTAATTCAAAAAGATATCGGTATGTATGAACCAACATCGCTTTTCCCCACTCTGCTAGAGTCGCTTATTGTGTGGAATTTGCTTCGCTTTGAAAACTTCGGCAGTTTTTTTGACTAACCTTGACCGCTTGACTAGGTGACACAGTAACCGAGTTTGCTTGTTTGATTCTGAAAGGCTACTGTTTCTATTTCTTTTTGTAATAATTAGGATCCTTCTCTTTATTACCATCGGCAACGTATTGTGTGTTTTTAGCATTATGTTGCTGGTTACGTATACAGCAATGAATGACGAACTATTAGGAACTGAGCGATTACTAATAAGACAAGTTATCACTACTGCATACAATTTTAACTGTTTGTACTTCATTTCTTTGCTAAAATTTGAAATAGTGAGGGATCCTGGTCAGCGCATTTAGCCTGATGAAAGTTTTTTACAGACATGTTTTATTCCTTGCAATCCAGCCGTATTTTTAAAGTTAAGTTGAGTCATTGAGGTTCGATATTTTATATAACTCAAAAACTCAAGGCTAAAACTGCGATCGGGACTTGCAAAGGAGCATTTATTGTCATGACCCGAAATAGTGTTACCTCTAATTTATATAGATTGTACGGGTGTTCACTTGTTTTTTGTGTGTTTCTAATCACTACGGTGCTTAACGACCCTATCCCATTGCATCTGTATAAAATACAGACCGTCCACTGCGTAAACGCATATTCACTGTTTAATATGATTTGTTACGTAAGGGATTAATAATCACCCAAAATGATAAAATTAACATAGTATATGATTATGATATTTCAGTAGAACTTCTGGAAACAGACACTCAAAGATAAAAACTCGCAGTAGCGAAATCTCAATGATAGATAATTTCTGTAAAAAAGTAAGATGAAGAAGGTCTCGGAACTTCAGCCACAGGAATAACGAAATTCGACCTGCAAAGGAAACACTCAAAGTTACTCCAAATGAATAAAAAATGTACTTAGCTTGCTTTTGTGGGAAGTCACGGTGTTCCGATAACGACACACGCCTTGGTCCTCCTTCTCTATTTAGCGGGACGACCTGGTTTGGCTTCAGTTTCCCCGTGCGCGTTGTTTCGATGATTCGAGCCCTTGAAAATCCGATGCTGCAGACGCGTTCGGTTTGTTTCTTGCAGTGCCGGAAACGCTCACTAACGATGTTTTCTTGAATGATTCTAATGAGAGACGAAGCTTCCGTTGCCGTAGGAAAAAGACACGTCGGTTTTGTTTCTTGAAGTTATTCACTAACGATGATACTAAGTTGCTTGACGAATCTTGTTGTTTTCTGAAGTCGCTCACTAATGATGATACTAGGTTGCTTGAAGAATCTGCTGCTTTCGTCGTCGTTGACTTCATGATTTATTATTCTGTTTTTCTTCGTAGGACGTTGTAGAGTTCTTCTGGTCCGCTGGCCACCAAATATTAGGGCTTGTGCATTGTATGATAAGGCGCCCTATGAGGTAATGTAGACTAGCGATAATCTATACGCTAAGTCGGTTGGTATTGCACTTCCATCTTCAATGGAGTGTCTGGGGTTTTGTAGATCACTTACGAAGTCGGTATTATCTTTACGACGATGTGTTAAACTCATGGTTCGGTGAGGTTCTTGTAGAAAACACAAGGTATAAAAATAGTATATTCTCGAAGTTTTACATGATGAAGAATCAGGTATGATCGTACAAGTCCTTCTATGACGATAGCTTGATCGCTTCTGCCAATAATGATGGCTAATCCTATTCCTCTACATGATAAAGCTTAGGTAAAGAGGTACAGGTCTTCTAATGACGATAGCTAGCTCTGTTCTGCTCGTCTACCATCTCTGTTACAAGTTATGAAGGAACAGACAGTAGTTCGAACATATGAACATACTATCAGATGACATAGTTTCATACGAACACACAATCAAATGAGACACGCTACAGATCACGTAGGCCGTTTGAATAATAGGTCGGGGTAGTTGTCTCAAGCAGGGGAGCTTGGACTAATGTTTATAAACAATTGAATGACTACAGGTGACGGCATGTTATCTTAGCTTACATATTTATTGTATACGTTCATCTTTAGCGTCTCTAGTCTGATCACATTCCTGCAAGCAATCTGGTTGAACCTCTTTAGTTTTAGACTTTTATATATATGGACTAAACATTCCATATTTTTATTATGTAAACACTTACATATATATATATATATATACCTATTATATATATATATATATATAAACTTATAAAACATACATACATTTTTCGTAGTTTATCCATATGAAATCAAGACGTGTTTCGAAGCAACCAAACCTTTTTAATTTAATTTAAATATATATATATATATATATATATATATATAATATAATGTGTGTATATATATATATATATAATATATGTGTGTGTGTGTGTGTGTGTGTGTGTGTATATATATATATATATATATATATATATATATATATATATATATATATATATATATATATAAACTTATAAACATACATACATTTTTCGTAGTTTATCCATATGAAATCAAGACGTGTTTCGAAGCAACCAAACCTTTTTAATTTAATTTAAAGCTCAAGAAATAGTATTTAAGCACATGAAAACATTTTTGCAAAATTCTCTCTCTCTCTCTCTCCATCCGATCTTCAGAGATATTCTTCCGATCGTGGCTAAAGATTTACTTGCATGAGAAATATAATTGATATAAGTGAGCTTATTCATAAACAGTCGGTTAGTTGACCAAAATGCTACATGAAAACATACATATGCCTAGTAAACCAAACTAGTGACGAGATATTAGTGATAGGCTTACCTGAAGCAACAGTAGCATTATTATAAAGATTTTGTGTCGGTATGGCATCTTTTTTTAAATTTCGGGCAGTCTTAGGGCAGTAATTGAGCAATTCGAGCCTAAAGTTTCTGGCAAAATCATTGGGTTGGAAACGTGACGAACAAATTCGTGCAGTTTTGGCATTGATACCATCACTTCTTTTGTATGTATTCTCCCACTTCTTACATAGTTCTACATCTTTTGGGAAACTGTAAAATCTAATTTTTTCACTTCCATCAGTTATATTGGTCATATAAGAATTGGAGCCCCCATATATGGCACGTATTACCATGATGAATCTGCCCTCGCAAATGAAAACATAAACATGTGAAAAAACGCGGGATATTTCCCGCCTATGTGTCGCCTGGCTGAACTCTCTAAGTCTCTAGGTGACGTCATGCGCATGAGCGTTGAAAATGGGACCTCTAGGTAATTCACCTTATCTTATTCCATCTTGGTGTTTATAATGTCTGCAAAATCAGTGGTAGGTGCGCGAAATGTCGAAAGAAAATGAAATACATCCTTTTTCAAGGCTTCATGATCCAAGGATGATGATGGAAACTAGGGTTTCGATACTTCTGAGGATTTCTTTTTTTCAACTGTCACCATTTCATTTGCTCGGTATTTTGTGACCCCATCTTCTTGTTTCTCATTACCTTTCCTTGTTTCTTTTATTTATACTTAGAATGATACGAGGTCTTTGGATTCTCTTATCCTTTAGTCTGGTTTCTTTTTTCTCTTATTTCATATGTATTTGTGTGTTTTCATCTTAAATGATGACTCAGTTGTCTTGCCTTTCTATCGATACTGGACAGTCTTCCAATTAGTCTCATGTGCTAATGCCAACTCCTCTTGCCTTTTTAGTCTTCAATATTTTAATTACTTATTGCCATTTTATGCAAGTTGGTTGTGCTGGAATTTCTTATATTTATAGATCATTTATTATAGCTTGCTCCTAAGTGTCGATTTCAGTCTGATATGCAGAACCTGAATGCGACAGCAGATTTAAAATCCACTCATCTCTCTCGTGATAGATCATTGGATAAGACCCACTGTCACTTCTGGTCGAATCCGAAAGACATAAAATCGAACTGACCGGGGCAGGTGCACTTATATATAGTTATCCCAAATGTAAAGAGAATTCTGTATTAAAGGATAATTTTGAGTCTTAATATTTGTGTTAAATAAGAAAAAAGATAAAAAGAATAGTTACGAACCTATCATATACTTTCATTATATATATATATATATATATATATATATATATATATATGTGTGTGTGTGTGTGTGTGTGTGTGTGTGTGTGTGTGTGTGTGTGTGTGTGTGTGTGTGTAACTGAATCACGAAAGTTTGAAACGGGATAAATCCATAAATAAAGGTAATCTGCTGAGTAAAAGGACGTTGAAAGTCGAAAAGATCTTTGCAGAAACTCCGTTGTTTATTTTTCCTTCGTGGCTTATACCTTTTATATATATATATATATATATATATATATATATATATATATATATATATATATATATATATTATATATGTAATATATATATATATATATATATATATATATATATATATATATTTATTTATATTTATATATATATATATATATATATATATATATATATATATATATAAATACACTGTGAATCTCATTTGTCTCATCCATGAAAAAGGTAACATTAAAGCGCATCTCTGATATTTTCCTTCTTTCTCTCTCTTGCTTATCTCACATTTCTCTTGTCTTTCGCCTGTGCTGCCGCCTGTTCGCACTTTTCCAGAAGTACAGAGATCAGTAATCGAGATGCATAAAAGCCAAGAGCACAGGAAAGTCGGCCTCACTTTCTCCCATGCTCGAGTTCAGTTGAGGTGACCCAGGTCACACATGATAGACTAACTCCCCCACCTGGAAGCTGGAACTCACGTGGTGTGGCCCCCCTTGATCAGTGCTTTGAAGTAGTTGACTTCCTTCAACTACATATTTACGAAGATATATATCTCAGCAGAAAGGTACGTGCAAATGAGTGATGGCAATCTTCTTATATTTCATTTTTTGTCCTTTTATCAGTGCTTGTGCGATCCACCATAGTGACTCATTCAACCCCACAGCTGTGCTCCCTTGGAAGATACCTTGGTTTAAGAGCTGTGGTTCCCTAGGAAGTGATTGTGTTTAATTTCCTCTTTGCCTTCTCAGAAATCTCACTATTTATGTTAAGCTCATATCCAACCCCCTTGTAGCACATGTATTTATACGTTGTACATGTTGCAGGTCTACTGCAAAATGCTGTGGTGAAGGTGGATTCTTCCCTGTCCTTCTGCCCTGGGCCCGAAATTACACACTGCAAATCATCACACGTGTTCATTGCTCCCAGCAGTTAATCTATTATCTGGCTTTATGTGAGGATCATTAGCATCCTTATTGTCGCCTTGAAATCAGTAGAGTAATGTTAAGGTGTAAATACATTCCCTTATAAATTGAACTCTCAGAGTTCCCTAACGATTTTTCCCTTAACGTGTGTTTGGCCTTCAGCCCCCTGTGTTTTGGCTCTGTTCAAACTGATTGGCCTCCACGTTAGTCGTAGTAAAAAACGAGGCATTTTCTATACAGGAGCCATCAAACTTAAATCAGAATAATATATATAGTATATATATTTTTACGATTCTGCTCTGGGATGATGCTAATTTCTGGGTTTAGACACAATTACTTACTTACCATATGAAATTCTGCGATCTGACTGCTATAAGAGCAGGAAATCGTAAAAACAGAAGAAAAGGGGTTTTATTACATGAGCTGAAGGCTTTTACTTTAAGGAATTGTAGATAAATAAGTTAGGATAACTTTAAAATCACTTGTGTTTACATTAACATGATCAGAAGATAAAAGCTGAATACTAAGATATAGCAGATCCTGGGTAATAATCAAAGTACGAGGACATGGGGAAGGCAGCCGCAATCAAGGCAAGAAAATTCCACAGCTAAAGGTCTCTCTGTAACAGAAAGGATTACGAGTTAAGGCCAGGCAAGGCACAGATATATCAAGCAAGGTCATGGTAGTGCACAGAAGGGGCCAAGGACTTCCTTAACATACGTCTTCCACACAATAAAAGAAAGCACTTATTAAACGATACACTGCACAGGCAAAAGTGAGGCTGATATGAACACTGGCTCTTTGAAACAGAGCCGAAAGTTTAGCAAAAGAATTACAAAATGCACGTGACTGATTAAGAACATCTGTATATAGAACACATTACCTGGTCATTGGGATGGCTTGGTGTCAGAAATAGGGTTTGATGGAGGCCTAGGTAAGGTATGGCA
Source organism: Macrobrachium nipponense (assembly GCF_015104395.2). Classification (NCBI taxonomy): domain Eukaryota; kingdom Metazoa; phylum Arthropoda; class Malacostraca; order Decapoda; family Palaemonidae; genus Macrobrachium; species Macrobrachium nipponense. The sequence continues at coordinate 39,432,833 of NC_087213.1, forward strand.
CACTGTAAAGTATATTTGTTTCGACCATGCGGTACGCAGTAATGGCGCCTGGACAGAGGCAGGTGGAAAAGGGATTAAGGAGCTGCTGGACAGAAGTTGCCCCCATGGTTCCAAAATCGTCTCTGGTTTTTCCAGTTGCGTGGGCTTCCTCTGACTCCTATTCCTTCCCATTTTCTATGTCAAGGTGTGCGAGCACGTGTGATTTTGCAGTACTCGTGGTCAAATCAACACCACCTGGTCAACCTGAATTGAGACATTCATGAACTGCCACATGTTCAAACAAGGAGAGAAGAGAGAGAGAGCATTTAAAGAATTTAGGAAGGGTCCAAGGTTCAAGGTCACCTTTTTTCAGTCAGCAATAAGTGAAAACGTCATGTTATTTGATTCGATGAAGCTTTGGGCGGAGGATTGCTTGGAAAGTATTTAGCAAACACCCCCCCCCCCCCCACAAGAGAGAAATGATAAGGAGATTGGAAATATCATATACAATAACCTTAAATTATTTTCTTTAAAGCAATTAAGTAATCTTGTACTTAAGGCCGGGTTAATTATACGCAGTAAAGGCATGCAGTTAGTTTGCCTTGATGAGGCATTACAATGAACTATACGTGGTCTTTGGTTAGGTGTTGCCTGTTGCTTGGGACGATGGCACAGTGTCAGACATGGCACTGATGTCAAGGGTGCCTATGGGCATGGATTAGATATGTGAACGAAACAGCATGACAGTATTATTAATAGGAGCCACTTTTGGTTGTCCTATTCATTGGCTTAGATATTTGTTAAAATATTACAGATACTCGATATTTATGAGTGTTTAATGAAGAATTTAGGATTAATGTACCAAGATCGTTTCTTGACTTTGAAAAGGTTAAATCATCGTTGGGGGTGCCAGGTTGGTCACGCAACGGTGGCACTTCAGCTTAAGTAAGGAAGTCAAGAGAATTACAGCACAAACAGATCTGGCAATTTGGCACTCTGCATTCGCAATAACAAAAAAACAAAACAAAAGGGGGGAGTTATTATAGGTTCAGGAATAGATTCATGAATGGGGGAAGTTTGCCAAGAAAGTTTACTAAATAGAGGGATGAAATTACGAATTAAGGAATAGTGAATTCTAGAGAGATAAATACACAACAACAAAAAAAATAACAAAATAAAGCAAAACAAAAGAGTGAGAAAATAATAGAAAAAAATTATCAAAGTTTGGGAAAAGCAAATATTACAAGAAGAAGAGAGTTTAGAATTTTGAGGAAGTATGAATTAGGGAGGAGACCTGCCATCCTCCTCTGGTTTAGAAGTACCAGTTACATTTGAAAGGTCATTTGAGGCGCTTGGCTAGGTTGGTACTAGTGCGAAGAAAACTCGTGGGTTCTCTCAAGCTCCCTGAAAGCTCTACACCAAGTACCTTTTTTTCTTGGTCCTCTTTCAAGCTTCCAGCCACCTGGTAACATCTGTTGCAGTTCCTTAAGTTCTTCCCTCTTGATTTGAGACTGCCTTGACGAAGTTATGCATTTTCAGCTGACTGCTGAAAATGCATAGCGGGCAAGAGGGCTTTCGAACTGGGAGAAATATCTCCCAGTTCGAATCCAAAAGTCTCAATTTTCCTCTTACTTAAATTTGTTTCCTCTCTTCTACTATCTTTAACTCAGTTGCTCACCTAGCTGTCCCCTTATCCCCCCTTCTTCACTAAAACCTTCTTATGGGTTGGGCAGGGGCTGGGCTCTTGCGCATTGGCTCTTTCTTGATCCAAATGGCAGAGACTGTAGAGGTTTGGTCCGCCTCTCGAGTATGTTTGGACCCTGAGGATGTTGATATGATTTCAATAGCAATATCCATTGGGGCGGAACTACCTATGGGGGACTTGCCTGCGGAATCCGGGGAGGTATAGTCTCTACGGTAGGACTCTCGGCATTCTTTCCGGTGTGCCCTCTATTGTAACATGAATGGGGATGATTGCATACTAGTTATGCCCTCAGTCCTATCAAGCGGGTTTTGCTTTTACACTTGATTCCACTCATGTTATGGTAGAGCTATCCCTTCGGGGTAGGGTAGGGAAGTGGATATAGGGAGTCAGTCTCTGCTGAGTGTCTTTGGTGAGAGAGGGGTTGATGCGGGGGGGCCTGGTTTTCTGCCTGATTTGCAATAGGTTTTTCAAATTTCTGCTTAAGGATTAATGAATAACGACCCTATGATAAACTCCCCCGGACAATGCGACCTCCTGACACTACCCTCCTCTTCGACCTCTGGCACGGACAAGGACAATCCTATAGAAAATTCAATTGTACAGAAGACGACCCATGGCAAGACCTTGGATGTGGCTATGGAAAGTTCTAGTAGTGGTGAGAGAATCCTCTATGTTGATTCTCTTCTCCTCAGATTTAAATTTTGTTGCATTTATGGAAATGTTTGGAAGATATGGTGAAATTAAAGTTATTAAGTATTGTGAAACTGAAGATTTTGCATATTGGAGGGTTTGGATTGAGTTTACTACTCATAAGAATGCCATGAATGCTTTCAAGTGTTCACATAAGGAAAAATTAAAGTGTGTATTAATACATAAAATGCCCCAGAATATTGAAGTAGATTCCTTTTATCCAGCTAGAGTCAGTCAGGAACTTCGAGATGGGAAACGTAAGGTGAGGACACCTCTACCTGCCAGGTGGCTGATTGTTTCAACAAAATCAGACTTTTGTAATCTTTTCCACTTCAGGAAACATTTAAGAACATTGGTAGGAGCAATGACCAACTCAGATATTACTAGATTTGGAAAGAACAGTTTTTTGGTCCATGCAAAGTCTTATAGACAAGGCCACATGATCTCTAAACTGAAAAATACTAATATGATAAAAGAGGTCAAACCACACTATAGTTTTAGTTATGCTAAGGGAGTGGTTTTTAGTCAGACCTATATGAACTGTCTGACGAGGAATTGCTGGAAATGTGTGATGATAAAGTTTGGAAGATTTTCAAGGTTCCAAGGTCAAGAATGATTATTTTCACTTTCACTAATGATGAAGTTCCTGATTATGTATATGTTGACAAGGAGAGATTTCATGTTAGACCTTTTAAGCATAGACCACTCAATGCTTCATATGTTTGGATATGGCCACTCGTCAAAGGTGTGTACTCGAAACCAGTTATGTGCTGCCTGCTCTTTACAAAAGCATGAAGGCGAATGTTCTAATCCAATATTATGTATAAATTGTAAGGGAAATCATAATGCAAGGCATAAGGAATGTGAGTCATTTAAAAAGAAGTGGCAGCCATAGAGAAAGCTCATGCTGAACATCTAAGTATTGGCCTGGCAAAAAGACTTTTGTTCCCAAGACCTCAATATAGTGAGTAGTGAAAATTGGAAAATCGAATAAAAATGATCAAACTAGGATGCCAACTTCAAGCCAAAGCTTCAGCTATCCCCTTCTGAGCTCGAAGTAGTTCAGCATCTCCGCCTTCACCCAAGAAGGCACCTTTGTCCCCTCCCGATGGGCCTCCTCTGGGCTTCTGGGAGGTCTCTCGGGCTTCTGATGTAGAAGCCTCACAGGCAGCTTCACTGCCTGATCTGGGTATGTCCCAGAATGACACCTTGATCAGTGCACCTCATAAGGCTCAGGTGCACGCTGCAGAGACGGTGCCTCTTAGAAATAAGAGACCCCGCACTCCTTCATCATCTCCACCTATATCCCCACACCATAGTAGGGTTCCCAAGAGAGGAAATAGCAGGTCTCTTGAGGATCTGCCAAGTTCTTCTATGAAACAAAGACCAAGACCAAGTCTTTCCAGACAGCCCAATCCAAGTCCAAAAAGTAAAAAAAAAAAAATCTAATAGTAAATAATGGCTCTATGTCAGTGGAACATACGAGGTTTCCATTCAAACAGAGAACAGGTCCGGGTGGGCCTTTTCAAGGAGCATAATTTAGCTGCCCTTTGTTTGCAAGAGACTAAACAATTGTAATGTTTCTCCTAACTGTGGACAGAACTTTATTTTTCACAGATCTCCACCACCTGTAGGTGAAACGTTCTCATGGTGGTACATGTATTATTGCGGCAAAGTCATTACCACAAAAAGTTATCAAATTAGACTCCATACTGCAAGCTTGTGCAACACAGATTTTCATCAATAAATGGGTCACTCTGTGCTCTCTTTATCTAGAACCTGGCCTAGAAACTCGATTGGTGGACAGAGCTGGCAATCCAAGACAATTAGAGGTTGAAGATTTGCAATCACTTTTAGACCAACTACCTCAGCCTTTCATTCTGATGGGGGATTTTAATGCAAAACATACTTTGTGGGGGGAAGGTAGGTGTGATCACCGTGGACTTATAATTGAAAGATTAATAGATTGCAATGATGTAGTTTTAATGAACAACGGTTCTCCTACAAGGTTTGATGTAGCCCATAACTCTAGTTCAGCAATTGATCTTACAATATGTTCGTCGTCATTACGATTAGATTATAAGTGGTCAGTGGATGAAAATCTCTATGGAAGCGACCCACTATCCCATCCATCTAAGTATGTACAAAATATACCCTCCCCATCTTTACCCAAGTGGAAGATAAAGGAGGCAGATTGGCAGCTGTATGAAAAATCTACCCAAGTCAATCGTAAGGCCAATGAATTTCCTTGCCCTCAGCTGCCTACGAATATCTTGCTAGTATAATGATTGGAGGGGCAATGATGTCAATTCCTAAAACATCAGGGAAACCCCGTTGTCCACTGGTACCTTGGTGGAATAGTAAATGTGCCTTGAGTAGGAAAATTGCAAGAGCCAGTTACAAGCGATATCGAAGGCGTCCTGTCTTAGTTAATAGAATAATATACAAGAGAAACCTCGCCAACAAAAGCAAGTCTTTAAAGAAGCAAGGAGGGAATCCTTCATCAAGTACATATCAGAATTAAAGTATAAAACTCCCGCCACTTTCTCTGGTTTGGGATAGAATCCGTAAATTACTAGGGAAATTTTCCCCTTCCCCTTTACCGATTTTGAAAATCAACTTGGTAGTTATATCGGATGCAAGAGAGGTGGCAGAGGCTTTTGCTCGGCACTTTTCCAGCATTTCAAGCCCCAGTCACTACTCCCCTGAATTTCGCAATATTCTAAACATGACTAATAGTTAATCCGCCTGTTTGTTTCTAACTCTGAGGCATATAACTTTCCATTTAGTATTGTCGAATTCGAATATGCCTTATCTTTGTCCTCTCCAACATCACCTGGAGAAGATGATATTATTTATGCCATGATTTTCTCATTTACCTCTGGAGTCAAAAAAATTCTTTGTCGATGTTTTAAATGAATTCTGGTGCTCAGGGACTTCATACAGTTGTGGAAAAACTCTGTCATAGTTCCTTTTTTAAAACCCGGAAAGGACCTAGTCATCCCAAGTTATAGGCCTATTGCTCTTACCAGCTGTGTCTTCAAGATTTACGAACGAATGGTGAATTTTCGTCTGATATGGTTATTAGAAACAAAGAGCCTGTTGTCGAAGAGGCAATTTGGCTTCCGCAAGAATCGTAGTACTTTGGATCCCTTATTATGTCTCACACGTGAGATTCAGAATGCTTTTGCTGTCCAAAATCAAACCATTGCAGTGTTCTTTGATCTGGAAAAAGCGTTTGATACTACCTGGAGGGCAGGTATTTTAATGCAGCTGGTTGAATGGCGTATTGGTGGCAATATGTTTAATTTTGCCAAAGACTTCCTGTCTGACCGGTACCTTAAAGTTAGAATTGGGTCTACCTTCTCATCAGAGTATCTTCAGGAAGAAGGCATTCCACAGGGGAGTGTGCTTAGTCCAACCTTTTTTAATATTGCCATTAATGGTTTACTTGAACATCTCCCTGTTGGAGTAACTGGTCAAGCATTCGCGGATGATATTGTTATTTTGTGTAGTAGAGCTACTGCAGTTGAAGCTTGTACTAAAATTCAGATTGCAATTAATGCTGCTACTACCTGGGCTAATAGTAAAGGTTTCAAATTTTCTGCTGAGAAAACTAAAGCTATACGTTTTTGTAGAACACGTAGAAGGGAAGAGATTCCAACCTTATTTTTAGAAGGTTCTATTTTGTTGTATGAAGATGAAGTCAAATATTTAGGAATTATTTTTGACAAAAAATTGACTTTTGCTGAACATATAAATGAGACTGCAGTTAATGTTAAACAACGGTGCAATATTCTTAAAGTTGTTAGTACCTGAATTTTGGAGCTGACCGTACTACTTTATTAAGAATTTATCAGGCCCTATGCTTGAGTAAGATTGATTATGGATCTCAGATTTATGGCTCGGCATGTAAGACCTTGTTAGGCAAAGCTGGATGTAGTACACAATATGGCATTGCGTATTTGTACAGGTGCTTTTAAAACTTTTCCTGTTGAGAGCCTTTATGTAGATTCTGGTTTTCCTCCTCTCTTCATTCGGAGGGAGGAACAGGGTCTCCGATATTTGTCACGAGCACTAACCTCTCAGTCTAATCCAAATTTTAAGTATATAAAACATCCTGTTGACAGAGCACCAACTAAACCTACATTACCTAAGCCCCTTGAAGTTAGATTAAACATCAGTGCGAGAGAGGTAGGCCTTATTCCTCCACTGGTTATGGAAACAACATTTTCTAAATTCCCTCCATGGTGTAGGCCTCCTTTAGATATTTGCCAAATTAGAGACAACAAAAAAGATCAGCTCAAGCTGTTCAGCTTAAAAGTAGCTTCTTGGCCATGTTTCTGAGCATAGTAACTCGATTGCTGTATATACAGATGGGTCAAAATCAGCAAATGGAGTTGGATGTTCTGTCATCATCGGTGAGAGAACAATTAAAAAAGCCTCCCTATTAACTTCTCAATTTTTAATGCTGAGATTTATTGCTCATTTTTTAGTGTTTTAAAATTTTATTTTTAGTACAGGTAGCACTGGGGACTCATATATTATTTATTGTGATTCCCAGAGTTCTCTATCTGCACTACAGAAGTTGATGCCATCTAATCAACTCATTCAAGAGGTGCAGGATTGGTTGGTCCTCCTGCATTCTCGAAAACACATCAGTGTGAAGTTTTGTTGGGTTCCCTCGCATGTGGGAATTCGTGGTAATGAGCTGGCTGATACAGCCGCTAAGCAGGCAGCTTCCTCCCGGGCTTCCCACTCTGTGAGGGTTCCCGTGAAGATTTTAAACTTTTTTATTAAATCATTTTGTAGGACTAAGTGGCAGAATCACTGGTCCAACTTGAATAGTAATTTAAAGCTGAAATTGATCAGACCTTCTGTTCATCCCTGGTCCCCTTCTGTTGGGATGGATAGAAGATTCTAGTATAGTTTTAACACGCCTGCGTATAGGGCATACTTTTTTAACTCACCGGTATCTTTTAACTAGTGGAGCAGAGAGGCAGGTTCCTCAATGCTCCAATTGTAATGTTGGCATTACAGTGAGGCATATATTTGTTGACTGTCCTCTTTATTTTAATCATAGACGTCGGTTTGGTTTCACCAAAACAAACTTTGTCAGATAGGAAGAGGGTGCTCCCACAGAGGAGATTTTTAAATTTCTTAAGGAAATCCATTTGTTTTATGATATTTAATTGAGTATTTTAATTTGAATTTGGTTTTAATCATTTGATTTAATTATATAAGTGTATCTTCTATTAGTAAAATATATCCCGTTGATATATATGCGCTGAATGGCCTTTGGCTCCGGCGCGTGGCAAATGGCCACAAATTTTATAAATTCAATTAAATTCCTTAAGTTCTTCGGCTAATTGCGAGATGGCAGAGTCTTTACTTGGGGAATTTTCAGCTACGGACAGGGAAAGAGGGGAAGAGGTATTGGTCAGCGTGAGAGGCTCACAGGTTACAATGACCAGCTCAGGCATGGGTTGCGAGGTCGTGCTGTAGGATGAGCTTCTGCTGTGGTCAGGGGAATCTGCCTCTCTTACTGACACTGGTGGCAGAAACAGGCTGGGAGAAGAGAGAGGACTTGGACTAGGATCTCCTGAAGGAGAGTCTGGGTGCATTTTGGCATTGATAAGGAATTTTGAATGGGCTCAACATTCGGGATGAATGGAGCTTGGCACTGCTGAGGTTACGCAAGTGGCACTGGCAGTATTAGGATTAAGGCTTGGACCTCCTGGAGGGAGATCGTAGGGGTGCTCTGGCACAGATTGCAAGAACGAGCCAGTCACAGGAAGTGCAGATCTTAGGTGGTTGACGTTTCTGATGGTCAGAGATTGGCACTGCGCAGGGCGCTCAAGTGGCAGTGCCAGTGAGGTTATAAGCATAATTATGCCTGATTGATGATTGGAGGGGGACTGGAAGTCCTGTCCCAGGAGCTTGTGGGCGTACCTTGGATCGGTGAGGGTGTGTGACTCTCAACTGGACAGTGGGGAGTATCATTTTGGATCAGTTGATACCCTCAAGGGTGATGAGGTTCCGAATGGTCAATGGGGGCTCCATGGGAACCTTATTCTCCTGTATGATGGAGATATGTGCACCAATGTCATTGAAAGCGTTAACCAGGCGTGCAGGACAATAACTTCGAGGAGGTGCCACATATATGGGACTCTCGGCAAGCAGGCCTAAGGATGAAGAATCCAGAACTGCCAGTGCAATGGCAGGGGCCCCTGAATTGAGGGGACAAAGTCAGTATTGTGCAGATGTGTGACCCCTCTGGCCACAGTCCTTACACTGTTCATTGCTAAACTCTCTGCAGGGGATAGCTCCTGAGGTGTAGTTTGGCTTGTTATTTGGCACCCAAGGAGTTGGGGGGACTCATTGGGGTGGATTCCTGAGAGGGGGTTTGAAAGGCGCCTTGGGAGGAGCCTTGGTCTGTTACGGCACTTCTCTGTGGGAAGATGGCCAGGTTTCTTGCAGAAACCGCAGACAATGGGCTTCTGTAAATCCTCGTTCTTGGGTGGGGGCGAGACTGGAGGTGAAAGAAGGATCTTTCATCCTAACGAACTGGCATGGGTGTGATGTGTGTCCCATGTGTCCACAAGGTGGCAGCATTCATAAAGGGTTGTGGGAGCTTTCTCTAAGATGTGGGTGGCGAGCGCAGGAAGGGTGTCATACTTAAAATTTGTTATCTTGAATTATCTAGGATCTCAGCTGCAGAAGAGGCACCTAGGGACTCTTAACCATTTGCTGAGGGCCCTATTCAATTGGTAGGCCCATTCTGACCAGGTCTGGCTCGCTTCCTTTATTTGGCCTTGCCCACGTTGTCACCAACATTCGAGGGTTTTATTTCGTAGGCCCTTTAACAATAGCCTTCTGCACTTCCTCCAGCTTACCTTGATCCTCCTCAGGGAGGGCATTGAAAGCAACGAGGCCCTTTCCTCCAAGATGTTTTCCCATAAGCAGGGAGACTTTGGCAGGAGCAAGTGGGTAGGTATTAAGTACCCTTTCCACCCGATCAGGCCACACCTTGGGTTCAGTTTCGGACCACTTGGACACAAAGGTATTAGTCTGGGTGAGTGTGGGCATGCTGGAAGCCTGAGTGTAACTGCCAGCACTAACTCGAGCCAACTAGAGTTCATGGGCCCTTTGCCTATCTTCCTGTACAATTCTATCTAGTCTTTCTTGTTCTTCCCTTGCAAGGTTATCTAGTCTTCCTTGTTCTGCCCTTGCAAGGTTATCTAGTCTTCCTTGTTCTTCCCTTGCAATGTTATCTAGTCTTCTTTGTTCTTCCCTTATATCCTGCCTCTCTTGCTCTTCCCTTGCAAGTCTACCAATCTTTCTTGCTGCTTTTGTAGTCTTTATTTGTTCTTCCTCCCTCTCTTTCTTTGCAGCAGCGACCTTTTCTTGGACCAAGTTAAATAAGGGTTGCCCTGTCAATTCCGTCCGCTTCCCAATCCCCATAAATGCTTTATAGTCCTCGGCTTGCATGGTGCTGATATAAGAGTGGGTTTGGGACGAGGCCAGGGAGAGAGAGAGAAAGAAAAAAAGGGTTGTTATAAAGATGTTTTCGGTAGGAACAGCTAGTGGCACTCTTGGTTAAGCTCGGGTGTGTGAATCGAGTGTTAGAAAAGAAAAAGACGTTCAAAGAATGGTATAAAACTCAATCTTCAAAGGGGGGGTTGGGGGGGGGGGCGCTTTTAGGACACAATTTTCCTGTTAGGAACAATACTGGAAATGTAAAGAGAGAGAGAGGAGAAAAATGATAATATAATAAAAAAATTCTCTGAAATTTGCTTCTGGGAGCTTTATGCCCATTCCCGAGAGTAAATGGTGGCTTAATTCGCTCCCGGACAATGCCGGCTATAGCCCAATTTATTTTTTAATACTTTTGAAGTTGGGTTTGTGGTTTCCCTTTTATTAGGAAGGAATTTGTGGGGGAGTCCAGATACGGTTAGGTTCGGGAACTCGTGGAGTGGCTTCGCACTTAAAAAAGATGTACATAGCGTAAACCTTGAAGTGTGAGAGATGCTGGGGGGGATTTACGTATGGGCACGAAAACGTGGAGTTAATATACACCTTAGCAGTATACCCTTATATAAGGCTTTTATAACAGCATATATCATTTATGCTTATAATAATAGCAAATATCATAAAGGCTTGCTTATGCCACAGTGAATACATTATGTCAGAAGTACAGATGAGTATTTTACACAGAGTTCTATCATGCACGAATGTGTGTTTTGCTGGGTCACATCGTGTGTTTACTCGGCCTCTTGCGCGAGTGGGTATGGGTCTGAACGAAAGTTTATGGTAATGGCGAAATTAATGAGGTGGGTGAACCATTTTGAAAAGAAGTCCCTTCCACAGATAATTGTTATATGTAGGATTTTAAAGGGAATTATTTTATGCCTGAATTGGGATACAAGAAAGGAAAAAAGAAATATCAACGATTAAACGAACAAGGCAAATGAATGAACGAATGCTAATGAAATAAACGAGATGAACGAAAGGCAAAATGAGTGAATTAATGAATATTAATAATAAAAGATTTAAAAATGCTGTCTACAGTTCGCAGGAGTTTTTTTTTCAACGAAATCTCTATTTACTTAACGAAAAAGAGAGAGCGGCCGGTCTGGTTTATTGGGTACCTAATTTTACCATAAGAGAATTTGTATGGCCTTGAATAAATGCAATGAATCAGCTCCTTGACTGGATGATTTAACATATTCAGTGATTAAGCATACCCCTGAAAATACCAAACTTTTCATATTAAGCTTTATTAACAGAATTTACCAAGAACATATCTTCCCCAAGCTTTGGGAGATGTTAAAATTACTGCCATTTGTGAATCCTGGAAAAGATCCATTCAAGACAGAAAATTATCATCGTATTGCATTGACATCACGTTTGTGTAAGATCATGGAAAAAATGGTGAACACACACGCTTGGTGAGGTACTTGGAAAGAGTTAAACATCTTTCCCCTGCTCAGTGTGGTTTTCGAAGTATGCACTCCACAACTGATGTATTGGTTCGAATGAAATATTCAATATGTAAAGCTTTTGCCGACAAGCAGCATCATTTCATTGTTTTCTTTGATCTAGAGAAGGCTTATGATACAACATGGAGATATGGCATTTTGAGGGTCCTTTATGAATGTAACCTTAGAGGCAATTTGCCCGTCTTTATTAAGGTTTTTTTTTTTAAATAGGTTATTTCAGGTTCAGGTTGGAGCAACAATGTCAGATGTATTCAATCAAGAAGAATGAGTACCACAAGGAAGAGTTTTAAGTGTAATCTTGTTCGCCTTGGCAGTCAATGGGGTTTCCAAAATAATTCCCCCAGATATAACATATACCCTTTTTGTTGACGAACTTTCGATTTCCTTTGCATCAAACAGTAACTATGCACTTTTGTCACAAGGGGAACCCATCCTGATCCAGATCTATTCATTCATAGGCAGAGAATTCCATGTGTTGTAGAAATAAGGTTTCTTGGTTTGATTTTTTATAGCAAGCTGACCTGGATTCCACATCTGAAATATATTAAGGTAAAATGCTTGAAAGCATTGAATTTTGCTGAAAGTCCTGTCTCACACCTCATGGGGTGCAGACCGAACTCAGATGTTGAGATTATATAAAGCCTTAGTCTTTTCAAAATTAAGTTAAGGGTGTGAAGCGTACACTTCTGCGAAGCCAAAAAGCCTTAAAATGCTCAACTCAATTCATTATGGAAGAATACGGTTGTGTACAGGAGCATTTAAATCATCTTCCACCGAGAGCATGCGTGTAGATGCTGGTGAGGTGCCACTAGATCTTCATTACAAGCGTCTGCTGGTTCGGAGCTGGTATAGATTCCAGAGGCATTGGCATTTTATGAAAATCACCCCAAGCAACCTCATCCATTCTCTTTCAGAGCAAATTTTATTGTCAGTGAATTAAACATGCCAAGGATCGAGATTTTACCAGCAAAATATTCAGTTAGTCCCCCCCCCCCCCCCCCCCCCTAGAACTTTCCAGAGGTTGTATTCTGTAGATATTTTAATTTTACCAAGACAGAATTGTCCAGTGAGGCCATGCAGTCAATATTTTTAGAACACTCCTTGCAACAGGATAACTCCACAGCAGTTTTCACGGATGGCTCAAAGTCAGATGCTGCATCTGCTTTGGAGTAGCCTTCCCTGATATAGAGAGAAGCTAGAGGTTATCATCTTTTGCATCGATTTTAACAGCAGAACTATATGCAGTTTTAAAGGCTTTTTAAAGGAAGTTTTAATTTGGAATGAAAATAATTTTATTATATATTTGTGACTCAAGTAGTGCTCTTCAGTCACTGTAATCATTTAACTTTTTAAACCCCCTAATTTTAGATATATTGGAATGGCTGCTTTTACTGAAAAGAGGAGGGAAAGAAGTAAAGTTCTGATGGGTGCCTTCCCATGTTGGGATGGTTGGGAATGAGAAAGCTGTTCTACTTGCAAAGTCGGCAGTCAGCTCCCGAGATGCCACATGATGCCTACTACCATATTGGGATTAATATCCTCAAGTAGATCAGAGAATTAAAAAATGTTGCCAGTCCCATGAGAGGATATTTTAACTAATCAAAAAATGTGGTGTATCACGTCATCAGTGTCGCAAGAACTGTACCATGCCCTTGGCTGTGAGATATTTGCTGATTGAATGTCCCAGACTTGGGAATTTGAGACATAGGTTCCTGTCTTGGGGACATGACAAAGAAGGTAATTTTATTCTAGCTACAATTCTCGGAAAGGATTGTAATGTAGACCAGTTATATATCTTTATGTGAGAGGCGTGCCTCCTCAGCAAAATTTAGATATACATAAAATGTCTATGTAAGAATTTATATATTTGAACAAATATATTTACATATTTTTATATGAAATTTATTTTATATTTTGTTTCTATTTAAATTTATTTCTATGTCAGTAACCTAGATATTCTGACGCCAGGTTTAATAGGCACAATCAGTCAATCAATCTCAAAGTTTGAGATACCAGAAATTGTACAAAGTGATAGAGGAAACAACAGTTATCAACTGCTTATCATCCAGAAACTCAAGGAGCCTTGGAAAGGTTCCACCAGACATTGAAAAATATGCTGACAAAGTATTGTTCCGAGTCAGGAAGAGAATGGGATGTTGGTTTACCCTTAATGTTATTTGAAGTTAGGAATGCTTATCAGAAAACATGGAATGTTCACTTAATGAGATAATTTTTGGAAGAGAAGTGAGGACCACTGAAGATTCTTGCAGAAAATTAGAGTGTGAAGAACTTAAGGAAAAGGTTGAAGAGATTAGAACATTCTCTTTATAAAGTCTGAAAATGAGTCAAGAGAAAATGAAAATGAAATATGACAAGAAGACTAAGCTATGAAGTTTTAGTGTTGATCAACAGGTGTCAGTGTTTCGCCTGTCAAGAAATTTCCCCTCACCAATAAATTTCAAGGTCCTTACAAGATAATTTAAAAATTAAGTGATAGAACTTATGTGATTGAAACACCAGAAAGAAGAAACCGACAAAGATACATGTGAACCTCTTGAAACCTTATTTCTCAGAAACTAAAACTGAAACTGTGTCAATAACACAAACAACTTCATCCACAGAAGACGATGATGGCTATGAATTGGGAGCTGAAAGCAAGGTGAATAATTCTTCAATTTTGAAAATTTAGGGGATAAACTGAAACATCTGAATGTTGAACTTGGTGAGGAATTAAGTGATTAGAAGCTTCACAGAAACTTTTGCTTATGTACCCAGACGTACTAATCTGACCAAACATGAAATCAAGATCCAAGAAGATGGAAAATCATTCAAGCAAAGAGCTTATCTCCTATCACCGCATCATCGAGATGTTTTGAAGAAAGAAGTTGAGTATTTGCTGCAACATGGATTAGCAGAACCCAGTTCAAGTCACTACAGTTCTCCATGTGTGTTAGTGAAGAAAACTGAGAGCTCATTTAGGATGTGTACTGATTATAGGAAACTGAATTCCATGAGTGTGGCTGACAATTATCCCTTGCCTCTCATAGGTCAATTACTTGATAATAAGTTTGTTTCCAAGATAGACTTATTGAAGGGATATTATCATATATACCCTTAGATGAAAATGCTAAGTTGCGGTCAGCTTTTATTACTTCTTTTGGACTATATCAGTTTACTGTTCTGCCGTTTGGTCTGATGAAAGCACCTGCAACATTTCAGCGAGTGATGGATCAACTGCTAGGATCTATAGAAGGAGTAGGTGTATACCTTGATGACATAGTCATTTACTCTACAACATGGGAAGAACATCTGCAGTTCCTGAAGAAAGTTTTCAAGAAGCTACAAGAGGCAGGACTAACAGTCAACCTAGAGAAGAGTGAGTTTGGGAAGGCGACAGTACCTTCGGTTTGAAGTTGGGAAGGCCTTCTCACTCCAGTGAATGCTAGTGTAGAAGGTATCTGTAAGGCTACCCCACTTACTACTAGGAAACAGCTTCAAAGATTTTTGGGCATGGCTGGATTTTATTGCCGTTTCTGTTCAAATTTCTCAGCCGTAGTAGCCCCTTGACAGAATGTCAAGAATCCTTTGAGATGGTAAAAGCCATTTTGACTTCAAGACCAGTGCTTCAAGCTCCAGACTTCAATAAGAAATTTGTGATACAAGTTGATGCCTCTGATTGTAGAATTGGAGCTGCTCTACTTCAAGAAGATGAAAATAACCTTCAACACCCAGTGTGTTTCCTGTCTTCGAAACTGAAAAAGCATAAGAAAATTTACTCCACAATTGAAAAGGAAACTCTAGCCTTAATCACAGCATTGAAAATGGTTGAAATGTATGTGAACAGACCTAGGAACGAAGAAACTTTAGTGTTGTCTAATCACAATCCCCTGTCATTTATACAGCGGAAGAAAAATCGTAATCAAGGACTTAGCAGGTGGTCTTTGTGCGTGCAACAGTATAATTCGAAAGTTGAGCAAATATCTGGTAAGAACAATTTAGTTGCTGATTATTTATCCCATTGTGAATCGTTGGATTCAACCCCGGGATAACTAATCTTCTAGGGAGGAATCTTATAATGGGAATTTTGTAATGCAATTATGGTTTTGGTAATACAATTAATTCCCCTCAGAAACTGTGTATCATGATGTATAATTTTATATTCAGATTCCCACACTTACAGATGATAAGTCTAAGTAATGTGTAATTCTTATTGAGACCTACGTAAAGCGAACAGAGAGAGAGAGAAAGTTAGTTCTGCCCACGAGAACAGCCTAGTCTTTCAGTACTTCCAAACTGCTGAGCTAGGTTGTTTTTTTTATCATTGGTCAAGCCTGTTTAGAACGCAGCTGAGAAGGTTCCTATGGAAGGATGACGTAAGAATTACTCGAGATTGCATCAGATCATTTTAGAACTTTCCATACAACGATATCATTTCGGGTTTTTGTTTTATAATTGCAAGTCTTTTGCTAGGAAGATGGTTGATAGCAATGTCAAATTAATTATTATCCCTTTCAATTTGCCAAAAGAGGACTTATTAACTTGGAATTAGTTAATTGTGAATTGGAAAGCTCCATGACATCACTGAGATGATGTGATATGTTTGTGTCTTGAACACTTTGCTCAACCAAGGGGCCCCATTCGCTCTGATACGCATATTTACACATACAGTAATACCCTGAACTTACGCGACGTTAGGGGAAGTTTTGCGTAAGTGTTAGGCTAACTTTTAAATGAAATTAAAGTTACTATAATTTCATTTATAAAAGAAGTTTTCTTTGGGTCGTTAGGTAAACTTCATAAGGCAGTCATAACCAATGTACACAATTCAATAAAATAAAGAAAAAATATATGTACATACGTAATATTTGCAGAGGGTGAAGGTAAAATTCAGTCAATTCAAAATCATGTACTAGTGTGAGGGCTAACTAAGAGAGAGAGAGAGAGAGAGAGAGAGAGAGAGAGAGAGAGAGAGAAATACGTATGTCATGTGAGGTAAAACTCTGGAGGGATATCATCTTTCTTTGAAAAGTGCGAATGGGTCACATCTGAAAGTACATTTTTATTTCTCAAAGCGTTATCAGGACGGAAGTCTAAAAAATAAACAAAAGTAAGACGGAAGAATAAAAAACGATTCTTAGGTATATTAATTATAAAGTAAAATCAGAAGAACTTGAAAAATTGAAAATTGACGTAAAATTAAGTAGTAATATATATAATGTTAGTAAAGATATCGTCTGTATTAGGTAAAGTAAATGAAATGCGAAAGAATTAAGATCGGCAATGAACACATTGGCTAATATAACTAAACTTTAGAAATGGCTAATATAACTAAACTTTAGAAATAACAAGAATAATAACTCAAGTAAATGACCAGTCGACGCTTTCTTCGTAAGAGTGCCAGTCAGTGGCAAGCTTCCCTCAGGAAATGCGTCCTTTACATTGTCTTCTTGAGTCAACTGATTTGAAATTAGACAAATCTAAAAATCATTAAGACTGGGAGTTTTCCCAAACTTTGGGAATTCAGTTTAAAGTTTTTTTCTTTTATGTAAGGATGGATAACACTTCATTTCCTTTCAGTTATTTGCTGCATAATTTCATTCCTCTGACTGCTGTCTAAATTTATGTCAATGCTATATTTTTATCATCTGTATATAACATAATCTTTGATAATGCTTAATGTGGAGAATTCTCCAGTGCCTGGCTGCACCTGTTGCTATAATAAGAAATAAGTGACATCTAATATCATAATCATTTTCATCGGCGCCAACCCCCTGCGATACCGAGTCTCTGAAATTCCGCGACTCTGTTTCCTGGGATTTATTTCCCCCGAATCACTCATCGCAATTGGTTCGCAACACAGTAAGAACGCTGACAATATAGTTAAAAAATGCATATGTAATGTATACTGTACACACCAAATAATAGGTTGACTAAGAAAACAAGCCGATTTCTACATTTGTTCTATCCTTATTCCGACGTTCCGTAATTTTACCTTTATCACATCTTCTGGGAATGGTAAAAAGACTAAAATTCACAATTACAGTTAGACCGCCAACCAACATTCAGTTTAGAGCTAGAACGGCTGAATGACAAGAGAGACAGCAGAAGAAGATACAGCTGGACTGAAGAGTTTTGGGTATTCAACCAGCTGTTTAATGAGCAATGACTAGAATCAGTAGTTCTGAGGGTTGTGCGTTTTCCGTATAATACAAATGTCGTCTTTCGATATGGGTTTTGCAAATTTTTCATAATTTCTGATATTCGAATTATATTTTCTTATGTGTTAACTGAAGGAATTTTTTATTTGAGAAGAAATTCGTCGGCTCACGGGAGCGAACCATGGAACCAACAAATTCAGAACGCACGGTGAAGCATTCTATGCCACACAGCTACCACGAGAGGTAGCTGTGCGGTCTCGAATGCTTCACTGTGCGCCTTGAATTTGTGAGCCGACGAATTTCTTATTGATTAAAAAATTCCCCTTCGGTTAACATATATGAAAGCGAATTAGATATTAAAGGACATTTGTAGCTCGATGTATATATATATATATATATATATATATATATATATATATATATATATACATATATATGTTTGTGGGTGTGAGCACGTTAGCCTATTTCATTGTCCAGTCATTCATATATATATATATATATATATATATATATATATATATATATATATAATACACACACAAATCTATCTATGTGTTAATGTCTACTTTTTCGTTGTCTAGTCATCATTATTGTGATACGAATCCTTTTGCATCCGAAAAAAACTCACTATCGTCGTTGTCGAAATCACAGGGCTGTTTCTAATCCGACGTGGGTTGGGTGCTCAGAAAAATTGTTTTTCTCCCACCCACTTGAAAAGCGGTGATAGTCACAATTAAGGCAGGTCGCTCAACCACTGACGTCGGGCGTGGGCGTGCGGGCGTCAATCTGTGACTGAGTGTCGCCTGTCCCATTGGAAAAGTGGACAGGAGAGCTCTTCCTTTTTGCCCCTCTTCGTCTCCCGCTCAAGACATCAGCGTCAGACCCATTTAGCATCCGATGAGCTTGACGATGTCCAGGTCTGGAGGAGGATTTATACTGACGTCTGCTGTCTCCTCGGTCGCTCAGTCTTCTGTATTTCTTTCTTTGACTTCCTTCATGCAGCTGAGTGACGTCTTTTCTTGCCATTTTCAAGTGGTCAAGAGTTGTGGTGTTTGTGTGGCTATGATAAATATCAGAGGATATGTATAAGAATAATTGTTAAATAGTTTCTTATATTTACGAATACAGAAATTTCCACTTGAAGCGTTATGGCTTTACATGGTTTATACTCACTTGCGTTCTTTCTTTGGTTTAAAATTTGGGTTTCCCATTTTCTGGCCATAAGGTATCGCCAAGTATTCAGGGAGTAATGAAAGAATAACTATACAGTACAAAATATCATACTTTGTTCTTTAGCGGAAGAAATCCATGAAATGCCCTTCGGAAGCGTTTCCCAGCTCTCATTTGACTATGGTAGTTAATGCTGAAGAGCGTGGCTATTATTAACTAAGAAGGTTTACGTTTGAAAATGTTAGCAGTGGTTATGAGATCTTGAAAAAGTATTTCGGGAAAGCCAAGTAAACAATACTTATATGATCTTTTATGATTGTGCCCAGTTAGGTACAATGTGGAAAAAGAAGCAATATGATCCGTGTAGTTGGAGTATTGCTTTTCATAAACAAGCCAAATGCTCATTGTCTCCCCTTTCTCACTCTTCTTCCTTTTTCCCAAACTCCTAGTAGCCTCAGTAGATGTGGGAGCTGTTTGTTGCACCAATGATGTGATTTCTCTTTACCAACTATGTCTCTGTCTTTCTTTTTTTGAATTGCTGCTTTAAGGTGCCTTTGTAACTGGCGCTTTTACCATTTCTTTGAGTTTCCACTAAGGGCTCCTCAGTAACTCGGTGGAGTTTTCAAAGTATCTTGTTTGAATCTTCCTACTGGTCTTGTCTGTTATCTACCTTTTTAAAAGAATCTTGAGGTTTGAAACCACAATGAATGTGATAAGATTTTATATTGGGGCGTCAAAACGTGATAAGATTTTATATTGGGGCGTCAAACGTTACTACAATGATATCGTTACAGCGTTTGTTTATTATAAAATTACATTAATGAAAAAAAAACGATGGTGTTTTATCGAATAATGAAAAAAATTGTTGTTTGATAGCAGACTTGTAAGTTCCTCACCCTCAAAACATGACTATTTCTTTACTGTATCCATTAATTTGTATGACGGTTAGAGGGATCTGATATTAAACAAACAATATTACGAACGCTGATTTATCATGCATATGTTATCTTTCGGTTTTAGATGTTTTTGAAATTCATGACACATTTCATAAATTAATAAAGAATTTCCAAGCAAAATTCATACAGTTTGAAAATGTCTATATTTTTGCATTGACTTCGGATGGTGACTATTTTATTATCCTAGTTTGATCTTTTCACTCATAAATGAGGATTAGCTTATGATTTTCCTCTTAAGTCTTATTTTACTTATCATATTTTGGGAATTGCTTTCATAATTTTTTTCTGTGATGAGACACGTACAAAAAGATTACTACTATATGTTCAACCTGCAAATGCTATACTTTGCAACAAGGGCAGCTGCTGAACTGAATAATGCAGGAAGAACCTCTGTAAATAATCTTCCAACGTAATAACTACATGGCTGAATTCGTAAAGACATCCCTTTGGACTACATTTTGGTAATATTTATAATGAGTGGGATAAAACCTCATTTGGAAGTGTTGGTACCCCAAGGAAGGGTCACATTGCAATAATAATAAGGCCAGAGCTCAGCATTAGATAACTTTGCGGCATTTATGGATAAATGAGAAGCTGTGAAGTACAGGGGCTATGTTGTACTGTGGTATTACATACACTGAATGAAATAAAGCTTTAAATCCCACGATTTACAAAATATTTCTCTAAATGCCAGTAATTAGTCCACTGGTTTGAGTTCAGATATTCCTCAATATATCATGTTAATTTGGAAATTCATCAGTCAGTTGTAGATGTTTAAGCAGAACACCTAAAATCTTTTCATTAAGTAAGCTAACTCTTTTCATTCAGGAGCCTTCAGCAAGAAATGAGAACCTGCTCAAATTGGAGTATGATAAAAACTTATATCATACCCCAGTGTTAGGTTTTTCTGATAGTTGAACAACAAGAATGGACCACTAATTACCCCTTTAGATATTCACAGCAATCATTTCAGCCTCCTTAACCCTGGATAGGTTTCGCTATTTTGGTACCCCTTTAAAGGTGTGTGGGGTCGAGCTCGACCTGAGCGCCCAGAAAAATTTGTGAAAATTCAAAAACTAGCTAGACTGTACATTTTAATTTCTAAAATCAATTTCACCATTGCCGAACACTACTGAGAATATAAATCATACAAGTTAAATATTGATTACAAATATATTAAAAAAATAAGTATATACCAAAAAATAATTTATGAAAATATTTATAAAACATACAAAATACGCTATATAGACACAAAATTTAAGGGAATCCTTCATAAAATTACTATTTACAATATGGGACTGCCAGAAAAGGTGTCTGACCCATAGAGGTCAAAATCTGAAAAGAGAAAAAAGGGTAAGTTTTTTTGGCCCCCAAAAAAATAAATTTCACAAATTTTTTTCGGTACCTTAATGAAGTAGGAAGTGGCTAATTTTTTTTTTTATATATATAGAATAAACTCATATTATCCTAGAATGGAAGTATGTAAAAAGATCTGCACTAAGATCTAATTTACTGTTATATCAGAAATGTTTTTCTCTCTCTCTCAAACAATAATTTACGAAAATATTTAAAAAATAAAACAAAATACGCTCTATCCTTCCTAAAACTACTACTCTCTCTCTCTCTCTCTCTACAGTGTGTCGATGATTTATTGACATAAGCTGATGTAATCTGTCACCAGAAAAGGCACAGACCCACTACTTCCCACCCACTCTTTCCCCTCTTGTCTCGTAATCATTTCAAGGTCATCTGCCTCGCCTCCAACCCTTCGTTACTTAAACTTGAGCTTTTAGCCATAGAGGTTTCAGCAAACTCTAAATTATCATCAACATCACTTTCTAATTCCATTAGACGTAAGTTGATGACATCCATGCCCAGAGAATAATGCCTGCTGGCCATTGTTGATGAGAAATAAAAAAAATAAAAATTAAGCAAAAACTGAGAAATGGGCATTCAAAGGAAATGGGACCAAATGGCAATATAAGGCATCTCAGCCACAACCAATGGCATGCATAATGTGCACACACCATCTACCTACAGTTTCCAACAATACAAAACTATACAAGTGTCAACAGTGTTAGACAGGAAATCACTACTTGATAACTTTGCCTTTGTACCCCACACATGTTCAAAACAAACAAATACTCAGAAAAGGGGGAAGGACAAAGACAAGGTAAATGCAGGTTTTGACATGATTGTGGTGTGTGTTCTGCTGGCCTCTTGCAGGTTGATCACAACCAGATTCGAGATAAACAATGCTTTATAGGAAAAAAAAAACATGTTTTGTGAAACACTCCTCGGGTTGTGCACAACCCATCACACCTATTCAGTGTTAACATTGTTTCTGTTGCCTGATGTATGCCAATTAAACATACCATATTGATGAAAATCATAAAACAAGTTTGAGATGTGTAATAATGTGAACAGGAATTTCATTGGGACTGTGCTAAAAGGCCTTGTTTTGTCAAATGTGGAGAACATGCTGAACCAAACACTTATAAAGCAAAGGTTTTCTGTAGCAAAGCAAGGAGTGCTAACAACTTTAGTACACAAGTATTTAGCTATACAGAAGTACTGGGAAGAACAGAACTAGAGAAAAATTCTTCAAATTGTATTATAATTGAAACAAACAGATCTCCAGTGAAAAAGCAATTTTCAATTGATGGATCAGTTGCATTGCCACCTAGCAAACCCAGAAAACAAAGAAAAGGTAGCCAATGTTACCATGAAATAAGTTGGAAGGTAAGACGGGGAGTCCATAAAGATCACTTTTCAAAGTATAAAGTAAAGAACCCAGATATTATGAAGGAGGTTTGAACTTCACACAAAACATCAAAGTCCTCTAAAGCATCAGCCAGAGCAGATGGTAGGAAGTCATGACAGTTGCCCTTACTAGGTCCTTAACCCTCAAACGCCGAAGCGGTAAAAATCAAAACCTCTCCCGAATGCCGGGGCCGGTTTGGAGTGAGCACGGAAGCGGAAAAAATAATTTTTTTTAAAAAATCACAGCGCGCTTAGTTTTGAAGATTAAGAGTTTATTTTTGGCTCCTTTTTTTGTCATTGCCTGAAGTTTAGTATGCAACCATCAGAAATGATAAAAATTATCATTATCATATATAAATAATGCGATATATGATAGCGCAAAAACGAAATTTCATATATAATTGTATTCAAATCGCGCTGTGCGCAAAACGGTTAAAGGTAGCAAGTTACTTTTTTTTCGTTGTAATGTAAACTAAATTGCGATCTTTTTGGTATATAATACATTGTAAAACGATAAAAGCAACACAGAGAAAATATTATCACAAAATGATGCATGAATTCGTAACGCGCGGACGTAAAAAAATACTTTTTTTTTAAATTCACCATAAATCTAAATATTGTTATAGAGACTTCGAATTTGTTTCAAGATGAAGTTAAATGATGGAATATTACGATCGACCATTTCGGACGAGTTAAAGTTGACCAAATGTCGAAATTTTTTAATACATTTTTTTTATATGCAATTATAAAAGCTACAACCTTCAAATATTTTTCCTTTTATTCTACATGAAATTGCACATATTTTCATATATAAAACTCTATGAAATGCCTAATATGAAACGGAGCAAATTTTCCGAGAATGCGATGTACGCAATTCGGAGATTTATGGCAGAGAATCTGCGCGCGGAGGGAAGGAAAGTTTTTTTCATAAATTCACCATAAATCGAAATATTGTGCTAGAGACTTCCAGTTTGTTGCAAAATTAAGGTAAATAGTTGAATATTACTACAATATAAGCGTTTTAGCTTACAATTGCGTTTTTCGACCATTTCGGTAGAGTCAAATTTGACTGAAGGTTGAAATTTTTGCACTCATCGTTATTTATATGGAAATATTTCAAAACTGATAAAAGCTACAATCATGTGTATTTTTTTTTTTGTATTTAAATGAAATTGCGCACATTTTCATATATAATACTTCATGTAACGGATAATTTAAAATGGTGCACAAATTATGTCAAAGTGACGAAATAATTTTTGAGATGTGTCACTGATACTTTTTAGTGCGATAAGAAAGAAATTCGCGCTTGCGCGCCTGCGTAACGTTTGTAAACAAAACAACGCCTTGATCCGTGAACTCCCAGCATCCCCCAAGGCGCGTGATTCAAAAGTTTTAGGCTGGTAGGCCTATAAGTTTTTCCGCGAATTTAAAAAAAAAACTTTTTTGAGTCGACGTTTGGTACGTCCATTTGGCATACGGGAGACATTTTGACTCGACGTTTAATACGTCCATTCGGCGTTTAAGGGTTAATATATTCTTTGGCTTAACGAACAACTTACATAAAATTCATTATTTGCACAAAAGTAACATGAAAATCAAGCCCTTTTGCTTAGGATTTCCCTGAAACCAAGGATGTTTAACTTAATACTTGAGAGGAGACTTGGAGAAAATGGTTGAAATTATGAAATTTTACCATGTTTTATGAAAACCTAATGGGAACTAGGATTTAAACTATTTAGCATAGAACTTTGGTGTAGGTGTTCCCAGATCACTGAACTTTTGCTGTGACAACCACAACCTTCCAGGATGACTACTAGCTGTAGGGGAGAGAGTTTAGATACATATAGGCTCATTTTTTATGGTTGAAAAATTTAGTTTTATGCAATAACATTAGAAATTATGTACAATTTGTATAGTTCTTTTATAGTTTGAAAACTATTTATCAATACTTATGAACGTTAAAGAAGACTGATAAACATAATTTTAAAGAGCTTTGGTTATTTACTGTTTTTTTTTTGTATCTGTAGTGTAGTGCTTTCAACATTTTCATAGGCATGGGCACATCACCTGATGGTAGTTGTCGCATCTTTGCCATGTCTTGAGGTCAATTCTCCTTGGACCAATGGGGTGTTGTCAGAAATCAGTGATCCTGCTGGCCCTGCAGCTCTTCCAGGGGAAGGGGTGGCAGGTGCTGTAGATGATGGTCTACAGTCCCCTAGATAGAAAAGGAAAGGTTAGTCCTTTTCTGCCCATAGTGCAATGAGGGACCTTGCCAAAGTTTGCATGAAAAAGTGCCTCTTCATTCTGTTGCCACCTGTCTTAGCATATTTTCTTTGTGTATGATCCACGAGTTGATAACACTGGCATTCAGCATTTCTGGTGAATGTACAAAGAAGCCAGTGTTTTGTCTTCCATGCCCACAAATAACTGGTACACATTTTAGTCAAATGTATCAACTTGCTTTAGTTACATAGTATTTTATTATCTCTGGTTTGCCTGTGGTTCCAGTGACAACAGTAGCACCAATTTCTTCTTTGTCTTGGCTATTGTAGGGAGATAAGGCACCATAGTCTGCTCTGAGGTGAAGAGGAATGCACTTGACCCTAGACTTTTTTTTGTCTTTCTTCTACTTTGGGACTCCCTTCTTGTTCACCTTGATGCTCACTGCAAATATGCTGGTAATATATACATTTTACTTCTTTATAACATACACCATGATCTGGTTCACTAAACTTATCACATGTAGCAGGTCTTTGTATATATTGCTTGAGCTTAAAACGTAACTAAACTGCTTTTATTGCATTAGGTAGGTGGGTTTCACTGAGTGCAATAATTAAATTGGGAAGTGGAACTAAGGCTTCATTGATCTTCTTCATTCTTATTCTAATCACGCCTTGATCTTTTAATTCCTGTATTAAGTTTCTCTTCTGAGTATGTCATCAGTTGGGGTGCAAATATCATTCCCTTGGTGCGATCCTACTTTAACTCTGAGGTGAGATAATGCTTTCAATTTTTCGCTTTCTTTTAATGAGGGTAATTCTATCGTCAGTTTTGCTCGGCCTACAAAGAATGTCTTATGCTCTCGGTTACCATACACATTAAAAATGCAATAATTAGAATCATGCAGATTAAAAGTCAGATACTTAAAATAAGAGGTTTTAAATATTCCTGGTCCTGTTTCACGTACATTTCTGGTCGAGCCTTTCCTCCATGTGGAGCATGGGGTTTTGGTGTTGTCACCATAATTGAATAGTTGTTTGCTATGCCAGAAGTCATATGGAGGTTAGGATCTGTATTCAATGAGTGACTAATGAAAATTTTGTCCAGGATGAAGTCCCTCTAATCAGGGAGACCCAACAAGATGATGAGCAATACTTTTCCCCACAGCAGTAACTGCCATGGGAACCTTCAGTGCCTTAGGGGTCGTCAGTCCGTCAAGATCTGACACAGCACTGAAAGCATTGTTTAGCATAAAAATTTCCCCTCGCTCTACCACATTGGACACTAGTTCTACGAGTGGGGTGACCTGCCATCCAATTCCACCCTCCTTCAAGTTACAAGGGCAGTGATTTCCATAATTCAGTACCATGCAAAGGTCATAAATGATAGAGGAAGAAGTATATCTTAGTTTTACCAGACCACTGAGCTGATTAACAGCTCTCCTAAGGCTGGCCCGAAGGATTATATATTTTTTTACTTGACTAGGAACCAATTGGTTACCTAGCAACGGAACCTACAGCTTATTGTGGGATCCGAACCACATTGTATCGAGAAATGAATTTCTATCACCAGATATAAATTCCTCTGGCTCCTCATTGGCCGAGCCGAGAATCGAAAGGAAGAAAGAAGGGGAAAATGTACAGAAGAAGAACCAAGAGAGATATAGGTTCCAGTGTTACGTTGAAGAGATATAGGTTCCGGTGTTCAGTTGAATCCATAGCAAAGAGAGTAGGTATGAAGAGTAAACACTCCCTGCAGTGGATCCCTAAGCTTCCCACCTCATCTAGGGATTGGGATCAGACTCAAAGTTAGATGAAGCAGAATGGAAAAATGTTCAGTGAAAATGCATATACTGAGAGAATGATAGACTTTTAAGCTCTCATGTAGAAGCACGAACATTTTTTCACAGAAACCGCCCTTGATATTGCAAATATCTCAATTCCAAAAAACAAAAAGCAAGAAATATAGACCTGCAGTTCCATGGTGGAACAAAACTTGTAGCCATTTTGAGAAATTTCATGAGAAAGATCAATAAAAAATACAAAGAGAGTGTTCTTTACAACGTAAATATGTATAAAATCACTAGAACCAAACAAAACAGCTATTAAAAAAAAGTCATTAAGAAT
Organism: Macrobrachium nipponense; assembly: GCF_015104395.2. Lineage (NCBI taxonomy): Eukaryota > Metazoa > Arthropoda > Malacostraca > Decapoda > Palaemonidae > Macrobrachium > Macrobrachium nipponense. The sequence goes on from NC_087213.1 coordinate 39,459,602, forward strand.
CAAAACTCTTCTCTGTGAGAAAATTACTTTTTGAAGTTGCATTGCTTCACTGGTGTTGAAACCTTATGATGGGCAGAACTCTCAACCCAGGAAAATCTTTTGTCTGGTTCATATTTAAAATATTTCTTTAGTATTTTGGTCATTCTCTTGAAAACCTCAAACACAGCCCTGCTTCCTTTCTTGTATTTCTTTCCAACCACATCTTAGTGGAGCTGCAAGGTTCTACCATAATTGCACATATGAATACTTTTGCTGCATTTGATATTGCTTCTTTTTATCCAGATGGGATCCCATCGCCTATGGTTGAGTTAATTTTTCTAGGGCAGAGTGGGAGCTGTGTTGGTCAAGGTATACTGACTAATCTCATGTTCACAGATTATGGATGGTTGACAACTGAACTGCTGAGCTTCCTCAATCATCAGCCTGGAGTCTCATTTTGTGGATTTTGTCTTGTTTTCTTATTAATGTAGTTATGGGGATGATTGTATTCTTATAATTGTCTCAGTATTAAGAGGTGAGTTAGGCTTACATTTGTGCCACTGTAATTACATTCATGCTATCCCTTATGAACAAGTGAATAAGATAAGGAGTGGATATTTGACAATCAGCTATCAATACTGTCATTGCTAAGAAATTGACATCGTGGTATCTTCTGAAGATTGTCAGGTAGTTTCACTCCCATGTTATTATGCTTGATAAATGGATAATGTATGTTTGTGAGTTCTTGCTTAACACTAATGACTGATGAAAGTAAACACCAATATAAAGGGATACAGGTTAGATGAACCCATATTGACGATATCTGGCTGACTGATTGATAGTCATGGCAGCTACAGTAGTGTCCAAATGGTAAAATGGCATTATTACAGTGACATGCTTTAATAAAGGTGTCTTCGGTTCTACATGAACATGGAGGTATATTAATGGTATATGACCATAAGAATAAAATACTCAGTATAAGGCAATAGATATAGTTGAAACATAAGCAATGTATTTATCATGTGCCACGAAATCTTTAATATACCAACAGGTAAGTGCAAGGATAGTCTTACCCATAAGACCTTTAATGAGTCCTTGACACAGTTGATGACTTCTGGTGTGAATGTGGCTGTGGACAGGATAGTTGAAGTTTGTCAATATTGGATGGCCCAGAATTCTCTAAAAGTGGACTTAACAGCCGCAGGAACCTTTTGATTAATGGAAGGAAACAACAAATACCCCCAACAAAAATTCTGGGGATGATGATGTCTGTAATTATTTAGAATAATTTTAGGGAACCACTTAAAAACAAAAGTGAAGACCAAATGTTAAGAGAGTATAATCCCCATTTGATATTCAATTATGGTAGAATAATGATATCCAACAGAGACCTCTGTATTCATCTCCCAAGCTCTATGGAATGTACATAAATTCTTAAGAACACGTATGCTCAATTTGACAAATCATAAAAGTCACTTACTTTGGTCTGAAAGAAGGTAAGAAAAACAGCATGCAACATTGTCCACACTATTACTGAAAATTGATAGTGAACAAGTAGCTGACTCCCAGATAGTGCCAAACAAATTATTTGTTTCATTCCATACAGGCTGGCGCAGACGAAAGTATGCTGCAGAAAAGGCAGAAACATTCATTTTAAATATCAAGTCGAATATACATATCTTAATATACCCTCCTACATTATTTTAAAAAGATTGAAAATACTACCTTTTGTTATTCATGAAGATAGTGTGCCAGTGACAGAACTACCAATCCATTGCTTTAACGTTAACTCAGGCCATTTTAAAATTAAAATGAGAATATGGTAAATGTTTGTCTAACGTTTCTCCTGCCCAGTGCAGAGTCAGAAATGTACATATCAACATAGATCTGCTAGTCTGCATAGATCTGATGAGGTATTCATCTTTAAACAATACCATGATAGTATATTTTTTCATTTAGAAAAAGTACATGACACCACATAGATGCATGGTGATTTACAGAACCTGTGTGATTGCAATCTGAGAGAAGGAACTACCAATTTTTATGAAAGCATTACTAAACTTTATAGTGATTTAAGTATGAGGTGTCAAAAAGAGGATGTTCCACAGGGTTAGCACATTGATTATTACACTTTTTGTACTATTTGTTGATGATATTTCAGGAGTAATATTGAAGGATACATGGGTATGGAGGTGATTGTGACATTCAATCTCTTGCGAGGATCAGTGATCTCTCAGGTAGAAAGTATGTGTATTGTGTTTGTTAATTGAGCATTTAGCATACAGTCACCTTTGGGATTCAGCATTGTCAATCTTACTGGAGGCACTTGGAGACAATCCACATGGAACAAAAGTAGATTCAACAATTGATCATCGGTGACCTGGTCATTAATTGGAGAACGCCCAAATACAGTTGACGTGTGTCCAGTGGTGAAAGTTTTCATCATAGTAGCATGGTGCTTGCGGAGATGTTTTGTTGGCGAAGATGTTCATTTATAATTTACATTCTTTTTAAGTGTTTTTTGCATTTTCTTTTCTGATTTACCATGTTTTTAATTTGTTGTTTGTTAGCTTTACAGAATGAACTATTTTTGGTAAGATTAGTTTTGATTTCCTCACAGATAAAATAGGTGTAGGAGAGAGAGAGAGAGAGAGAGAGAGAGAGAGAGAGAGAGAGAGAGAGAGAGAGAGAGAGAGACGCTCTTCTTGGTCAGCAACCAATAAAAGCGATTTTACCGAAGGTAAGTGAAAGCTTTATTGTTTGGGGTATTCTTCCATACCATAGAAATGGTGGCAGGCAGTAAAGGCGCTTATTGACAGTGTTGTGAATCCATGCTGGTGAGAGAGTATGAATGCAATAGGCTTTCTGAGTTAGGGTGCTACCTGGAGATATTGGCATTTGTGGTTGCTACAGGGTAGATCGCAAGCTTGCGCTTTTTGTGAGGTGCAGTTACTGTGTTGTCATGTTAGCAGTCAGTTTTAATCAGTGAGTGATCTAGGGAGGAGTGATTAACGAGTATTGGGTGTTTTTACTGTGTTCTTAGGCATAGTTATATATTTGTGTAGTTAATAAAATTAAGTGCCGGTACAATTTTGTGAATTTGGGATAGTTACGAAGACACTGGGGTCGTTATTTTAAGAAGACAAAGTGAGTTTGTTTGTTTTTTTTATTGCAACAATAGATGTATGCACTAACGAGATAGGGAAGAAAGGTTGTCCAGAAGAAGTGAGAAACAAGTTTGTGGAGCATGAAGAGAGGCATATAAATGCCAGGAAATTCTATACTGATGGAGTGGGCAGTGCAGTGGTGTGTGAGGGGGAGTCATATACAAAACATCCATATTCACTACTGAAGCAGTGGCCATAGTTGTTGCATTAAATCTTGCATCTAATAAGAAATTTAAATCCACACTAATACATAGTGACTCAAAGAGTGTTTTAGAAGCCCCAAAGAAGTTTAACCTTACCATCCCTCAATTCAAAAGCCCAGGAATGGCTTTTTATCTTTCTTTAGCCACAAATCAGTTAAGTTTTGTTGGGTTCCTGGGCGCACTGATATAGAAGGGAACAAACTGGCTGATAGTGAAGCAAAGGCTGCTGTGAGATGTAATTTCTTAACTAATAAGGTGCCACATTTGGATATGCATCCAGTTATTAGAAGATATATATGTAAGAAATAGCAGCAGAGATGGTGTTCCCCTAATTTGTCCATAAATAGGAAATACACAAATATTAGAAAAACTGTTGATTTTTGGAGTTTAGGTTTAAATCGCATCAGGAGGTTGAAGATCATCCTAACACGGCTTAGGATTGTCCATGCCTGCTTTACCCATATTTATATTTTGGAGGGAGCCAGTGCCCCAGTTTGTGCTCACTGTGATGATGAGCTATCCGTTGAGCACTTGCTGGTGCACTGTCCTAGAATTAATTGCCTTAGGGTAAAGTACTCAATAACTGGGAAGACTAGTTTAGAAATTTTAAATGATGGTGTTCAGGTGGATAACCTTATGGGTTGTCTGAAAAAATCTGGTTATTTCAATAAGATATGATTACTGTACATTTAGTAAAGATTTTAGTCATTGTTATTTTATAAAGTGTATATTTTTTTAAATAAAATTTTATTGGTTTTATCTGTCATCATTCTTAATTTTTTACTTTCATAATATGTGAACTCTATTATCATTCATTTATTCATAATTTATCATATTAATTTATATATTTCGTCCCCTCGAGTAGGACTCCTTCCGGTGGTGAGGGGATAAGGGACCCTGGCTACCAGTGGTGAGGAGATAAGGGACCCTGGCTTTAGTGGGAGTGTAATAGCACTCCCACAGGTGCCCTGGGTCTTGATGGAACATCCTACAACCCCTTCTCTTTCACTTTTAATCCTTCTCTCTTCTACCTTCTCCTCTTGATCCTGAATCCTCTGTCCAACCTCTAAATTTCTACTCCGTTTTTGGACTGCTTTTGTTATCGACTCTTGGAATGGACCTGACCAAGCTTTGACAGTCCTTCTGGTTTGATTGAGGGTGGGGTTGGACGGCATTCCTCATCACCCCAAGAACTGGAGTACCTGACGTGTTCGAGCGTGGGGAAACTTGTATGTTAAACTCTGCACTCAGTGCTGTGTCTGATTTCAACGGACTGACGACCCCCAAGGCACTGGGTATGGGGTGTATATCTGGGTAGGACTTAGGGTGCTATATCACCCTCTAAATCACATGAAACAGTTTGGCAAGGTAAATAGAATCAAGTCACAAAATGTTAAAAGTCTCATCTCTTATGAATGTTTCATTACTGTTTGCAAAGGTGAATATGCCTCCAAAGCTCTTTATAATATTGATTGTGAAAATATCTTTGGTTCACTCTGCCATGGAAAGTTGTTTAACATAAACAATTTGGATGAGGATGAGACAGACTACATACCCAGCAAGTTTGAAGTTGGTTGCCAAAAACACCTGTCAGAAGAAGATCAAAATTACTTGGGCATGTCACCAGCTACAAACAGGGCAAAGAAAACTTTTTATCAGCGTACAAATATCTACAGAGGAAGGTTGGTGCCATTCCCTAAGGTAATATAAAAAGATAATGGTAAAGGAGTCTTGATCAAAGTAAATAGTGAAATTCAAATTAAGACGCTTTCATAAATTTCAATCAACTGAAGGTGGAAATATTTTAGATGTATCCCCTCATCGACCATTTAATATTAACCCTCTTACGCCGAAGCCCTAAAAATCAAAACCTCTCCTGTATGCCGGCGCCGGTTTGGAGTGAGCGCGGAAGCGGGAAAAATAATTTTTTCAAAAAATCACAGCGCGCTTAGTTTTGAAGATTAAGAGTTCATTTTTGGCTCATTTTTTTTCATTGCCTGAAGTTTAGTATGCAATCATCAGAAATGAAAAATAATATCATTATCATATGTAAATAATGCGATATATGGTAGCGAAAAAAAAAATTCATAGATAATTGTATTCAAATCACGCTGTACAAAAAACGGTCAAAGCTAACGAGTTAATTTTTTTTCGTTGTATTGTACACTAAATTGCAATCCTTTTGATATATAATACCTAGTAAAACAATAAAAGCAACACCGGAAAAATATTATCACAAAATGATGTACGAATTCGTAATGCGCGGACGTAATAAAATGTTATTTTCAAAAATTCACCGTAATTTTAAATATTGTTCTAGAGACTCCCAATTTGTTTCAAAATTAAGACAAATGATTGAATATTACGATACTGTAAGAGTTTTAGATTAGAATTGCAGATTTCGACCATTTCGGACGAGTTAAATTTGACCGAATGTCGAAATATTTATATATATATTTTTTATATGCACATATTTCGGAGATGGAAAAAGCTACAACCTTCCAATTATTTTTTATTGTATTCTTCATGAATTTGCGCACATTTTGATATATGAAACTCTATAAAAAGGCTAATATGAAAAGGAGCAAATATTAGGATAATGCGATGTACGTATTTCGGAGACTTGCGGCCGCGAAACGGCGCGCGGAGTGAAGGTAAATATATTTTTCAAAAATTCACCATAAATCACAATATTGTTTTAGAGACTTCAAATTTGTTTCAAAATGAAGAAAAATGACGGAATATTACTAGGCCGTAAGAGTTTTAGCTTACAATTGCGTTTTTCAACTATTTCGGTAGAGTCAAATTTGACCGAACGTAGTTTTTTTTCTATTTATCGTGATTTATATGCAAATATTTCGAAAAAAGAGAAAAACTACAACCTTCAATCATTTTTAGTTGTATTCTACATGAAATTGCGCACATTTTTATATATAAAACTTTATGTAACAGCTAATTTTAAATGGTGCAAACATTTCGACAATCGCACAAAAAAATTTTGATTTTTTCGGAAGAGTTACCGCGCGAATGTAAGGAAAATTTTTTTTCATAAATTCACCATAAATCGAAATATTGTGCTAGAGACTTCCAAGTCGTTGCAAAATGAAGGTAAATGAATGAATATTACTAGAATATAAGAGTTTTAGCTTACAATTGCGTTTTTCGACCATTTTGGTAGAGTCAAAATTGACCGAAAGTTGAAATTTTTGCACTTAACGTTATTTATATGAAAATATTTCGAAACTGATAAAAGCTACAACCATGGGTGTGTTTTTTGTTGTATTGTGCATGAAATTGCGCACATTTCCATATATAAAACTTTATGTAAAGACAAATATAAAAGGGTGCAAACATTAGGACAATCGCACGAAAAAATTTATCGGAAGAGTTATCGCACGAACGTGAGGAAAAAGTTTTTTCATAAATTCACCATAAATCGAAATATTGTGCTAGAGACGTCCAATTTGTTGCAAAATGAAGGCAAATTGATTGAATATTACTATAATATAAGAATTGTAGCTTACAATTGCGTTGCGTTTCTCGACCATTTCTGTAGAGTCAAAGTTGACCGAAGGCTGAAATTTTTGCACTTATCATTATTTATATGAAAATATTTCACAACTGATAAAAGCTACAATCATGAGTATTTTTTTGTTGTATTTTACATGAAATTGCGCACATTTTCATATATAATACTTCATGTAAAGGATAATTTAAAATGGTGCAAAAATTATGTCAAAGTGACGAAATAATTTCCGAGATGTGTCACTGATACTTTTTAGTGGATAAGAAAGAAATTCGCGCTTGCGCGCCTGCGTAGCGATTGTAAACAAAACAACGCCTTGATCCGTGAACTCCCAGCATCCCCCAAGGCGTGTGATACAAAAGTTTTAGGCTGGTAGGCCTATAAGTATTTTTCCGCGAATTTTAAAAAAAACTTTTTTGAGCCGACGTATGATACGTCCAATCGGCATACGGAAGACATTTTGACTCGACGTTTAATACGTCCAATTGGTGTAAGAGGGTTAAACAGGGTATAGTTTATAGCAGAGATCTATATGAATTTGAAGAGGAGGAAATATTAAATATGTGTCCTACATATGTCGTTAAAGTTCAAAAATTAAAAGGCACTCATCATGCCATTGAATTGACTTTCAAATGCACCTATTTACCAGAATTTATTGAAATAAACCACTCTTGGGTTTGGATTAAGCCATTTAAATATCAACCAACCCAGTTTTGTAAATACATCAAATATGTCCATGTATCAAACTCAGCATAGGAGAAGCCAGACGTTTGGTTAATATGGCTAACAAAAATGCTGGATCCTCATTTGCTTCCACTGTTAAGGGAAATAATGCATTCCATCTGCCTGCTAAACTCATCATTAAGAATAACACATACTTTGTGGATATTTCAGCTTCTCTAATAAGTAATGAATTTTGAACTGAAGTCGTGCAAGCTGTGATTGATGAACCACTACCTGATTTGAAAGCAAATGCTGTTTCAGTATTGAGCTCAACTGTTAAGCACAAAGTGAAAAAAAAAAATCTAAAGGAAAAATTGATAAATCTTATGACAGTTTTCAGTCGCCCCCGAAGCCAAAAATATGTACATTGAATCCAACAGATTCAATGTACTAGATGACTCCTTTAAATCATTATCAACCTCACAGCCATTGGAAAAGATGTCTCAGTTCTGCTCAGATTTAAGTATGACAGATCTCTCCCAATGCCCTCAAACATATTCATAAACTGTTACTTTTGAAGTAAAAGGAAAAACATATTGATTCTTTAAATATGATTAAAAGTTTAGATAAATCTAGTCTCAAACTGAATCAACAAGATGTGCAGGAAAAATGTTTAAACTCCCTATCATCCAACAGAAATAAGTCTCCCAGGCACAAGACTTAAGTTACTTTCAAATCTAAGATCATTCAGCTGGGCACAAGAATCACAGATAAAATTCCAATTTAATATTAGCAATGGAATTGCAAAGGCCTTAGGATTCGTTCTGAGGAGTTCAAATTGTTGAGCCATCATGATCCAGATATAGTTTGCCTTCAAGAAACTAAGTTAGGCAACTAACTATACAATCAAGGACTGAACTATAAAATGTATATGATGAACCCCAGAGATGGTGATCGAGCTTATGGGGGGTTGCAATTATTATTATAAAGTCTGTGCAACATACAAGTGTTCCTTTGAACACAAACCTACAAGCAGTCGCCATTCGAGCATGCTTTGAAAGAAAGATTACTATTTGCTCTATTTACCTCCTACCTAGGTCAGAGATTACCTTGAGTGACATTCAATGGCTAGCTAGTCAACTACCTCCTTTCTTACTACTGGGATATTTTAATGCCCATAATAGTCTATGGGGAAGTGATACCGTGGGTACACTAGGTAGAACCATCGATAATTTTATCCTAAATAATGATCTTTCTCTTTACAATGATGGTTGAATGACGTCTCATAACATCTACACCAATGTCTTTTGGGCCATAGATTTAAGCATTTGTTCGCATGCAGTCCACTTGGACTTCAACTGGTCAGTAGATGAATTTTTGCATTGAAGTGATCACTTCCCTATACATTTAAAATATGCTAGAAACATACCTTCTGAATCTCCTACAAAGTGGAAGGAGAATGAAGTGGATTGGGTGAAAGTAGAGTCATTTGAGTCACAATTAGATGCATATGATTACTGGACCTCAGCTACATTGGATAATGCTGAGAAATATATCCCAAAGACAATTGGTAAACCACTCAGGCCTACAGTTCCCTGCTGGGACCAAACCTGCAATAGACAATGTAAGGCTAAACTGGCAGGAACATCTAAAACTATACGTATACCAACGAGCCTTAGCCAAACAACGAAAATATATTAGAAAAGCTAAAAAGGAATCTTGGCTTCACTATATTAATGGTATTAATTCTAAAACGCCACAAAGATTAGTATGGAAAAAGATGAAAAAGCTAAGTGGGAAATTTGTTCCATCACCTGCTCCTACTCTAAATATCAATGATGTCCTTATTTCAAAACCAGCTGATGTGGCTGAAAAATTTGGAGGCATTTTGCTAACATATCAAGTTCCAAAAACTACACACCACAGTTCAATAAGATTCGAAATGCTAAGGTGTCAATTAGATTTAACTCGCAAAACAATGAAGCATATAACGCTAAATTCTCACTAAGGGAATTACAAGAAGCTCTCTCATCTTGTGAGTCAACAGCCCCTGGTGCAGATAACATTGCATACAACATGATTAAACATCTCCCGGAACATGCCAAAATGTATCTCATGAAATAGTCAATAAGGTCTGGAAAACAGGTATCATTCCCCCATCTTGAAAGATAGCCATAGTAGTTCCAATTATTAAGCCAAGCAAAGATCCATATCAGCCCACTAGTTACAGGCTTATTTCACAAACAAGCTGTTTGTAAATTGTTTGGGAAAATGGTGAACTCTTGTCTAATGTGGCATTTAGAGAAAAACAGATTGTTACCTTCTGTTCAATTCGGCTTTAGGAAGAATTGTTCTGCATTGGACTCTTTATTGAGATATCAAATCAGATTCAGCAGGGATTTTCCAATCAGTGCCAGACAGTATGAGTTTTTTTTTTATTTGGAGAAGGCCTATAATACAATATGGCGATTTGGCATTGTTAAACGGCTCAATGAAATGGGAATCTGGGGCAGTATGTAAAACTTTATAGTCACATTTTTAAGTGACAGATGTATTAGACCAAGTGTTGGGAATACGTTTTCTTCTTGTTATGAGATGGATGAAGGTGTCCCACAAGGCAGCGTATTGAGTGTTACCTGCTTTGTGAAATCTGTTTCTGTTGCAGTTAAAGCTTCACTGTTTGTGGATGACTTCGCCATCTATGTCACCACATATGATGCTGTATCAGCTTGTAACTACCTGCAAAAGACAATAAATGCCATCAATATATGGACTGATGAACAAGGTTTCCAGTTATCTTCATCTAAAACTGTAGCCATTCGGTTCACCAGATGTACTCGCCATGAAACTATTCCTACTTTGAAGCTGAAGGATTGTCTTATTCCTTACAAGAAAGAAGTCAAGTTTTTGGCCATGATATTTGACAGCAGTTTGACTTGGCATAATCACATTGACTCTAAAAGCAAAGGTTGAAAACCCTTAATATTTTAAAGGTGTTATCGGGATTCGACTGGGGAGCTAATAAAAGTTTATTGAAGTTGTAGGATTCCTAATGTAAATCAAAACTGGACTATGGCTGGCAGGTATATTCATCTGCCAGCAAGTCCAGATTAAAAGAATTGGACATAGTTCATAATATGGGTTTAAGAATATGTGCAGGTGCTTTCAGGACATCTCCTGTTGAGAGTATCTACATTGACTCTTATGAACTTCCATTTGATCTACGAAAAGAAGAGCTTGGGTTGTGGTACACCATAAAAATTTTAGAGGGTTTGGTAAAAGATCTTCCAAACCCTTTCAAGTAAGACGGTTGGAATGTTTGAATGAGACTGTTATTCAGCGCCATAAAATTGAAGAAGTAAAATCATCCTCTGTACCCCCATGGCTTATTCCCAAGATTTCCTTATGCTCTAAGAAAATAAATAAAAAGCAACCGTCTGAGGAAGTGATAAGAACTAATTTTTTAGTGCAAGATAGTAAATATAATGGACAAGTAAAGATTTACACTGATGGATCAAAATCTGATAATGGAATTGGGTGTGCAGTAGTGCATGCAAATGAAATTTACTAGGCAAAATTTCTAAGTCAGCTTCCCTAAACACTGCAGAGCTGTCAGCTATAGTCACAGCTTTAGAAAATATTCATAACTCGAATAAGAAAAATGTTGTAATATATAGTGACTCAAGAAGGGCATTAGATTCATTAAAGCAATTATATATAATTCATCCTCCAGTACAAAAAGCCCAGGAGTGGCTCTTTTGGATTTTTTTTTTTTTTGTCGCAAGAAATAAGTATGTTTCTGCTGGATCCCAGCTCATGTCGGAATTCGTGGGAATGAAGAGGCAGACAGATCTGCAAAGGAAGCGGCTATGAATAATTTGTATCAGGTAACCAAAGCGCCACATGCTGATATGAAGAGACCCATCAAGTCGTACATCTTGAGGAAGTGGCAAGAGAGATGGTCCTCCCCTCTCTTAGCCACAATAAGAAATATAAGAAGATAAGAAAAAGTATAAAAAAATGGCCTTCCTCTTTCCAAAATGAGAGGGGAACAGAAGTAGTTTTGAGGCGACTTCGCATTGGTCATACTCTAATAAGGTTATTTTAGAAGGTGGCAGTGCACCAGGGTGTGTTAGATGTAATGCTACCTTATCAGTGTAGCACATCCTGGTGCACTGTGTAAACTGTAGAGAACAGAGGCAGAGATTCCACCTTGATGGAAAATCTCTTGCTGATATTGTAGATGACAGCAGATATTCATTCAGTAGTGAGATTTTTAAAAAGTATTAAGATTTTTTATGAAATTTAGTAGCTGGGTAAATTTTAACTTATTAATTTTATTTTATTATATTTTAGTAATTTTGTTCATAGTTATTATTTTATGTACTTAATATTATTCATAATTTTTATTTATTATTTTTAATTGATGTGTAAATGGTGTTAAATGAATGTGTGTATGTCAGTTTTTAAATTGCCGTAATTTCAACTAAGTGATTTTTTAAAATTATGTTTTAAATGGTTTTGAGTGAAAGAGAATGTCCTAGTTTTAATTGCTATGTAACATTAGATGATCTTAATTTTAATTGTTGTGTATCATTAAATATTTTTAATTCCAGTTTTAATTGATCAGTTGTATACTAGTTTTTATCTGATTCACGTATTCATTCATTTAGTCCATTTCATTCTATGACATACCACTGCAGCGCTGAATGACCTTTACAGATTCCTGCGCTTGGGCTATGCCCTAAATTCCATAATCCATCCATCCTAGCTATTTAATTTTCATTAGGGGCTAAATAATCCTGATGAGTTCTGGTGCTTTGTCCTCGAGAGCTAAATTTCATAATCAATCAATGAATCCAGCGTCATACCGAATGACCTATTTGATCCAAGTTCTTGGTCTCAAGCCAAGACCTGGCATTTTATTTTAATCCTTCGGGCTAGCCCTATGAGCGCTGAAAGTCAGCTCAGTGGTCTGGTTAAACTACTTTTATAATAATAATGATAATCTAAATTGGTTTATGCCTTATAATGGCTTATATTTACTGTACTTAACAGTACTCCTGTATTGCTAATTGCCAAAGACCTTATGGTGCTATAAGTCCTTAGACTACTTTCATGCCCACTAGCACAATAAATTCTAATGTAAATATCCCAAGAGCGCCAGGTTCTTTCCACACAAGGGCCACACATGGCACAGTGCCATCCCTTTTTCTCAATTTGTTGCTTTTCATTGTAGTAAATAATCATGAGTAGTTGAATCGCAAACATTCATACAGCTACACGCAGGGTTATTTTCTTGTACTTAGTTTTGTGATCTTAGGCTGCCGTAATTTAGTGCCACACCTGGCACCATGCCGCTGTTTAAGTAACCACGCTAACATAAGTTCATGATATACACACACACACACACACACACATATATATATACATATATATATATATATATATATATCTATATATATAATATATATAGATATATATATATATATATATATATATATATAGTATATATATATATATTTATGCCTCATACAGGTCCATTAACACCATGACTTTGATTCTCAAAGCTAACGTTATTAAGTGCATGATTAACCTTAGGATTCAATGCCGTACTAATCCTATCATTCTTTTTTGTGTTGATGAAGTTAATGACACATAGAATACCTTTTATTTCAAAGTTGCTAGTATGCTGCTGTAGAGTAATAAATTGAGAAATATAATAATTTAACTTCCAGGAGCAGAGTTTTTCTGTGATAAATAAAGTTTAAAATCAATGAGAAATAGTTGTAACTGATTTGCTTGCAGAATTTATAATTTTAGAATTTAATCTCATCATAAGGGGGTTGTAAAGAGATATCAGTTGTTCAGTTAAGTTGACTTAATTGTTGACGTTTCCACCTGATTCAAGGTGAAATTGTCAAGTTGGCTGGGGAATTGTAAAGAGGTAGCCCTGTTAGCAAGTCACTTCAACCTCCTACCTTGCTTTTAAATATAAGAGATATTATTTTCTGCTACACTGATACCTGGCGAAAGACGGGTGAGAAATTAGCCCCTTCCCTTCTTTCTCTCACCGCTCACCCTTTTTGTAAATCTGCTCATCTTTCTGAGGTCTTGTGGCTGCATTGAAAATCCTTCTTTCGGAGTCAAAGCCTACCTCAAGGTTGTACTGTGTGTGACGCCAGACCGGGAAAGTCACACTGGCTCTTGCTAAAGACACCATGTTGGCGCCTGAGGCAGGATACTAATGATGTCACCACCATCTCTTGTGACCAAACAGAGGGAGGACCAACGACAAAGCTCTGAGAACCGCCCCACATCATTATGTTGGTTGCATTGTCCCTATTGAAGCTCCTGTACTGAGCTGTCCCATGTGGTCTTTTATATGACCATCCCAAGTATTTCCTTTAAAGTATCCTTCCACGCCGTGTGCACCTCGACCAGGCTCCACTTATCTCCGTCTGCGTAGATGCCTGATTTGAGGTTATTTTCAACCATGTCACATGTTCCTTCATTCTTATACTTAATTCCAATTCATTTTCAAACTCCTGACTGAATCAGCAGTGTGTAAAATTAACGTAAGCAATTTCGCATCGATTCGATAGAATTCACTGTTTTCCCCCACCTATTTAGATGCGTCTTCCATTTACAGACGGTTCATGTTAAGCTGTGGAAACTTCCAGTTCGTCTTGTGCCTTTCACGGTGACAATAGCCACTGAGTTCTACCCAACGATGTGCGTTTTCAAGATGAACCATAATGCTTGTGTTTTCAAATTCTTGTTAATTTTAATCTCTCGACAGACCTCTGTTAGCCTGTCTGTTTTAATTCCCAATTTTTTTTTATCTAAGTGTTAAAGTGTAAATATAATTGATTGTTAAAGTAAAACCTAAGTGTTTATGTGAGATTTCCCTTGTTGAAGTAAGCGCCTTCAGCCCATTTTTAGTTCTTTTGTTTCTGCCTGTCCCACCGATTGCAGTCAAGAGCCATTATCCTTATGATTAGTTGCCTGCTCACTAGTTAGGATCCAAGAAGTCCCCAAAACAAGGTCACGTAAGTACCGGTCATTTTAAGAACACACACACACACACACACCACACACATATATATATATATATATATATATATATATATATATATATATATATATATATATATATATATATATATATATATATATATATATGACTGGTAAGTGTTCAGTTACAACAAAATTCCGTCCAATAAAAGGAGCCCATGAAAACGCCAAAATATAGAGATAAAATACCATATTCAGAGTCTGCTGTCTCTTTCTGAAGTATAGTATTTTCTCTCTATATTTTGGCGTATTTATGTGCTCCTTATATATATATATATATATATATATATATATATATATATATATATATATATATATATATATATATATATATATATATGTGTGTGTGTGTGTGTGTGTGTGTGTGTGTGTGTGTGTGTGTATGTGTGTTTTATCACATCACCCTGACATTTTATATACACAAACATTAAACTGCAAATATCGATAAATATGCAATTCGCTGTAATTCTGAAGTTATGAGGAAGGTGAACAGAGAGAACAACGACGTTCAGTTACGACTTAGACTACATATATTCCCGCGCGCGCACACACACACACTTATATGTATATATATATATATATATCTATATATATATTATATATATAGATATATATAATATATAATAATATATATATATAGAGAGAGAGAGAGAGAGAGAAGAGGAGATAGAGAGAGAGAGAGAGAGAGAGAGAGAGAGAGAGAGAGAGAGAGAGAGAGAGAGAGAGAGAGCTTTGCTCAAGTTTGCAGGCACAAATTATTGTTTGTGTGCAAACAAGAATATCCAAAGTTATTAAAAATAATAAGTTTTTTCGTTAAGGAAGAGGTTGTTTAGGGAATCGCGGTCATAGAATGATTAATTAAGCTTAGTTCAAAATAATAGTCACATTATATACCAGCCGAAAGTGATGAAAATTTTGTCAGTTGCTGATTGGGAGAAAACAAAACTTCTTATCAAGTTATTTTTATTATACACATAGCAAGAATTTTAAAAAAACGATAATAAGAATAACAAGTAAGCGCAGTATTTATTATATTATGTTATTTCCTGAGAGTCGAGACAACTGGAGTTCCTGTTACGTAGGAGAGTTTAAGAACTTGAAAATCTCATCCATTACCTTGAGTGTGAAAGAAAGTAACGGTATTTATGATGCCTAGTCGGTGTTCTTCAACTAATATCGTTAGAGTCATCAACCAGTGACAAAATACGTCGTATATTCCGGGACCCTTCTCTGCCTCCCACCCACGTGGGCGTTGTGGTGTATGAGGATGATGGTGGGAGGGGGGCGCTTGATATATACTTGTACGGATTCATTTGGGGTAGATGAGGTTGCTGTTAAGGGAATGAAGGAAAAGGTTGCGTGCGAGTGTTAGTGAGAGAGAGAGAGAGAGAGAGCGTATTTGATGGGTTAAGCAGCTGGGGAGGGAGATAGAGATAGCTCCTTGTCAGTCACTCTGTTTATGTTTACCTTCTCCGTTGATTGAGTTTTACAGGTGCTGACTACCCAGCCCTTTTTCCCCTCAATGATTTGCCAGACAAATTAAGCGACAGCTAAATACAGTATTTTGATTTTGAGGAATCCGTCTGATGGAATCTCCCCTCATTTTCAGGAAGGACACCCCAGGGTATTTGTAACGGGATTGTGGTAGAGAATCATAGAGGATGAGGCGTCCATGATTTTGTCGCGTTGATCTGAAGAGAGCAGAGCGCCTTTGAAGGCCGCTGAAGAGACCTGTTTATTTTCTTAGTTGGAGTGACACGGTCCCGAGATCCCGTTGCGCCATTCACCGTATCCACCACTAAGTCAACTTTCTTGCTCTCGCAGCCTTTCGGAGATGTAATCGCCTTTTTGTTTCTCAAGCGAAGCAGATTATCTGGGAAATGGGTTAATTGGACCACGCGAGACTTTTGGCTGTAGTTCTTCCGTGATGGTGTTTTGCTTCTGCCATATTTGTATTTGGAGACGGTATTGGTATCTGCAGTGCTGCGTTGTATTTCACTCATGATCAATGCATTTGTTTAAATCTTTGTAGAATTTGCAATATAGTATTTGATCATTCTCTGATTTGTCGTCGCCGTATTTGATTATGTGTAAGCTTTCGGGTGTTTTACGGGACGAGAAAATTCCATTTCATGATGGAAACAGTCATGCGTCCCTCCTTCAGTAACAGTGATTATGGAAAGATAAAATGTAACAAAATTACACAATAGCAGTTCATTGAGAACGAATGGGTGTGGTTTTATGTTTTATTCTCGACTTTGCTAGATTCGGGCCTCAATATCTTTTTCTGTTGATTAAGAAAAAGAAACAACCTATACCGCAAAAGCCTCAACCATATTCAATATGAAGGACTCTTGGAGTCGAATAAACAAATCGAATTAAAGGTGTTCAAGAGTCTCCTTACTACAATCAGACAGTCACACGTCCACGGCAGTGAAGATATCAATCTCTTACCACAATACAATTCTTTATCAAAATATTGTAAATAATCATTAGCCAAATTAGTCATAATTTTAGACAACACTAATAATATCGGAGCCGAAGTACAACCACAAACTGAACATAATTTCTCGTTTAAAATTTAACTTCGTCTTGATCATTACCAAGATGGTAGAGAAATGGTTTTTTTGACTGGCTTAGTATCTGGTCAGAAGCCGTCAAGGGAGTATGTTCCTTCTACCATATTTGTGTGGAATATTACTTGATTACGAGAGGTATTCGGATCTATTGTGATTATCTTTAGGATGTAAGGGAACCATTTCCTTTGCCGAATCTGCTAAATAAACACTGCCAACATTTGAGGAAGATCGTTACTAAAATGTTCATGAAATATTCAGTATTTAGTCACCATGATTTTCTATCTTGAATAGTTTCCAAAATGTACAAAAGATCCTTCCTGAACGGAATTAATATCTAGATTATTGCCAAACTTGAAAGAAACTAGACTTCCACTGGCTGTATCAGGATTATATCTAAATAAATTTAGGGAACTTTTATTCAGGAACTATTCTGGACACTGAGCGTGGCACTAAAGAATACAGTAGATTATGTTTGGTGTTTATATGACTTCAGGTCAGTCTAGTAAAACAGACAGGTGGAAATGGAAAAAAAATGCTTACAAGAAATGAAGACACGTTGAGAACCAATAGGCAAACTGCAATTTTTTAATGCTGAGCTGAAATAAATATTATTATTATTATTATTATTAATATTATTTTTATTATTTTTTTTTTTTTTTTTTTTTTTGCTCTATCACAGTCCTCCAATTCGACTGGGTGGTATTTATAGTGTGGGGTTCCGGGTTGCATCCTGCTTCCTTAGGAGTCCATCACTTTTCTTACTATGTGCGGCGTTTCTAGGATCACACTCTTCTGCATGGGTCCTGGAGCTACTACAGCGTCTAGTTTTTCTAGATTCCTTTTCAGGGATCTTGGGATCGTGCCTACTGCTCCTATGATTATGGGTACGATTTCCACTGGCATATCCCATATCTTTCTTATTTCAATTTTCATATCTTGATACTTATCCATTTTTTCCCTCTTTTTCTCTTCAACTCTGGTGTCCCATGGTATTGTGACATCAATGAGTGATACTTTCATCTTGACTTTGTCAATCAACGTCACGTCTGGTCTATTTGCACATATCACCCTATCCGTTCTGATACCATAGTCCCAGAGGATCCTTGCCTGATCGTTTTCTATCACTCCCTCAGGTTGGTGCTCGTACCACATATTACTGCAAGGTAGCTGATGTTTCTTGCACAGGCTCCAGTGGAGGGCTTTTGCCACTGAATCATGCCTCTTTATGTACTGGTTCTGTGCAAGTGCCGGGCATTCGCTTGCTATGTGGTTTATGGTTTCATTTTTTGTATTGCACTTCCTACATATGGGAGAGATGTTATTTCCGTCTATCGTTCTTTGAACATATCTGGTTCTTAGGGCCTGATCTTGTGCCGCTGTTATCATTCCTTCAGTTTCCTTCTTTAGCTCTCCCGTCTGTAGCCATTGCTATGTGTCATCGCTGGCTAGTTCTTTAGTCTGTTTCATGTATTGTCCCTGCATTGGTTTGTTATGCCAGTCCTCTGTTCTGTCTGTCATTCTCCTGTCTCAGTATATTTCTGGGTCTTCGTCTACTTTTATTAGTCCTTCTTCCCATGCACTCTTTAGCCACTCGTCTTCACTGGTTTTCAGATATTGCCCCAGCCCCAGTGCTCTGTTCTCGATGTTGACGCAGTCCTCTATACTTAGTAGTCCTCGCCCTCCTTCCTTTCGTGTTATGTATAGTCTGTCCGTATTTGCTCTTGGGTGTAGTGCTTTGTGTATTGTCATATGTTTCCTGGTTTTCTGATCTATGCTGCGGAGTTCTGCCTTCGTCCATTCCACTATTCCTGCGCTGTATCTGATTACTGGCACTGCCCATGTGTTTATGGCTTTTATCATATTTCCGGCGTTGAGTTTTGACTTGAGTATCGCCTTGTGTCTCTGCATATATTCTTTCCCGATCGTGTCCTTCATCTCTTGGTGTTTTATATTATTATTATTAGGGTATTTATTATTATTATTTATTTTATTATTCTTATTATTATTATTTATTATTATTATTATTATTATTTTATTTATTTATTAATTATTTATTATTATTATTATTATTATTATTATTACTTCATATATTCAATATGCATGACACTAAATTGATTGTAACAAATATTCGACTAAACTTTTTTTTTTCCATTGGATATTTTCCACTGATTATATGTATTATTAGGATTGAATGTATTCCACGCCAGTTTCGAGTGATTGATTAGATGTGTTTTGGGACAATTGCGAGTGATATTGATGAGATGTAACTATTACCTGTCAGTTTAGTGATTATGTTTAGATGTGTTCCGTGATGTATTCCCAGTCAGTTTCGGGTGATTATGATTAGATTTGTTCCTTGACAGTTACAAGTGACGAGGATTAAATTTATTCCACGCCAGTTTTCAGTGATTACTATGAGATGTGTTTTGTGACCGTTACGAGCCATTAGGATTAGATATATTCCACGCCAGTTTAGAGCAATTATGATTAGATATTTCGGTGACAGTTACCGGTGATCCCCCTGATCCCAACTCCTTGACGAGGTGGGGGGCTTAGGGATCCACTGCGGAGAGAGGAGAGAGTATGCCCCTTTTACGCCTACACTCTCTGCTGTGGATCCAACTGAACATTGGGACCTTTAACTCCTTTACTCCTCCTCCTTATAAATTTTCCCCTTTCCCTTCTTCTTTCGTTGACGACTCTGGCATGGTTTTAGACTATTGAATTGACTGCTCTTTTAACCTGGAGGAGGGTGTAGTTGGACGGCATGCCACTCCACCCGTAAAATTCAAGTACCTGACGTGTTCGAGCGAGGGGAAAGTCTTATGTCAAACTTGGTCCCTAGTACTGGGTCGGATCTCGACGGACTGACGACGCCTTAAGTGCTGGGGATCAGGTGTATAACCAGGAAGTAACTCTAGGGGTGGCCCATTAATGTGACATTCCACACCCTCCCTTGTTGGGCTCCATGGTGGGTGGAGGACTACCTGGCTGAAAACATCTCTCTCGTGTACATGTATACATTATTAGGCCCTAATGTTGATGACCCCAGCGCGGAATTAGACTTGGCTACCGGATTCGCTCAAGAAAATAAGCCCAACATAACAACGATGGCACCATATGAGCCATTAACAAGAAATAATAGAAAAAGAAAAATGTACAAACCCGACCCAACATTAGTTCATTTTGACCACATTTTTGGCACAGATAATTGGTCCAGATTTCTTGTTCTCAAAACAGAGAGGAAAATTTCCTCCTATGTTTTAGAGAACAAATTATTAAGCTTACTCCCTACCAGAGAAATGAGTTTCAGAGCACTGAAATTTAATGAATGGCTGATTGAGGCCACAACAAAAGCCCAGTCAGAAGCATATCAGAACATTAAAGAAATTCAAGGGATAAAAGTAACGGTGGAAAGCCATGACATGCTCAACTATATCCAAGGTACAGTTGTACTACCCCAAATTGAAAATGAGGAAGAATTACCAGAAAAGCATATTATATTAGAATCACTAAAATTAAGATATGACAATATTCACGATCTGGAGTTATATCAAATTCCAAGTAAAAAAAACCAAGAAGTTTCCATCAAAATAGTAAAAATCAAGTTCACAGGCCAAAATTTACCAGCAAAGATTAAAATACTTGGTCAAAACAGAGAAGTACGCCCTCACGTACCGAAACCACTACAATGTAAAAAATGTTGTAAATTTGGTCACACATTCAAGAAATGCCAAAATGAAGAAATATGTGCAGTGTGTGGTTCAGAAGACCATAGAACTGAGTGGAATTGCCCAAATATTAAATGTGCTAACTGTGGACTTGCTCACCATGCAAAGTCAAAAGAATGCCCATTCTATATGTATAATACAGAATTAAAACTTCTGATGAGTAGAACTGGAATGGCAGCAAGAGAGGCTAAGCTTGAGTTAAAAGTTAGAGGGATACTTGACCCAAGCAGAAATCCATCATATAAAATTATGTTAAAAAATAAGGTTCCCCAAATATCTGAAGCTTGTTTAGAAAGTAGGAATCTAATACCTGAAACCACAATAAAAACAAATATGCTGCTCTATCATCCTTAGATGATCATGATGCCAATACTTCATGTATAGAGACAGCACCTTCCAATGCAGAAATTGCTGATGATTTCCCACCAGATCAGAGAGCAAGGGGAAAAAGGCGAGACCCTGGAAATGGGACCCCTCCGAAATCAAAAAAACTTGACAACAAAGAGGACTCCCATCCTCTAAAAAGTAATATAGATAGTATTGAAGTAGAAGCTGAAACATTAATCACCTCACAAACTAACGATTTCTTAGAAAATAACAACATTGTCCATATAACTCCATCACCCATAATAGGACAAAGAAGAAACTCCTTAACTCATCCTCAACCCCAACCAAGTAGTAGTATTCATCATCAAGCTGCCTCTGTTGAAATAGACTCCTCTCCCAGTCTCAGTAAAACAAACAATACACTACCAATCACTCAAAATAGAAATGCCTTATCCACTCATGATAAATTATGTGGATGTAATGAATGTTTCATTGTTCAGTTGAATACAATGAAACTTCCATCAACAAGCAGCCTCACTAATATGATTAATAATTTCATCAAATTCAAAACTAAAAACCAACAGGAAAATCTTGAAAAACACTCCGAAGATTGCATGTGTGTAGACCATCTTATTAAAACTCGCTCATCGAGTGCTAGAGGCATAGAACATTTATTGGAAAAAATAAAACAAAAACAAAAGTCCCAAGGAGCAGTTACAAAGAGACTTAACATAAAGTCAAATATTAAGAAACCTGCAGCTTTACACGAGTATGCAACCACAAAAGTAAGAGGAAGTAATGTTCTGCTTGACAGAGGCCTTCCCCCACAATAACATTCCGCGCTTATATTATTCAGTGGAACGTAAATGGTTTAAAAACAAGATTACAAATAGGAGAAATTCAAAGATTATAAAACAATATGAACCTATAGCAATATGCTTGCAACATACAAATGAAAATGTCTCGAGAATAGGCAATTATACATTAGCATCACATTCAGTTCCTGATATGAATACATTAGGAACAGCAATTTACGTCAATAACCGAATTACTTACGAAAATATATTGACTAATAGTTCTGAATTCCAACTATCTGGAATTAAACTTCATATTAACAACTCTACTTTTAATTTGTATAATATTTACAACCAACCTTCATGTAATTATGATTTACAAAATCTACCTCAAGTATTACCGAATATACGTGATGATTTTTTAATAGTTGGAGATTTTAATGCCCACAGCCCATTATGGGATTCCTTTTGCAATGAAACAGATTCACATGGTAACAAAATTGAGCATATGATTGACAATCATAATCTTTGCATTTTAAATGATGGAGACATTAGCACTTACTTTTCGAAATCCCATGGAAGTTTTTCATCCATAGACTTAAGTATTTGCTCACCTAATATAGTGGACAGATTTGATTGGAATGTTTTAGATGATCCATATACCAGTGATCATTTTCCAATTTTAATATCCTGTTTGGGACATACCCCAACACCAACTGTCCCACGATATAATGTAGATAAGGCAGACTGGGACCAGTATAAATTTAAAACCAGCCAGATCCATCCATTTACAGCAGTACAAGGTCATGATGAGACAGTAGATTTCTTCACAAACTTTGTAATTACAGCTGCTGACGAATCTATTCCTAAGTCAACTACTAATCCCAAGAAACACTCAGTACCCTGGTGGTCTGACACACTATCCCACCTGATACAAGAAAAACATATTATAGGTAGAAGATTAGAAACCCTGCATAATAGATTTAATGTCATAAGTAAAAGACCTCTAAATTTTGAGAGCACTGCCAAGAAACTTGTAGACATTACTATAGAAATCAGTCTACTAAAACCTCATTACAATCGGATCTCGGCAAGATTCAGAAGGGAAGCCATTAGAGGAAAAATAATGTCATGGCAAAAATATGTATCTAGCATATCTGATACAACCTCAATAAGTAAAGTCTGGGAAAAATTTAGGAAAATTAATGGATCTCATATTAGATCTCAGAGACATGCACTAATACATAATGGCCAACCAGTACATGATAGTAACGCCATTTCGAATATTTTAGGGCGTAACATCCAAGCAATAAGTAGTATAATCAATATAGATGATCACTTTCGAACCATTAAAGCCCGTGAAGAAGCTGTTCCATTGAATTTTGAAACATTAGAGGATATATATAACCAGATTTTCACAGAAGAGGAATTTGAATATGCTTTATCTAACTGTAACTCTTCTGCTCCAGGCCAAGACAACGTAAATTTTGAGATGATAAAAAACCTGGCTCTGTTAGCAAAACATACTTATTGAAGCTTTATAATCATTTATGGGTAAATCACCTGTTCCCAAGCATGGAAACATGCTATAATCATACCAGTTGTCAAACCAGGGAAAGATCCAAGCAATCCTAATAACTATAGACCAATATCCCTGACAAGTTGCTTGTGCAAATTGCTAGAAAAAAATGGTAAATTATAGACTAAACTGGTGCCTACGTAAGAATAAGACTCTGTCTTCAACTCAATTTGGCTCACAATCTGAAAGATCTACTTTAGATTCACTTTCCCATCTAGAAAAATTATATACGGAGAGGGTTTGAACGTAAGCAAATTACAGTTGCCATATTCTTTGATATCCAAAAAGCATATGATACGACCTGGAGATACTCAATTTTAAAGTCCTTACACGAAAATGGTTTTAGAGGGCACTTACCAATTTTTTCGAGAATTTTATCCATGAAAGAACTTTTCAAACACGAATAAATAATGTATATTTCTGACTCCTTCAATTTAGATTGTGGAGTCCCTCAAGGGAGTGTTTTGAGTGGAACTCTTTTTGCTCTAGCTATTAATAACATCGTAAAGCAGTTACCACAGGGAGTACAAAATAGCTTGTATGTAGATGACTTTGCTATATATTATTCCTCAAGCAGTCTTCGTCATCTACAAAGAATTCTTAATAAAGCTATCAAAAACATCCACAACTGGACTTTGTCAGTAGGCTTTAAGCTCTCTATAGAGAAAACCCAAGCAATTATGTTCTACAAAAATAGTAGATGGAAACAGAATCAAGACATAGATCTTAAATTAGGTGATAGCCTCATTCAGTTTAGTAATACTATAAAATTTTTTATTTTTAGGCTTGGTATTTGACACTCATCTTAATTGGAAAGCACACATAGCCTTTGTAAAAAATAAATGTAATAGTGCCTTAAATTTGATAAGAAAATTGTCTCATACTACTTGGGGAGCTAAGAGACAAACATTGCTTATGATATATAAAGCACTAGTTTTATCCAAAGTGGATTATGGAAGTCCAATTTACGGGTCAGCATCACAAAGTACCTTGAAGTCCTTAGACTCTATCCACACTCGAGGCTTGAGACTTTGTAGTGGAGCCTTTAAATCTTCTCCAAACACTTCAGTATGTTGTGAGAGTGGCGAACCCCCATTATCCGTACATCGTGATCTTGTAACAATGAGAAGTGCTTTAAAGATAACGTCCACCGATTCCCCCACAAAAAACTATTTGGCATGCGAGATATATTTATTAGTAATCACGAACCACCTTTTCCAATAAGAGCTAATAGGTTATTGGAATCTATTGGCCTTAGAGTAAATGTACTCCCACCCTCAAATTCTCCACCTCCATGGATGATGAAGAAAATCAAAGTATGTTCTAACCTTTATCATCTATCAAAAAAGCAAAATTATACTTCAGATCGCTATAAACAGTATACATTAGAACACATTCGAAAAGTAAAGGCCCACATAAAGCAATATACACTGATGGATCCAAATCTTCTGCAGGAGTTGGTTGTGCTGCAGTGTCATCATACAAAATAAGTCAGAATTCATTGCCAATTGAAGCAACTGTCTTTACTGCTGAGTTAACAGCAATTATATTGGCAATCAATCAAATAAAATTGACAAATAATAAACTGAATAATAAATTTGTAATATATTCTGACTCAAGAAGCGCAATTGAATCCCTCAAGAGTTATTCACATAAGAACCCTTTAGTAAAGGAAATTAAACAAATCATCAATAAATTATATTCGTGGGGTTAACATTGAAATATGCTGGATTCCTGCCCATGTTGGAATCCAAGGTAATGAAAAGGCAGATGAAAAGGCCAAGTCTGGGATAAATTCACCAATTTTTGACAATAAATTGCCTGCTACAGATTATATAAACTCAGTGAAGCAGTGCATAAAAACAAAATGGCAAAATCTGTGGGATAGTGAAGCAAACACCAATAAATTAAAGTGCATCAAACAGAAAGTAGACTTGTGGAATACATCAGTACAAAATGAAAAACGAGCTGAAGTAATATTAACAAGATTACGAATAGGCCACACAAGACTAACTCACGAGTATCTAATGATAACTCCACAAGGGAACATCCCTCATTGCAATGTGTGCAATGCAATTTTAACAGTCAAGCATATTTTATGTGAATGCCTAATTTTTTAATAGAGAGAGAAATTTATATTTAGGCAATAAATCATTATCAGAAATACTATCAGAATCAGATCATTTTTCTTTATATAGAATATTAATATTTTTAAAAAAGACTAATTTGATTAATAAGATTTAACATATACCATTTTAAATAGACGACTTTTGTCATTATTATCTATTTCAGTCTTTTATAAGTTCAATTCATATTTTTAATTCCAACCTCATATATCACTTAATAATCCCCTCATTTATCATTAATTTATTATAATTCATTAACTTCATTCCATACCATTCCATGTTGTAGACAACATTTTATGAGCGTATTTTTAAATAATTTTCTCCCGAATAATTTCGGGCCAGCACTGTAAGAGTCTGATTAGACTCATTGGGCTGGTAAATCTTAACTTTATAATAATAATAAGTTACCGGTGATTAGGATTAGATGCATTCCAGCCAGTGTCGAGTGATTACGATTAGATGTTTTCAGTGATAGTTACAAGTGATTAGGATTTGATTTATTTCACACCAGTGTCGAATAATTATGAGCAGAGGTGCTCCGTGACATTGATAAGTGATTAGAATTAGATTTGCGTTCTGTGAAAGTTATAAGTGAGTACGATTAGAACTGTGGCAGTTAGAAGTGATTAGAATTAGATTTATTTCACACTAGTGTCGAGTGAATATGATTAGATGTGTTCTGTGAAATTCACAAACAAGTAGCATTAGAGATGTATTCCGCACCAATGTTGAGTGATAATTCGTTGTAGCTATTCCATGACTGACTGTTACTTGCGATTAGGATTAGAATGATTCCACACTGCCTCAAATAGTTATGATTGAATTGATCAATGCCAGTTAAAAGTGATTTGGATTAGATTTATTCCATGCATCAAGTAGTTTTGTCTACGTGTGTTACGTGATAGTTGCAAATAATATTGATTAGATGTATTCCACTCCAGTTTCAAATGACTGAATGTTTTTCGTGACAGTTAAGTTACTAGTGATTCAGATTTGCCTTGGTGTAGTTTTTTAAATTTAATTTTAATTTATTCTCTTATCATACTGAATGGCGTATCTGGTCCCAATTCTCAGCCTCAGGCCTAGATCTTGCATTTTATCTAATCTTTTGGGCCAATCCTATGAGAGCTGAAAATCAGCTCAGTGGTCTAGTTAAACTGCTTTTATAATAGTCTTAAAATTAGACGACAAAAGCAATGCTTCATGAAGTTAATGCAAGTGAAGCGTAATACAGTAGTTACAAGTAAAAGTTTCCTGGTACTAAAATTTGTCATTTGGCATTGTTTACGCTCTGCAATATCTTTTTGGATCATGTTTCTGAAGTATGACTGTATGAGACTCATTTTTTTTTTTTTTTTTTTTTTCCCCACCCAACACCATGTATTCATTTCTTTTACTTTTCTGTCGATGTTCCGCTGTGAACCTGGTTCAGCGTCAGACATTTTCATCTACAAAGTAAAGGGCGCTTAATAACAAGCAGATCAGATCAGTTCGCTATTTAGCATGTGCAATATACACATAAAGGTTAGTTTTTTTTTAAATTTAAAGAATTAGAGGCATAATAAAAAGAGAAGACTACTAAGGGCATTTCTGTAATACCTGGTCCTCTTCAGCCTACCACGTCTCCGAACACCAACTTGATTGTGCATTTTTAATGAATATCTATGCAACTGACATAATCACATTTATGGGGCCAGTTAGTCATTTGTTTAGAAGATCAATTTTTTCCAGCTTAAGCCAGGCCACCCAGATGATCATTTTGAGGAACAGGGCAAGATAATGGAGATGGTCATCTTCAGGAAGCGGTTGACAGCTTAATTGGAGGAACAACTCGTCACTCGTTGCGGAAGTCATTACCGCGACCGAAAAGGCTGATTGAGAGAGAGAAAGAGAGAGCGGTTTCGCGTTCTCCCCTGTGAAAGTGCTTCACTGATAGAATGACATCGACCTCATCCCTTGTATTCTGTATCGTAGTAACATTGTTTTTCATTTGCCTAGGATGCTGAGAGAGAGAGAGAGAGAGAGAGAGAGGAGACGAGAGTTCCGAGAGAGGTTGAGACGCATGACGGAGAGAGAGAGAGAGAGAGATGGGAGGTATCTTCAGTGGTAGTAATATGAGAAAACTTCTATCCCGAACGCGTGCTGTCCACATGTTCCAATGGAGGTCCCTGTATGGTTTCCGAAAGTAAAACCTTTGTTGCTGCTTCGCTAAGTTAACCCCACCCGACACTCGTGAAGGAGGAAGTGTTGCTTTGAGGAGCCACCCAAGAAGTAAACAGTGTATGTTCTTCCGAATAAATATCTTGTCTGTAAGGAAAAATGTTACTTTCGTCTGTTGCGTCTCCCTTTTATGTTTTCGTCCGCGTTTTTTTCTTGTATGTTTAAACTTTTCAAGTGTGGTATACCCGATCATATTTATATAGAATTTGTATTTAACGACAAAAAACTACTTTCTCATGGTATAGAATGCAGTAGCAATAATTCTGGTCGGCAAACGTCAGTAAAAAAAAAAAATGAAAGAAAATTGATAAATTAATCTAGTGTGGCCAGATTGGGGGAAGAAAAATACGTTCAACAATACGATATGCTTATGAAGTATCGTCGGATAAAGGTTTCACAATCATTTTGCTGAAAAGTGAACGTGACTGATAAAATGCATGAATGGAAGGGTCGAAGAATAAATTTAGCAGAAAAAATGTTAGAAGGAAGTGCAAGCGAACTGAAATCAGAACTACTGGCAAGACATATTCCAGATAACGCAGGAGGATAACCAAACTTTCCACACCCAACATGAGACAATAGACACTGAACGAATCCGCATCATGCAGCTGACATTAGCAAACTCAGTGAAGACTGACTTTTAACAAGGAAATATGGGAAATCAAAATAATAATTATAAATTTTAAACACAAGGCACCAAGAAGCGGAATTAAGAAGGTCATAATTCAGAGTTACCAGATATTGCACTTGAAAAATTAAAAGATATACAATGGGCTCTCTCAGTGGGATATTTTCCAATTAAATTCAAGAATGCAATAATGATTTTGATACCCAAACCAAGAAAAGATACGCGTCAGGTAGAGAATTATAGACCAATATCATTACTGGAAATGCCTGGTAAAATATTTGAAAGAATAATTAACAGATTAGTGTTGTTCCTAGAAAGTAATCAGCTACACAATAATAATCAATATGGATTTAGAAAAGGAAGAGGAACCCAGATTGCAATAGCAACAATATATGAGGGTATTGCACTATCACAAAGAAGAAGGTGTGAACCGATTTTCAAAGTAGCTACAGACTATATTAAGGGGACCGTAGTCTGTGGTTGAAATTTTCCACGTCTTTTTACAGTCTTTGAATGTGACGGCAACTCTCAAATGAAAAGAAGGTTAGGGTATGAATTTCTTATAGAATTAACTTGAATACTTCGGTCCTTTCAAATTTTTATCTAGCATGGTGCCGCACGATCTTAGCAGCTATATCAACCCTGTTTCCCGGGTATCTTGTTCACCGACTCGCCGCTCTCTCTTCTGCCATTCCCCATCACAAGTCCGTCATCAATACTGCAATTCTCTCTCTCTCTCTCTCTCTCTCTCTCTCTCTCTCTCTCTCCACGCCTATGCTTTCACGTAAGTAGATTTTGCTCTCTCCTCACTTCCAAAACCACAACTCTATAAACAGGTCTGTGCTTATGCTCTCTCTCTCTCTCTCTCTCTCTCCACAATATAGCATTCATTACTGCTCACGATTTCCACCGGTATTTCCATGATTTAATATCCGTTTCCAGTTACGCATGAATTTTACATAATTTTAGTGTTAAACATCACTTATAAGTAAGGTTTTACGGTAAGTTTCAAAGAAGGAAGATCGATATTATACTCTGAACCGACGTTATCAAACCAACATTAACGAATAATATAGAACCTGTTACTACATTCAAGTATAAATGATAGGACTTCAGGCCCGTATCCAGATTTTTGTTTTATTTGGGGGGGGGGGGGGTCGTTATTCCCAAAACTGGACCTTCAAAATTGGCATATGGGTCAGAAATCTACTCATAAGCAACTACAAGAAGATTAGATACTTTGAATGTAGTTCGCCATGGGCGAATTAGAATTCCAACAGGAACCTTTAGATCTTCCCCAATATCTAGTTTATTAGTGGATGCGGGTGAACTGCCACTAGATTTGATGAGGAAATTTACCCTGTAGAAATATTAGTACCACATACAGAGAACTCCTGAATCCTTAGCCTACAATTCAGTTTTTAAAAGCAATTTTTGTATTCATGAAAGATATGCCTCATATCCAAAACCCTTTGGGTACAGGGTAAAATGTGCCTAAGAAGAGCTAAATATAATAAAAAAGGAAAAGTAGTTCCAGTAAAATTTTCAAGATTCCCTCCATGGAAGTTGCCCTCATTGAAAATTTTTTAAGGCAAATTGTCCAGATGATATTCTTAAACAAAAATTCCTTTTCCATGCTGAAAAGCATGATAACTCGAGGAAAATCTTTACCGATAGCTCCAAATCCAGCGCAGGCATTGGGTTTGGAGTGGTATACCCTGACAGTAGTGTTAGTGGTGCATTACCAAGTTGTGCTTCTATTTTTACTGCTGAACCTTTTAACATTTTAACAGCACTAAAGAAAATTGTTACCTTAGAAGGAGATAATTTTACTATTTTTAGTGATTCCAAGAGTCCCTTGGAAGCTTTGACATCCTTTAATAATCTAGTACATCCTGTGATACTGGAAACAACAGTGGTTGTTTTTATTGAAACAAAAAACAGAAGGTAGTAAACTTCTGCTGGGTTCCTTTACATGTTGGCATTGTTGGAAATGAATGAGCTGATGAACTGGCTAAGTCAGGTACATAAAAGAAATCCAAGAAGTGTAGCAATTCCTTGCTCAGACTACATTCCTGAAATTAAAAAGACAATAAAATCAGTTTGGCCATTTTATTGGACAATAGAGATCAATAGTAAAATGAGAGAACTTGCTGATGTAATCAACACCTGGCTGTATATGTTTGAAGAAAGTTGGAATGAGACGACTGCCCTATGTAGGTTACGGATTGGTCACACACGAATTACCCATGGTTTTATTTAATGAACAATGACCCTCAACCATTTTGTGAGGATTGTCTTGTTCACCGCACAGTAAAACATTTGATAGTAGAATGTCCCACCTTAATGGTAGTAAGGAACCGTCATTTTAATGCTGTTGGAAGAACAGATTTTAAACTGGGTGCAATTTTAGGAGGAGATTTTAGGTAGGATAGCCTTTTTAATTTCCTTCAAGAAGCAGCAGGTCTTCTTGAAAAAATTTAGGTTGATTTGGTCATGATGTTTGAGTTTCTGTACATGTGCTAATATGTGTTGGTATATATCATTGTAGCTTATTAAATATGTATGTGCATGTGTGTGTATTTGTATATATGTATACGTATATATATATGTATATGTATATTTTTTCTCAATTCATAGTAATTATTCTTATTGTTTTTAATTTCTTTGCCAAGATTTTATTTATTTGCAAAATACGGCGTCAATAACCTTGTCGTTGCGGCGCCAGCAAGTTATAATATCTCTCTCTCTCTCTCTCTCTCTCTCCTCTCTCTCTCTCATTATTTCGCTCGCTTTGGTCTCTTGAGATGAAATCTTTTGCATACAAAACGTCATTTAACATTATTGCAAACCCATAATAGTAGATTTCTTGAACACCCACCACTAAATGGGTGTTAATACCATCCGTGAACCTCAAGCTATACCCTAAATTCCATAATCAATCAATCAATCAAGCTGTGCCCTGTAGCAATTACTTATTATTTATACGAGCGTGCCTTCCGCCCTTAGTTATAACCCCATTCATTTCTTTTACTGTAGCTCTGTTCATATCCTTTTCTCATCTTACTTTCTACCCTCTCCTAACAATTGTTTCTTAATGCAACTGCTAGGTTTTCTTCTTGTTACACTTTTCAAACATTCTTTACTCTTGGTTTTCCTTCCAACGCTGAATGACATCGTGGGTCCCAGCGCTTGGCCTTTGACCTGAAGTTTAAATTCCAGTTCCAGCATTAAAAAGTAACCATCACTAAAAGAGCCAAGCCTGATTAGTATTGTATATCATACCTCCCGGATCTTAGTCCAAAAAATACATTATGCAACTCCTGATGCTAAACAAGATGATTGTCACCCACAGGCCAAGAAAACATTCAAAATGTAAACAGAAACCGAACCTGCACTTGGTCTTACAAACACAAACTGGACGTAACCTGACGTGACCTCGGTCATTTCTTCCGGATGGTCACTGTTGAGCTGAGGGGAGTTTGAGTGATGTTTGTGTCTGACCTTTTAACCTCGGGTCAAGAAAAGACTTTCGCTCGAGACTTCGCTAGTGTGCTGTTAATGGTCGTAAGAGAGAAAAATTTTGACGATTTATTTTTGTATATACTCTAAGGAAACCCATCATGCAAAACTTCCCACTTTAAACTAGTTAACCAGTTACACATAATGTATGTCATTAACAGTAGTCTTGATAATACATTTCAGTAAAACTTTATCTTCTTCGGGATTTGAAGGGCGTTGACAACAAAAATGCATTCCTCGTCGTTTGCATTTGTTTTTGTAAATCGGTAATGAAGTTTTTTACTATATTTCTTTGTAATTAAAACTATCTCTGGAACAACTCAGAAAGACAGTGGTTTTAATTTTACAAATATTACTTCATTCAAAACATAATGATGCTCGTTTTCGGATATGAGCCGCAAATCCAATTGATATTTGCAATTTTTGACCAAATTACTATTTTGTGAATTGTCTGAGACTTTTCGGTTAAAGGAAACCGGTAAGGAAGGGGGAAAGGAAGGAAGGAAGGAAGGAAGGATTTTTGTTTCCTAATAATAACAGGAGCCATCGAAGACCTACGTTATCTAAAGATCCTTGAACTGTTAAAACATCAAATTCCTTCAATGGCCGATAAGTTCGAATCTTGGGCAGTGTAACTCATGTATCAGTTATAATTCCCACTCAGTGAAAGTTATTCCCAGGTTAAGGTGAATTCAGTATAATGTGATGTTAGTGAGAAGTAAAAAAATTGTGGTGTGTGAAAGAAAAACTTAATAATAAGCCAAGTATTATAAACTTCACTCACGGATATCAGTGTGAAGAGTGGTGGCTCTCCATTCTAAGCACAGAACCTGACTTTGACAGTAGTATGAACAGCAGGGTCGAAATGAACTATATCACTCCTGACAACCACATGGATAAGGCACGAACTATCTATTAGCATATCTAAATCCAAAGGTGTATATATGTTTCATTTTTGTTTGGCAGACTCACTTAATTATATCAGTTATAATTCCCCTTGGGTGTAAGTTATTCGCTGCTAAAGTGAATTCGATATTAAGTGATTTTGTTATTATATATATATATATATATATATATAATATATATATATATATATATATATATATATATATATATATATATATATATATTTAATCCCTTTTGGATTCTTCAGGTTCTTAAAATTAGAGAAACAATAAATCGGGACTTAGAACACATTTTGTGTACATTTTTTGCGAAAACTAGTCAGCTTAATGCAAAAATATATTTAAAGAAATCTACTTATTATAAATGAAATCTGAGTTATCAGATCAAGGCAAAAATCAAGCAATCATTTTAGCAGTTGTTGGAGGAAAACACCATTACTGAGTCAGTACGTGGGTACACACACAGACAAACAAAATATTCCTGAAACACGACGAAAACAAGAATAAGTTTACATAAACCGCAGTCAGTAGAGCAAAACTTATAACAAAAATGACATAAATGAATATTAAAGGTTAAAGGTATCTCGATACAAACAGCTTTCAAATACTCTGCACACGTTTAAAATACTAATACATTTGACAGTTCTAAAGGGGAACTCAAAAAGAAACTGTAAACATCAACAAAATCATAGTTGATAAAAGACAAAATAACATGATAAAAGGTTACTCTTACACAATACCTATGCCTTGAAAAATATATCATACATGAACAAACACAGATCATAAACTGTAGCAATAAAGAAAATCTAAACAACAAGGTTAACACATACAAATAGCAGTATAAAGTGCCAAAAAACAAAATCATAAAACATCTACATTGGAATAAAACCTAGCGTATAAGAAGAACCCTCTGCAGTACATACATGCTGGAGGGCACCCCACCCCACGCAGCATTTTCCCAAACTGTAACCAAGTACTGAATTGTCCCTGAAAAAGCGTGACTCCATATTTTAAAATATAATTATAGAATCTTCTTGAAAATAATCTCATTGTGTTTCCCACACCAAAATTGCCCTCAATATTTCTTTGAACTCATCTAACCTAACCTAACCTAACCAAGGGGCATGGCAAAGAAAACTGGGGTTGGTGCACTACTAATATATATCTTGAGAATTTGCCTCCGGGCACTCAGGAAATCGTGACACACAGAAGACAGAAAATAAAATAGACGCCACTAAACATTTCTTCCAGAAAACATTGACACAGCTGAAGCCGCACATACAACATAGATGAAGCTGCAAGTCAGGAGAACACAGAAGTTGCAACCAGAAGCAGTGGTTCCCCAAATAATGTAAATGAAACTGCTTCCCCAGATGAAGCTGGCTCCTGCTGAACATGATGATACTCGTACTTAACCTTTAGGCCACATGCCCCAAAACACATAGCCATTACTGACTCCAGACTCGATTGAACAGGTCCTCCATACCGCTTTTCGATACTAACATCAGTTACTGACTGTCCAGGTCCCCATACATTTACATTTTCAATGACTCAAGAAGTCAGATCACAAACTGTGGTTGTCATCTCCCCTCCACCTCTTCCTCCAGAAAACAGAGGTGTAACGACAGCCACTGTGAAACAATTGGTAAACAACATTTCTGATCGTCCCAGCTAAGGAACTCCAAATAACGAGGTGGTAAAAACCCTTACAACACACACACACACACACACACATATATATATATAT
This sequence comes from Macrobrachium nipponense, assembly GCF_015104395.2. Classification (NCBI taxonomy): domain Eukaryota; kingdom Metazoa; phylum Arthropoda; class Malacostraca; order Decapoda; family Palaemonidae; genus Macrobrachium; species Macrobrachium nipponense. Next base: position 39,494,375 of record NC_087213.1, read on the forward strand.
ATATATATATATATATATATATATATATATATATAAATTCTATATATATATATATATCTATATATATTGATATATATATAGATATATATATATATATATATATATATATATATATATATATATATATATATATATATAATTTGTAATAGCCACAATGCCCTATTAACTTCTTGAATTCTTTGCTCTTTTTTGGATACGCTTGAATTCTTTGCTCTTTATGGATACGCTTTGTTGTCACTACGAAGCCTGAAGATCCAAGTTCAAAGAAATAATTAATCCAATTGAAATACGAAAGTGTTAGGTAATAACTAAAATTTTGAAATTAATTCACAAGTGTCAAAAAGCAATAAAACTAGAAAAGAATTCTTAGTAAATGCAAAGTAATTCACAAGTGTTATACTCAGGTAAATTTGTAATGATTACTTAATCATATTGTGAATGTAAATGCGAACACAGAAAAATGTGTAAAATACCAAAATTGCAAAAACACTAACAAAGCAATAATCACACAGAATATATATAAAAAGCACATTCAATAAGAAAAGTGGATAAATGCACAAAAAATCGCTTCAAAAGAATTAAACACAGAACATAAAAAATTGCAGTGTAAAAAATGAAATAGTTTCACCAAACCACTGTAAGTATGGTTTTAAGTTGCAACTTAAAACTTGTAATAACACATTACCTTTGTACCAATGATGTTTCTGCTGGGAGCTAGCTCCAAAAATTCAATATATTCCAAAACATTCACCAAAATACTAAATAAGTTCACCACTACACACTTGTACAATGTCTGTTTAGATTCCACAAATAAGCACTAAGTAATATTAAATAAATCTAAGAAATACCAAATCTAAAATTTATGAGTGACCAACCACCAAGTTCAAAATCTTTACGTTAATGTAAAACCCTCTCTCTCTCTCTCTAAATCTCTCTCTCTCGCTCTCTACTCTCTCTCTCTCTTCTCACATATATATATATATATATATATATATATATATATATATATATATATATTGAAACTACAATTATAAATGCGATAAAACCTAATGAAATGCCGTGGATGAGATGTGTAGATGATATCCTAACATTCTTGGTAGGTGGGCAATTTCAATGGAATTCATTCAAAATTTGCAAAACTCCCTTTCTTAATGTTTTAATAATCATAGACACGACATAATACAATTTTACCTTGTACAGAGTATCATTACACTTCTATCAAAATTGGGGTACACAACAATTTATTCTTAAAAGCCTTATGGATTGTTTCCCCGGATCTCTTGGAAAAGGAAATTGAATAAATCCCTAAGCAGCTGTTTTATTTTACAGTACCCTGACTACATAATTCAAAAAGGGATTCATAAAGCAAACACAATCTTCTATTGTTCCCCTGAAAATTCTTCTGAGTGACATAATAATAATCTTAGTTAAATGTAACTTTGCATTTTCCTTAAATCCATCATTTTTTCCTCCCTTTTCTCTTTTGTCCCTTGTGTGGCACCCAGCATTGTCAGATGTCAGTTAATTTTAGAGTAAATTATAAACCTCACACAGCCACACACACACACACACACACACACATATATATATATATATATATATATATATATATATATATATATATATATTATGTGCGTGGCTGTGTGAGGTTTATAATTTACTCTAAAATTAATTGACATCTGACAAGGCTGGGTGCCACACAAGGGACAAAAGAGAAAAGGGAGGGGAAAAGGTAGGAAAAAAAGATGGATTTAAGGAAAATGCAAAGTTACATTTAACTAAGATTATTATTATGTCACTCAGTGCCTTCAGTTCCTGTGTAAAATTCTTCTAACTCCATAGTACTGAGGTTACGTTAATCAACAAATCAAATAGTGCCACTATGTAAACCCCAGAAAATGTACATCCCTTTATGAAGAATCCAGCCCAATTATTGTCAATCATAAAATATTAGTTATCAGCAGCTCTTCATTCTTCCACCCTGGGACTTGGAAATGGGTGGCAGTATGGATCACTTAGGCACCGTGGAACATGGGTGAGGTACACAACGTCTGACATTCTCCTAATTCTGCAAATTAAGGATGCACTGTGATTTTCAATCTAAAACACGATTTATGTAATTGGGAGTTTTGTAAGGCAGAGAACGTAAGTAACCTAACACTGTCACGAGAATAGCAAGATAAATGAACACTTCTAGTTACAAGTCACAAATATTTTTTCATTTTACTTATTCTTTGAAGCAGATGTAATGGGGAGTTAGTTATATATTATGAGAGCAGACAGTAATTAAGGAAGGAGAAGAATTGTGTGCCAAACAAATTTGAAAGCCAAACCGTACCTGTTTTATTTGACAATCAAAGACTTGGAGTAGAAAGTAGGGCACAGGGTAATGAGCTTAGGGGGGAGAGAGAAGCCTTGACCCCGGACAGTAAGAGGGGGTGTATGTGACCAGGAAGATTTCCCGGTGTGTACATGACTAAGTCTGCTATGGGAATGCACAAAAAGAGAGCCCGACTTGCTGCTACAGCCACCTTATTCCTCTCTCTTCTTTGTCTTTTGTTTTACATCTTGGCGCCGGCTTTCTTGGGGTGTTGACGGTTGTCTGGAAGTGAGATTTGGACGACAGCACCAGGTGTGGAAAAAGTATGACAATTGGGGGGTCCATTTAGCTGCAGGAGAGGCCGTGTTTCTTGGGATGGAGGGGTGGGGGCTGAAGCAACGTAGGCCAATCTGCCATATCGCATTTTTAATGACTAAGGGAGTGGTAGGCAGGGCTTCCGTACACCGTTTTGGATGGCCTTGATTCGATAAGAAGTGAGAAAAATATTGTACATGTCTTCTTTTACTGATTTCTTAAACTAGGGGCTTCAGCATGCAACTAGTGTATGTACATTACAATATATATATATATATATATATATATATATATATATATATATATATATATATATATATATATAATACACGAGGGTAAGTCAATAAGTATCCGCCCTTTTATTCTAATTGTTTGTGAATAACCTGTATGGCTTTGTATGCTATGCCAAGTTGTAGATGGCTCCGCCCTCCTCCCTTGTGGTTGGTTTCAGCGTTACCACTTCAGTGCGCTCTGTGCTGTTGAGAAGTAAGGATGGACGCACCACTCTCCATTTGCACCAAAGAAGAACAACGCTCTGTAATCCGTTTTTTGTGGTCTGAAGGTGTACCAGGAACTGAAATCCATAGAAGACTTTCAGTACAATACGGGGGCAATGTTTTGCCACGACGTAGTGTTTATGAGTGGATTGAGCAGTTCAAAAGCAGTCAGACAATCGTCGAGGATGAGAAATGCGATGGATGCCCAGCCACAGCCACTACTGAAGCTAACATTGAACAAGTTCAAGCCCTGATTCTGAATACCCGACGATTGACTATTGATGAAATAGCTAATCATATGCACATTGAAGCATGACCTTATCGAAACGAGTAAGAGTCCTTGGCCATCTCCAGTAGTTTTGGTTAAGAAACCTGGCGGAGACTTTAGGTTATGTTTTGATTACAGAAAGTAGAACGAGGTGACCAATGCAGACTGTTATCCTTTTCCTCGTATAGAGAACTGTATTGACCGTTTGGGAAAGTCAAAATATATTAGCAAATTTGATTTATTAAAAGGTCACTGGCAGGTTCCTCTTCAAACGTGCTAGAGCCGTATTGGTGTTTGTAACCCCTCAAGGTTTGTTTCAGTGTAAAGTGATGCCGTTTGGCATGAAGAATGCTGTGGCCACTTTTCAAAGATTAATGTATAGTTTGGTATACAGTTTAGAAGGTTGTGTGGTATACATAAACGATCTTGTTATCTATAGTGATGACTGGGAGACTCATTTGAAGAAAATCAAGGCATTGTTTGATGTGCTGAAAAAAGCAGGTTTGGTGGTGAATTTGAAAAAGAGTGAGTTTGCTAAAGCGAAAGTTGTGTATTTAGGCAACGAGGTTGGTGGTGGCAAGGTACGGTTTGGCTTTCAAATTTGTTCGGCCCACAATTCTTCTCCTTCCTTAATTACTGTCTGCTCTCATAATGTATAACTAACTCCCCGTTGCATCTGCTTCAGAGAATAAGTAAAATGAAGAAATATTTGTGACTTGTAACTAGAAGTGATCATTTATCTTGCTATTCTCGTGACAATGTTAGGTTACTTACGTTCTCTGCCTTACACAACTCATAATTACGTAAATCGTGTTTTAGATTGAAAATCACAGTGCATCCTTAATTTGCAGAATTAGGAGAATCTATAAAAGAAAGTAGGTGTTCCTAAATGTCGCAGGATGTCCGTAAGTTTCTTGGCTTAGTGGGTTATTACAAGCGTTTTTGTCAAGAACTTTTTGGACATTGCTGAACCTCTAGCCCATCTCTTGAAGAAGAATGTGAAATTTGTTTGGTTTCTGACACTCGAAATGCTTTTGAGAAGTTGAAAAGGTGCTTGTTAGTTTCCCTATTTTGAGAGCTCCGATTTTGATGTTCCTTTTGCTCTTGCTACAGATGACAGTGATCTAGGTGTAAGTGCAGTCATTTTACAGGCTGGTGAACAAGGGGTGTCCCATTTAGTGGCTTTCTTCTCTAAAAAGTCAATGTCTACCCAGCAGAAATATTCAACCATTGAGAAGGAGACACTCGCATTGATCCCAGCAATTAATCATTTTTTCTTTATCTTTGATTAACAGGTCCGCCTATATAAATTATGACTGATCATAACCCTCTAACTCCCCCTAGATGCTGACCCCTTGACGTGGGTAGGGGGCTTAGGGACCAGCAGCTGGGGCATGATGCCTGGTGGGGTTGGTTTCTCACTGGTCCTTGGGGCCCAGCTGCTGATCCAACTAAATTAGTCAGAACTTTTCTTTCTACTAAAAATATTTCATCTTTCTGCCTTCCTCCCTCTTATAAGGTATGGGTTCTATGATGATGACTATTGGCTTGGTTTTGGACATGGTTTAGGCTAAATCTTGGGATTTGAAGGAGGGTGAGGATGGACGGCATGCTACCTCACCCGTAGAACTCTAGTACCTGACGTGATCGAGCGAGGGGAAAGTTTATTGTCAAACCCTATCTTCAGTGCCGGGTCTGATCTCGACGGACATCATGACGCCTTAGCACTGGAGATAGGGTGTATATCTGGTAATTACCCCTAGGACGACCCTAATTAAAGGGATGACCCGTCCTCTAAGTGTGACTCCATGGTGGGTATGGGGAATATCTGGATGAACTATATTTTTCACGTTATATGGCAACCCCCCTATTTCGGCTGACGACCCTATGCTTTTGTCAAAGGACTTGTGCACGGAACCCAAACTTCAGTCAATCATGGTCGGTCCCTATGATCAGGGTAGTACCCCTGGACTGAATGACAGACGGACACAGATGACGACCCAAAGCAATGCGAGTAGATATACCTCCAAGAAATCTCAACAAAAAGCATCTGGCTCCAGTATTGTCACACTGGAACCATATGCCAGGAAGAAAAATAAAAATTATGAAATAGCTCCAGGGGTCTTTGTACCCAATTCCTTTAATAAATACCTTAATTTAAAGCTAGAAGGTGACAATATAGACATTTTTCAAGTGCATAGGGAAATCGTTAAATGTTGTGGAAGACAGCCAAAAATAACACCGCAGAATGGAAACATGCTCCTGGTAGAAAAAGCAACCCTCCCCAGAGGAAAGTATCAAGTTGATGGGATTGTCAGACCTTGCGGGAGTTACGGTTTGAGTGTACTCCCCACTCCAGCCTGAACTCCAGCAAGGGCTTGATTTATGCCCCTCAATTGATGGCTTTCTCTGAGGAGAGACTTTTAACAGAATTAAAAGATCAGGGTGTAATAAAGGTTGACAGGATGTCAAAGAAGGTTGATAATAACAGAATACCTCAGCCTACCTTAATATTAACTTTTGAAACCTTAAGACTTCCGGAATGTGTCTTTGCAGCCTGGTATAGGTTTAAGGTAAAGCAGTACATCCCGAGACCCAGAAGGTGTTTTACATTGCCAGCATTTTGGACACACCCTACAATCGTGTCGATCCAAATTGCAAGAAAATCCTGCAGTCTGTGTCAACTGTGGAGAAGATGAGCATGGTATGTGCACCAGGAACCGAAATGTGTTCACTGTGGTGAGGGACATGCCTCGTCATCTCAGCAGTGTGATATATATTTACTTGAAAAGGAAATACAAGCAATTAGAGTGATTGAAAGAACAACATTTAAGGAAGCACGAGAGAGAGCCAAAGCAAAGATTGTAAGACCCGGTCTAAGTTTTGCTACTGTAGTAGCAAAATTAAAAAGCCAAAAGAAAGAGACAAATAAGAACACCCAAGTTAAGAGCACAAAAGGAAAATCAAATAAAGAATCATTAAAAAGACAGCTAACTGAATCATCTGAGTCAACTGATGATGAGAATATAAAGACAAGGTTCGCTAGAACCAACAAGAAAGACCCTAGTGTGGAATTGAAGAAAATTGAAGTGCCAGTGAGTGAGATACACCCTCCACCATCTGCCTCTTTGGAGGCAAGGCCAGTGGTTGCTGGTCTGGTGCCAGCTTCTGTTGGTGCCAACTCCTCTTTGGAGGACAAACCAGCAGATGCTGGTCCCCCGGTGCCAGTCCTCGCTGGTACTTCTGCCTCATCAGAGGCAGAGCTGGCTACTGCCAGCAGTACAAAGACACTTGAGGTGGTCTCTTTAGAGAACACCTCTGCTCTCTCCATCTCGATAGAGATGGAGAGCGAAGAAACTAAAAAACCCTTCAGTATCAAAAACACTGAAGGAAAAGATGTTGGCTCTACGAAGGCGATAACTCCTCCCAAGAAGCCAACAAAACCTTCCATCAAAATGCCTCCCCCTAGTAGAAAAAAGAACTCTCCCAGTCTTGTAAAAAGGAACCACATGTTGGCCCTAAAACGTGAATAAATTCACTTCCATTATTCAGTGGAACTGTCAGGGACTGCGAGCGAAGTATGAGGAAGTGAAGCTTTTAATCTATGAGCACTCTCCTGTAGGGATATGTTTGCAGGAGACCATGCTAGGTGAATATACCCCTTGTCCTAGGGAATATGTTCACTATAGAACTAAATTTGATTTAGAGGTGGGAAATCATGGTGGATCCCTCATCTACATCCGTCGAGATGCTCCACACTACAAAGTAAAAACTAAATATTCCACTTCAAGCTGTGGCTGTACGAATTAATTTAAGGAGGCAATATACTATATGTTCCCTTTACATTCCACCCAATAGCCATGTCTCCCAAGAAGAACTTAATACACTTGATGCAGCAACTACCAGAGCCATTCCTTCTACTTGGTGACTTCAACAGTAGACATCCATTGTGGGGAGATGTAACATCAAACCAAAAAGGGAATATGATAGCATCATTAATAGAAAATGAAGATATAGGTCTTCTTAATACTGGAGAACCTACCCATTACCACATTCAGACAGCACCGTCTCCTGCATCGACCTTTCAATATGTAGCTCCAACTGCAGTGTTGATTTTAGTTGGAGAACAAGTGATGACTGGCATACCAGTGACCATTCTCCAATTGTGATCGACACCAATGATGGTCCACCTATCCCGAGATCGCCAAGATGGTGCTTAGAGAAAGCAAATTGGAGAAAATTCAAAGACTTGAGTGAGTTGGAGGGGGATGCAAAAGATCTCCCAAGTGTAGATGATGCCATTGATCTACTCAATGGAACATTGCATACTGCAGGTCTACACTCAATTCCTCGAACTAAGGGACTATTCAGGAGACGGCCAGTACCGTGGTGGTCAGAAGACCTAAGGTTGTTACACCGAGCTACAAGGTCATCATTGACCAGGTGCCGTAGACATCGCACCTTGGACAATGTCATAATTTACAAACAGTGTAGGGCACGATTTCGAAAAGCTATGAAAGCTGCCAGAAGACAAGCATGGGCCGAATATGTATCCTCTATTAACAGCAGAACACCAGTCTGTAGCATTTGGAAGAAAATAAGAAAAATTCAGGGTAAATTTACACCCAATCCTCCTCCAGTACTTAAAGTGAATAATACTCATGTCACTGATGCCACAGAAGTTAGTAATACATTTTCAGAACACTTCGCTCGAGTCTCTGAGAAATCAGATAGTTCCCCAGGACATAATTTCAGAATGATGGAAGAACAACAGGTACTTGACTTTTCAGCAAAGAAAGCTGAATCATATAATATGCCTTTTTCTGAAAGGGAGTTTGCACTCTGCTTTATCTAGGAGCAAGAACACTGCCCCTGGTCCAGATGAGATTCCTTATGAAATGTTTAAACACATTTCGAAGAACACAAAACTTTTTATAATAAGTATTATCAATAGAATATGGGATGAAAGCAGCTACCCTACCATATGGGAATTAGCCACCATGTTACCGTTCCTTAAGCCTGGAAAAGATCCCCTGTGTGCAGCAAGTTACTGCCCATTGCTTTAACTTGCTGTTTGTGTAAATTGATGGAAAAAATGGTAAATGTAAGACTGATGTGGTATCTAGAGCCACAACAATATTCTAACACCTTCTCAGTGTGGTTTTCGAAAAATGCACTCTACCCTGGACATCTTACTGCAACTTGAAACCTCTGTCTGTGAAGCCTTTGCCTCCAAGCAACATCATGTGACAGTGTTTTTTGATATAGAAAAGGCATATGACACTGCTTGGAGACATGGGATTCTGAAGACTATACATAATAGTGGTCTACAAGAGGTAAATTACCTTTATTTGTGAAATCCTTTTTACATCGTAGGTATTTTAAAGTTAAAGTTGGCAGTACTTTATCAGAGAAAAGGTGCCAAGAAGAAGGTGTTCCCCAGGGCAGTGTTCTCAGTGTAACACTTTTTGCTCTGGCCATAAACAGTGTTGCAGCTGTCATTCCAAGAGAGGTTTTAAAGACACTGTTTGTGGATGATTTGTCGATATCCTTTGCTGCCACCCGGATGACTGTAGCAGAAAGAAAGCTACAATTAACAATAAATAAAATAGTAAGTTGGGCTGAGAAACAGGGTTTTAAAATCTCTGTAAGCAAGACTACTGCTGTCCACTTCTGTCGGATCAGGGGAGTGCATCCTGATCCAGACCTCTATTTGTATGGCCGTAGAATCCCATGTGTAGAACAAGCACATTTCTTAGGCCTAGTTTTTGACAGTAGATTGACTTGGGTCCCCCATATCAAACATATAAAAGCAAAGAGCCTAGAAGCTCTACACATCTTGAAGGTGCTTTCTCACACCAGTTGGGGAGCTGATAGAAATCTTTTACTAAGGCTTCATAAATCTTTAATCTTGTCAAAGCTGTCATATGGTTGTGAAATATATTCTTCAGCTTCCTCATCTAACTTAAAACTTTTAGATTCAGTACATCATTCAGCTATTCGTATAGCCACAGGAGCTTTCCGTTCGTCACCAATATCTAGTTTGCTAGTTGATGCAGGAGAGATGCCTCTTGAACTCTATCGCCAGTCATCATTACTTCGGTACTGGTTTAGAGCGCAAAGACTCCCCAAAATCTCAGGCATTTGCTGTGGCAAATAGAAATATTTTTAATGGTTTTTATGAAAGTCATCCAAGGTATCCCATTCCTTTTAGCTATAGAATAAAACAAATTTTAGAGGATACAAATATTAACAAATATCCCATTATTCCCTTTGTGTATCCCAGTACTCCTGTCTGGAGGTTACCGGATGTGAAATTCTGCAGGTACTTCAATGGAGCAAAGAGAAATAAATCTGATGAGGAAATAAGGGCAATATTTTTAGATCATGTATCAGAGCATATAGATACATGTTTTTATATTTACTGATGGCTCCAAGTCCAATGCCGGCGTTGGATATGGAGTTTAATAGCCAATCTTTTAACCGAAGAGGTGCACTTCCTTCTATTGCCTCAAACTTTACAGCTGAATTGTATGGCATCCTAGTAGCACTGGAACATATTGTAACACTCCCAGTGTGTAGCTACACAATATTTTGTGACTCCAAAAGTGCCTTACAGTCCCTGGAAGTCTTTAATACTGATCATCCCTTGGTATTGAAGATCTTGCAGTGGATTTTCTTGCACCAAAATAGAGGCAGCATTGTTTCATTTTGTTGGGTTCCTGCCCATGTGAACGTATCGGGAAACGAAGAGGCAGACAAGCTAGCCAAATCAGCAGCGCAAACTTTAGTACCGAGAAAATGCCCTGTTCCATATCGTGATACTTTTTTTGATATATGGAAATCTGTCCAGTATTTATGGGCACTTCAGTGGGACAGAGTAGGCCCCAACAAAATGAAAGAAATTACTAGACAGACACACCCTTGGAAATATGACCTAATACCAAGGAAGTGGGAGGTTGTATTGTGTAGATTGCGTATTGGCCATACGCGTTTAACTCACGGCTATCTGATGGATGGGGAGAATGAGCCATTCTGTGATGATTGCTTAGTTCCACTGACTGTTAGGCATTTGCTGGTTGAGTGTCCCAGTCTAGTGGAACTTAGGAATAATTTTTTAGCTTATAGTAGTGAAGCAGGTGGTAACTATAGCATGCCAAAACTGTTGGGAGAAAGCATGTGTGTTAATAACGTTATCTCTTTTATCAAAGAAGCTGGTCTTCTCAAATATATCTGACAGCTGTGCTGTCTTAGTATATACATTTTTTTTTTCTTTTTAATAGTTTTACTGTTATGTGATCAATCACAATTATTTTTATCGGAATATTATTTATATTTTTATCAGAAATTTAATTTATTTTTTTTAAATAAAATTTATATATCTCTCATAAAGATAAAGTTATTTTGAATGTTGTATAATATATTATAAAAGTTAAAAGATCACATTTAGTCTTCGGCGTCGGTGACCCTGGTAGTTGTGACGCCAGATAACTCATAATCAATCAATCAATCAATAACCCTCTAACTTTTGTCAGCAGTATGAAAATAAGAATCAGAGGCTAATGCGTTGGAGCCTCATGCTTCAAGAATGGAACTTGGAGTTCACTCATATTGCAGGAAAAGATAACATTGTGGCTGATGTTCTTTCACGCAGCATAGAATAAGTAACCTTGCTGAGGGCTTTGCAATCATAAAAGTAGTATCTGTATCATTCCAGTTGAGGTGTGTGTGCTGTTGATGTGAGTAGTTAGGTTTGTGTGGGAATGAATTTAATATTTAATGTGTATTGATGATAATTTATTTGACAGGAATCGTTCTAGTGGTTTACATTATGAGAAGTGAATGTTTTAGTATTAAGTAAAGGTGAAAGGGAATAATATCTATTACTTACGTAAGGTTTATTATTAGATTAAGGTTTTTGAAGGTTGATGGTGTAGTAGGTTTCATTACTGAAACCAATACTAAAGTTTTAGGATAAAGGTATCATATTGATAGCATACGTTGATGCCACTGTTGGTATGACCTCTCCCTTGGGTACAATACGAAGAAAGGTGGTGACTCTTGTAATTTAAGTATCACCTTATGAGATGATTTAGACATTGATGCGGTGATTCGGTTCTCTCAGGCTTGCTTACACTCTCATGAAATTTTGTGTGTTAGAGTTGCACAGGGGAGACCCATGGTGGTTTTCTCTGTATTAAATTATAGGTGTATGTACTGTATTTCCACTTTGTAGTGGACATTTACTTGTGTTAAGTGGACTGATACACTGATTGTTATAAAAACAATGGTTGATTTGGGATGTTTGTAGTGATAGTGAGTGAAAAGTCACTCATTATAAGACAGTGAAGAATGTGAATAAGTGCAGCAGTTTGTAACCTCAGAATCCCGGATTTGTTGGGTATGAGTAATGTGAAGCTCATTGTTGGTTGCCTGTGCAATGTTGGTGATTTGAAAAAAGTTTTCATGTAAAAACTTTCGATCTTTGGTTGAGTTTTGTACTTGATGAGTGCAGCCTCTGCTGGTGAATTTCCCTTATCTTCAGAACCTGAGGATTTATTCTGGATAACCACTATCTTCAAATTGGAAGATCTCTCCAGATAACCCATCTTGAGGTCCTTTGGATTTCACCACACCACCTCTGGTTCAGTTATAAAGCCAGGGGGATCTCGCTATCCCTTGGTAAGATTTTTATTACCTTTGTCATTGATCACGGCTGTGATGTGTTGTGGCTGCTCAACTGGGCCCTGAGTTAGTTAACCACCTGTGGTACCGGTCCTCCAGACATGGAGGATTCCGTATTCTTCAAGAAGAATAATAAACATTATTAATAAGGAAGCTTTATAGTGACAAGCTTGGTTTATATAAGAATTAACCTGTAAATCATCAGGATATTGATTCTTTATGATTTCCTCCTCCTTTCTGGGCCCCCTTCATTTGGTTTGAGTGTGTTGGTATTCCTGTCTTAATTGTGTATACATGTGGTTTGAATTATTATTATTAATAAGTGTGATATTGGTTAATTTATTTCCTATATTCAAGAGGTTCAGGTGTAATTTCTATCTTTTTATTCATGTACTGAATTTATGGTTTTTCATTGTTTGTTTACTCCCCCCCCCCACCCCCCCCCCCCCTTGAATTCATCCTTGCACTTTGATTATTGAGTTTTTGGTATGATTCCACCCTATTGTGGACTTCATATCGGTGTTATATGGGTACTTTAAGAAACTGATCAGTGTATTTTGGTGACGGTAAAACGAGCCGTTACAATATATATATAATATATATATATATATATATATCTATATATATAATATATATTACATATATATATATATATGTGTGTGTGTGTGTGTGTGTGTGTATAACACAACTTATTATAATTATACCAGAGCACAGGCCATTGTCAGAGTACAAAGCAAAGGGCAACAAAAGGAGACGTCTCAGGTCTTTTCATCTCCTTATTTGAGCGACGTTTCGAAGCCTAACCTCATTATGAAGCTGAAAGATGTAAATATACAATGGTAATATAAAATTGACTCATCAAGTACATTATTAAAGTAAAAGAATTAAAAAGAAACTAAAGAAAAAATGCCGAGTGGCATTTAAGGAAAACGAGGAATGATGCAGGACAGCCGCAAGATAGAAGGCCAAAAGTTATCTTGGGTCATCAGTGAAAATCTTACTACTCAGGTTATTTTAAGCACGATTTTTAATAATGATATCCCAGATTGATGGAATGGCAATGGAACAACCTAATGGCTCAATTTTTTTTTTTATCTAGTGGAACAATTGCTGGACAATTTTCTTCTGGCCTATCACCCACTTCTTTTTTTTTTTTACAGTCGGTACGTGGACGACTCGTATATTTGATTTAGATATGAAATAATTTGCTATTAAATATGAAAAGGAAAATAATCCTTTTCATCTTCTGTTTTTAGAAAAGGACATATGCCGGTTTAGTAACTGACTTTTAAAGTTATCGTTGTTTTGATTTTAAATTAAATTCTCTTAATACCCGCTTTCTGAAGGCTTTTACTCTCATGTCGAACCGACTGGAGTCTTACAAAGGATCATGGCTCTTCAAAAATATTTTTTGACAATTTCCATCCCAACCAATTGTATTTTAAACATCTAAATAACTTTCCTACTAGTAAAATGATACACGAGGTAAATTATCCCACTGTTCATGGGCAACCATTTCATGCGAGTCTTCCTTTTATTCAAAATAATTGTTTCTTTACCCAAATTAGACAACTCGTAAAACAACATGCACCTGCCCTGAAATGCCAGTTAATAACCTCAAGCTCCTTGACAGTAGCATCTCTCTTTAAATAGAGATAAACTTGACCCCCTTTTGGAGTTATATGCGGTTTCTTTGTTGACTTGTCTCGGGTGTAATCTGGGATAATATGTTGGAGCCTCTCGTAGGCTCCTCAGCCTTCACATTACTTGCTACCAAAGGGGTGTATGTTATCGTTCTAGTGTTCGATTGGCGTCTCCCGAATATTCTAATATTTGGAATCATGATGTTCAGTATGAATTAAGCATAAAATATGTATATTTAGAAATTCTTACCAGGGCCTGTTCTCCACAACCGCTTGCGATCTACTAATCACTCTTTATTGAACAGTTAAACGATCGCCACCCTCTCTGGTCGACTTGCGCTCACTTAGGACTTCGTGTCTTGCGGCTGTCCCGCCTCTTCATCTTCCCTCCCTCTCGTTAAACGGTACTACTTGTCCTTTTCTCCCTTTTTTCATCATATTTTTCATTTCTAGTATATTGTATTTGTCGAGCCAATTTTATGTTATTATTATATGTTGATATCTTTCATCTAGAAAATAAGGCTAGGCCCTGAAAGTTGTGCAAATCAAGAGGTGAAATTGACAAAAAGGACTAAAAATTGGCAAGTAAAACGAAAAAGTAAAAAGTACAAATAAAAAAAACAAATACCAAGGCACCAACTGTTTGTTTTTTATTTGTACTTTTTACTTTTTCGTTTTACTTGTCAATTTTTAGTCCTTTTTGTCAATTTTAAGTTAATTTTAGTCTTGTATTTTGCTCTTATTGAATGTAAATATGCATGTGTTTTTATCTCAAAAGACTGAAGATGCACATTGTATGTGCGAAACGCCTCAATAAATGTCTCTTCTGATGTGGTTGTCTGCGATTTCCTGAATGGATGTATGTGATATACCTGCATAGCCTATATATATATATATATATATATATATATATATATATATATATATATATATATATATATATATATATATATATATATATTACATTGAATAGATACTTCCACCTATACCCACTGCTCATAAAGCACTGTTTACCGCGTGGATATATGGCGGTTCGAGAATTTGTTTTTTCTCACCCTCTTTGTACTGAACTTCCTGATTGTATTTATATCGTGTGACGTGACAGGTCAATTACCGGAGCTTATCCTTGCCCCTAGGGATTCGGGGGATCCGGGAAGGGAAAGGTTCCTTGTGACATTTTCTAAGATAATCCTCACTTTGCTCCCTTCGCTTCGCAACGTCTTTGTGCGGCGTTTAGCCTCTTGCCCTTCTAATGTAGAGGGAAATTTCCTTTTGTCAGTCTCTTGCCTGTAAAGTTTTCATAGAATAAGTGTGTACTTGGATAAATGCAAACAGAAAGAGATTTATTAAATATCTCGCTCAACGTAGATTTGTTTTATATCTAGAAATCAAATCCATAAAAACTTACCGAGAATTTTTTCATTCCCTATAGGTAATTTAACAATACAAGTACGTGTTTCCCATACAGCTTACGGTAATTAAATCATTTCACACTGTATAAGTATTTTACACAGAAATCCCATTTGTAGGCACGCCAGCTACCACGCAAAGTATTTGTTTACTAATTAAAATGCATAGGTGAAATAATATCAGTAAACAGAATAAATCTCAATCAGCACTGCTTCATTTGCAAAATGGTTTGTGTGTGTGGAGAGAGAGAGAGAGAGAGAGAGAGAGAGAGAGAGAGAGAGAGAGGAGAGTGTAGATTGGTTGGTTTAATGTAAAAGCGGTATAAGATGATGTGTTATGTGTACATGGCTGTCCGATTCCTTTATGGATGGAGTGAACCAGTAATTCAGAGAAAGAACAGTAAATGTAAGTGCAAAAATAAATGACGGAAAAATGAAGTGTGGATGAATTGTAAGGTCGACGGTGTTTGCTGGCTGGGATTTATTGTTTACTGATATTTCTTATCATTTGTGTATTTTGTTTAGTGAGAGAAAAATACAGAAAGTGGTAAAAAAGTTTTCAAAGTATTTGCAAGAGGAAACAAGTAAAAAATTCTTTGAAGGTTCTTCAGCGCAATTGAGTTTTCTGTACATCGTATGTAGCAAAATCCACTGTTCTTTGCAGCTAAGCCCAGCCCACTGCTTACGTCACGACCATCCTTTGAAGCTGATAGGTTATCAATGGTTCTTTTCAACGTAGTTAATTTTGCAATGGTGGTTTTACAAAACTAAAATACGTTCTGCTGATATATTAAAAGGAAACGTTATATAATTCCCTGAAATAAAATCGTAATACGCATCTCCATAAAATGCTGCAATATTGTTTTTCGTAAATGAGGCTCACTTGAATACAAAATTATCCGAATCGGTGCACTTGAATTACAGGACAGTGATAATTAGCGTCTATGATATTGTCACGCCATTCTAAACTTAAACACAAAGACATTGCAAACACAGAAAATTTTTTAGCAGTTTTTCTTCACTATTCTGTCAGAGCACTGCGTCATCGGAAAACCTCAGCCTTTCCTTCACAGTTCATTTTCTTAAAACATATCTTTGCATTTCTTCTGTTGTCCTCTCTATGACTTGTCGCATCAGTCCATCCATGAAGACATGGAACAGCTACATAGACAGACATAAAAACGATTTTTTCAGACCCAGGGTGGGAATATAAATAGGGATCGTCGAGTGAACACTTTCAGGGGAATGAACTGTGGACGTTTAATGCGAATTTAATAAACTCCTTGTTTAGTATGTGTGTGGTGTTAGAAGCGGTACGCTTGATCATTTAAAAAGAATGGACTGAGTCACTGGTGAAAAGAAATCATTTGAAAAGAATACACTAGAGAAACTTGGTGCAAAGTATTCATTCTTCAGAAGTCCTTTGGGGAAGGAGGAAAGGAAGCGTAGAAGAGGTTGGAAAGATGGATGGAAAGAGGTACTGGAAAGTAAGAACCCTAATATCTCAAAAACTTTGGCATGTTTAGGGATATAACGAATTGCTGAAAAACTTCTGTGCAGGTGTAGGAAGGAGTAATTTCATGGAAGGTTTTATACTCAGGAGTTCAGCCATTGTTCATCAGTTGGAACTTTGAATGTTGCAGCAGCTGTTATGTTTTTCTTCTTGAACCATTAGCTGTTAGGAATGCTTTAATACACACTTATAATATTTATATATATATATATATATATATATATAATAGCGAATACCACGGGAAAATGATAGTCAGAAATCCAAGCGCTTTCGTCTTTATTCAGACATCGTCAAGGAGCTACTAAAGTACAATTGGAGAGGAAGGCCTCAGGTACAAACAAGATCAGGAATACCAGATGGTTAATTATCAAAAGGGTAAAAATTAAAAGGGATAATCCAGGATTATCGGATATCACACGGTCACAAACTTAAACAGATTCTGACCCTAACCGAAATTACAAAATATCTTTACAGTCCAAAACATGTAAAAACTGAATATATTAATTTTTTTGCTTATATTTATCTACACTTTTTTCATAATGAAAAAAGTTGTAGATAAATATAAGCAACAAAATTAATTTATTCAGGTTTTACATGTTTTGGACTGTAAAGATACTTTGTAATTTCGGTTAGGGTCAGAATCTGTTTAAGTTTGTGACCGTGTGATATCCGATAATCCTGGATTATCCCTTTTAATTTTTACCCTTTTGATAATTAACCATCTGGTATTCCTGATCTTGTTTGTACCTGAGGCCTTCCTCTCCAATTGTACTTTAGTAGCTCCTTGACGATGTCTGAATAAAGACGAAAGCGCTTGGATTTCTGACTATCATTTTCCCGTGGTATTCGCTTATTTATGAAGTCACATGCATCTACTGTGATTTTTTAAGCATAATATATATATATATGTATATAATCTATATATATATATATATATATATAGATATATACTATAACTTTTCACATTCTTTGCTCTTTTTTGGACATGCTTGTAACTACAAAGGCTCGAGACCCAACTTCAAAGAAATATGAAAAACATCATTATATCCGATAGTGGGAAACGGACTTGCGATACCATAATCGCGACGAGGCAAGGTGACATCGTCATGATTATGGTATCGTGGGTCCGTTTCCCGCTACAGGACATAATGATTTCTTTCATATTTCTTTGAAGTTGGATCTCGAGGCTTTGCAGTGACAAGCATTTCCAAAAAAGAGCAAAGAATTTGAGAAGTTAAGAGGGCATTGTGGCTATTACATTTACATATGTATCTGGTAAAAATGATCAGTAGATTCTACACACACACACACACACACACACACACACACACACACACACACACACACACACACACACACACACACACATATATATATATATATATAGATATATATATATATATATTATATATGTGTGTGTGTGTGTGTGTGTGTGTACTTATGTGGGATCAAGTGTTGCATCCTATTCTGACCGCGGGATTCTCTCTCTCTCTCTCTCTCTCTCTCTCTCTCTC
Source organism: Macrobrachium nipponense (assembly GCF_015104395.2). Taxonomy (NCBI): domain Eukaryota; kingdom Metazoa; phylum Arthropoda; class Malacostraca; order Decapoda; family Palaemonidae; genus Macrobrachium; species Macrobrachium nipponense. The sequence continues at coordinate 39,512,539 of NC_087213.1, forward strand.
TCTCTCAAGAAAAAGAAGAGGAAGCTCTCAAAAATTCCCTTCGGTACACCGTGGCACTCATGGGCCACCCAGAGTTAAGTCGGTGGCGGAGGGGTTGGGTTGGCTACCGATAACTTTCATGACCGGAACTGACCAGAAATAATCGCTAGTGTCAGCTACAGTAGGCGGCCGATAGGAGCGCTGGTATCGGATATCTCCTGGTCGTGGAACATAATTACTAGGCGGTTCAGAGGCGACGACATTACCTCGCCTTTACGCCATCTTCCTCCCCGGGTAAGGTTCTCCTATCTTCCTCAAAGTGATCCCTCTATTTCATCGCCACTTTCCCCGAATCCTTCCTATTCATTCTGCGGGACATTTCTCTCTCTCTCTCTCTCTCTCTCTCTCTCTCTCTCTCTCTCTCTCTCTCTCTCTCTCTCGTCCCGAAGTGACGCCGGAGAGAGTGGAATACTTTACACAAGTACATTTTGTCAATCATGAAATCACGTAAAGAGAGTTTGTTGCTGCTGCTGGGGCAAATCACTTGGGTACTTCGATAAGGGAACATGAAAAGCAGTAAAACTCCAAGAAAGACCTCCTGTGTAGAGTTTAACCTTAATACCACTTTGCAAAATATCTATTCTCTAGATAAATAGGTAGAAGAATGAACGGGGTGATCATAATAAGAACAATAATAATTAATAAACCCCATTTCAGTTCTTGGTTATATGCAAATAAGTTGAAGAATCGAGGCACAATAGAAACTCAACAAAATGCACGAGCGAGAAGAAAATGTTGCAATTCAATAATAATAATAATAATAATAATAATAATAATAATAATAATAATAATAATAATAATAATAATAATGTGTGTGTGGGAAATTTCATTGACTTTTGTGAGCATAAAAGATGTGAAAATAGGGATACGCAACAGTGGAGGCCATTTATGTAGAGAAAAATAAAAGCTACTGTTACGAAATATGCTTATTTATTCTATGTTCTCTACTCGTTGTAGAGTCCCTTCGGGCCCTAGCTGCAACCCATTTTATTCCTTTTACTGTACCTCCATACATATGCTCTTTCTTCCACCTTGCTATCCACCCTCTCCTAACAATTGTTTCATAGTGCTTCAACTGCTTTGTGATTTTCTTCTTGTTACACCTTTCACACACTATTTCCGTTTCGCCGGTGAATGACCTCACAGGTCCCAGCGCTTGGCCTTTGGCCTAAATTCTATATTCCATTCCATGCCTATCTTTCTTAAAATTTATATATTCTCGCTTTGCTGGTTAAGATGTTATGGATAAGCGAATTGCTATATTTACCGGTTCAACAGACTAGACATGGTTAGCCTAACAACGATTTTTTTTATTACCGGGCGTAGCAGAATGGTAGCGATGTGTGTGTGTGTGTGTGTGTGTGTGTGTGTGTGTGGGTCAAGTACCTCAGAATGTCGCCGGGAACCGCAGTAATGCCTCTCATGGTCTCTTCCGTATAAGTAGGTCGACCGAAGGGAACACCCCTAAATGCTGCCTGCAGCAGTGTGTGCGGAAAACCAGCAGCACAGTTCACGGTACCTCTATTTTTATGTCGTCTGGACCTAAATATGTAAATTCATAAACGATTTGCAGATATTGAATTCCGAGGAATACGTTTGCTTTATCATTATATTTAAGCGTTCCTGGGATTGGTGGCATACACAGGGTCTTGGTTTCGCTGTATGAAGTTTAAAATTCATTTACATGTCTGCAACAAGCATCAATTAGCCTCTGGAGCAGTGGCGTACTGAATGGGGGGGGGGGGGCGGTCTCCGACCCGGGTGACAGCTTGATTGGGGGTATCATAAAGGCTCATCGAATATATTCAATTCCTCCGTTTGAAGTTTCCAGGTATTATTATTATTATTATTATTATTATTATTATTATTATTATTATTATTATTATTATTATTATTATTATTATTCAGTGATTTTCTGAGACAGAAATAGCTCGTTTTCTTTCCATCAAAATTGTTCAATGCTTAAAATTATTAGGTATGTTCGTATTGAAGGTGATTCTGTTGAAGTGAGAGAGTCCTTTTTGGGGTACATTCCTATTGACGGAAAAACAGCAAGTGATCTTACAAAGGATATACTAAGTAGTTTAGAGAATGATGGACTAGACATTACACTTTGCCGTAGTGAAGGATATGATTAGTGCTGCAGCTATGGCTAGTATTCATGGTGGAGTGCAGAAAAAAATAAAAGAATTACCTCCAAAGGCTTTGCTTGTGCCATGTGCTAATCATTCCTTAAACCTTTGTGGAGTGCACTCTTTTGGAATTAATTCAACATGTGTCACATTCTTTGGAACAGTAGAGAGACTTTATTGCTTCTTTGCACTTTCAACGCACAGATGGGAAATACTGAAAGAAAATATGGACCTTACAGTTAAAACTTTCTCAGACTAGGTGGAGTGCACATCATGTCACTGTAAAGCCACTCAAGAAACAATTTGAAAAGCTGATTACAGCCTTGGAGACATTGACAGACCAAAAAGAAAATGTAGATACAAGAGGATCAGCTGAAAGTTTACTGAAAGCAGTGTGTGATTTTTCATTTTGTTATTTTTCTCATTCTGGTGTTATATATTGGAAGAAGTGGACCTCACACAAAAATATTTGCAAACAGACGGAATAAGCTTGGAGAAATGCTGTGTAAAGATCAAAGGTTTGAAATTGTTCCTTAGAAGTCAGCGCAATGAAATTGTGAGAAAGCAAATGTATATCCAAGTCAAGTATGCGTAGAAATGGGAATATCCATGGAAAGACGAGGAAGAATTAAAAAAAGAAAGCCTGGAGAGCTTGCTAGGGATAGTGGACTGACATTGCAAGAGGAAATGTTTGAATGTACAGATAAGTTTAGTCAAGATCTGAATGTTCGATCAGAGGCCATGGATAATGTGCTGTCAACATTTGTAGCCATTCAGCCACACACCTTGCTCTCTGTGAATAAAAAACAACTTCGAGAAAGCATCTCAAGCATGTCTAAGATTTTTAATGAAATTCCAGAAGAGGAGGTCAAAGTGGAAATTATGCGACTCGGAAGACACCTTGAGACTGCCAAAATCACGACTGAAGAAGCAAACACTTGGACGAACGACCTTACAGTTTCTCAAGTTCATTGTCGAATGGGGCTTTGGAGAATCCTTGCCAAATTTGTCTCAGTGCATGAGACTTTTTTTAACAATTTGTGTATCAGTAGCATATGCGAAAGAAGTTTCTCTAAGCCGAAGCTTATAAAGAATGATCTTCGATCAACAATGAGTAAAGCAAGATTGAACATTCTTACTATAATTTCTATAGAAAATGAGTATGTAAAGAATGTTAATTTTGATGATGTGATTGACAAGTTTGGTGCTGCTGCTAATGCACGTAGAATGAGTGTAAAATTGTCTTATTTAGTAAATCAGAAGGAGAATATTTAGCTTCATTTAAATTTGTCCTATTTAGTAAATCAGAAGGAGAATATTTAGCTTCATTTAAAGATGCTTTCTTTTACATTGATATCTTCTCTGTTGCAAAACAAAATTTGTTTTAGTTACGATTATGGTTTTATCTAGCCTACAATATGCATGTATTACAAGTGGCTAAGAATGAAATGTCAGTGTACTATTATTGTTTAAGTATTACAAGATATTAGCAAAATAATAGCTATATATTCATTCCTAATTAAAATTCTGAAGTTATTGGGTGGGGTGCAAAGGAATATTAGCCTGGAATAACCCGCTCCGGGTAACAAAGGCTCTAGGAACGCCTTTGCTCTGGAGACCATGTACTGATGAGATTACAACTGCACCATCGGCGTCATGGAGGTGGTTTATCATCGTTTCATTGTGCATATATTGTTATTTCATTGGCAATGCATCCGACTGGAAGTAAGTCCAGTTTGACACCCCAGAACACCCTCGACAAAAAAGAAAAAAAAAAAAAAAACTCATATCATGTAACACGAAAAAGTATGCATTACGCAATATACACAAATGAGCGTAACAAGACATCAGTTCTCTTTACCTATTAATAATGGCGCAGTCTTCACAGTAGAGCTGTGTAACATCGCATTAGCCATCAACCCTCTTGATTTGAGACTGCCTTGACGAAGTTACGCATGCATAGCGGGCAAGAGGGCTTTCGAACTGGGAGAAATACCTCCCAGTTCGAATCCAAAAGTCTCAGTTTTCCTCTCAATTTAATTTTTGTTTCCACTCTTCTACAATCTTTAACTCAGTTGCTCAACCCAGCTGTCTCCCCCCCCCCCCCCCCCCCCCCCCCCCCCCCCCCCCTCTTCACTAAAACCTTCTTACAGGTTGGGCAGGGCTGGGCTTCTGCGCATTGGCTCTTTCTTGATCCAAATGGCGGAGACTGTAGAGGTTTGGTTCGCCTCTCGAGTATGTTTGGGCCCTGAGGATGTTGATATGATTTCATACCAATCTCTATCGGGGCGGAACTACCTATGGGGGACTTGCCTGCGGAATCCGCGGAGGTATAGTCTCTATGGTAGGACTCTCGGCATTCTATCTGGTGTGCCCTCTATTGTAACATGAATGGGGATGATTGCATTCTAGTTATGCCCTCAGTCCTATCAAGCAGATTTTGCTTACACTTGAGCCACTCATGTTATGATTGTGCTATCCCTTCGGGGTAGGGTAGGGAGTGGACATACGGGAGTCAGTCTCTGCTGAGTGTCTTTGGTGAGAGAGGGGTTGGTGCGGGGGGCCTGGTTTTCTGCCTGATTTGCAGGTTTTTCAAATTTCTGTTGAAGGATTAATGAATAACGACCCTATAATAAACTCCCCTGGACAATGCGACGTCCTGACACTACCCTCCTCTCCCCCTGATCCCAACTCCTTGACGAGGTGGGGGGGCTTAGGGATCCACTGCAGAGAGAGTATGCCCCTTTACGCCTACACACTCTGCTGTGGATCCAACTGAACATTGGGACCTTTAACTCCTTTACTCCTCCTCCTTATAAATTTTCCCCTTTCCCTTCTTCTTTCGTTGACGACCCTGGCATGGTTTTGGACTATTGAATTGACTGCTCTCTTAACCTGATGGAGGGTGGAGTTGGACGGCATGCCACTCCACCCGTAAAATTCAAGTACCTGACGTGTTCGAGCGAGGGGAAAGTCTTATGTCAAACTTGGTCCCTAGTACTGGGTCGGATCTCGACGGACTGACGACGCCTTAAGTGCTGGGGATCAGGTGTATAACCAGGAAGTAGCCTCTAGGGGTGGCCCATTAATGTGACATTCCACGCCCCTCCCTTGTTGGGCTCCATGGTGGGTGGAGGATTACCTGGCTGAAAACATCACTCTCGTATACATGTATGCATTATTAGGCCCTAATGTTGATGACCCCAGCACGGAATTAGACTTGGCTACCGGATTCGCTCAAGAAAATAAGCCCAACATAACAACGATGGCACCATATGAGCCATTAACAAGAAATAATAAAAAAAGAAAAATGTACAAACCCGACCCAACATTAGTTCATTTTGACCATATTTTTGGGACAGATAATTGGTCCAGATTTCTTGTTCTCAAAACAGAGAGGAAAATTTCCTCCTATGTTTTAGAGGACAAATGATTAAGCTTATACCCAACTAGAGAAATGAGTTTCAGAGGACTGAAATTTAATGAATGGCTGATTGAAGCCACAACAAAAGCTCAGTCAGAAACATTTCAGAACATTAAAGAAATTCAAGGGATAAATGTGACGGTGAAAAGCCATGACATGCTCAACTATATCCAAGGTACAGTTGTACTACCCCAAATTGAAAATGAAGAAGAATTACCAGAAAAGAATATTATATTAGAATCCCTAAAATTAAGATATGACAATATTCACGATCTGGAGTTATATCAAATTCCAAGTAAAAAAAAAATAAGAAGTTTCCATCAAAATAGCAAAAATCAAATTCACAGACCAAAATTTACCAGCAAAGATTAAAATACTTGGTCAAAACAGAGAAGTACGCCCTCACGTACCGAAACCACTGCAATGTAAAAAATGTTGTAAATTTGGTCACACATTCAAGAAATGCCAAAATAAAGAAATATGTGCATTGTGTGGTTCAGAAGACCATAGAACTGATTGGAATTGCCCAAATATTAAATGTGCTAACTGTGGACTTGCTCACCATGCAAAGTCAAAAGAATGCCCATTCTGTATGTACAATACAGAATTAAAGCTTCTGATGAGTAGAACTGGAATGGCAGCAAGAGAGGCTAAGCTTGAGTTAAAAGTTAGAAATCCATCATATAAAATTATGTTAAAAAATAAGGTTCCCCAAATATCTGAAGCTTGTTTAGAAAATAGGAATCTAATACCTGAAACCACAATTAAAAACAAATATGCTGCTCTATCATCCTTAGATGATCATGATGCCAATACTTCATGTATAGAGACAGCACCTTCCAATGCAGACATTGCTGATGATTTCCCACCAGATCAGAGAGCAAGGGGAAAAAGGCGAGACCCTGGAAATGGGAACCGTCCGAAATAAAAAAAAACTTGACAACAAAGAGGACTCCCATCCTCTAAAAAGTAATATAGATAGTATTGAAGTAGAAGCTCAAACATTAACCACCTCACAAACTAACGATTTCTCGGAAAATAACAACATTGTCCATATAACTCCATCACCCATAATAGGACAAAGAGGAAAATCCTTAACTCGTCCCCAACCCCAACCAAGTAGCAGTATTCATCAACAAGCTGCCTCTGTTGAAATAGACTCCTCTCCCAGTCTTAGTAAAACAAACAAGACACTCCCAATCACTCATGATAAATTATGGGGATGTAATGAATGTTTCATTGTTTCATCAACAAGCAGCCTCACTAATATGATTGATAATTTTATCAAATTCAAAACTAAAAACCAACAGGAAAATCTAGAAAAACACTCCGAAGATTGTATGTGTGTAGACCATCTTATTAAAACTCGCTCATCGAGTGCTAGAGGCATAGAACATTTATTGGAAAAAATAAAACAAAAACAAAAGTCCCAAGGAGCAATTACAAAGAGACTTGACATAAAGTCAAATATTAAGAAACCTGCAGCTTTACATGAGTATGCAACCACAAAAGTAAGCGGAAGTAATGTTCTGCTTGACAGAGGCCTTCCCCCACAGTAACGTTCAGTGCTTATATTATTCAGTGGAACGTAAATGGTTTAAAAACACGATTACAAATAGGAGAAATTCAAAGATTATTAAAACAATATGAACCAATAGCAATATGCTTGCAACATACAAATGAAAATGTCTCGAGAATAGGCAATTATACATTAGCATCACATTCAGTTCCTGATATGAATACATTAGGAACAGCAATTTACGTCAATAACCGAATTACTTACGAAAATATATTGACTAATAGATCTGAATTCCAACTATCTGGAATTAAACTTCATATTAACAACTCTACTTTTAATTTGTATAATATTTACAACCAACCTTCATGTAATTATGGTTTACAAAATCTACCTCAAGTATTACCGAATATAGGTGATGATTTTTTATTGGTTGGAGATTTTAATGCCCACAGCCTATTATGGGATTCCTTTTGCAATGAAACAGATTCACATGGTAACAAAATTGAGCATATGATTGACAATCATAATCTTTGCATTTTAAATGATGGAGATATTAGCACTTACTTTTCAAAATCCCATGGAAGTTTTTCATCCATAGACTTAAGTATTTGCTCACCTAATATAATGGACAGATTTGATTGGAATGTTTTAGATGATCCATATACCAGTGATCATTTTCCAATTTTAATATCCTGTTTGGGACATACCCCAACACCAACTGTCCCACGATATAATGTAGATAAGGCAGACTGGGACCAGTATAAAAAAACTTTAAAACCAGCCAGATCCATCCATTTACAGCAGTACAAGGTCATGATGAGACAGTAGATTTCTTCACAAACTTTGTAATTACAGCTGCTGACGAATCTATTCCTAAGTCAACTACTAATCCCAAGAAACACTCAGTACCCTGGTGGTCTGACACACTATCCCACCTGATACAAGAAAAACATATTATAGGTAGAAGATTAGAAACCCTGCATAATAGATTTAATGTCATAAGTAAAAGACCTCTAAATTTTGAGAGCACTGCCAAGAAACTTGTAGACATTACTATAGAAATCAGTCTACTAAAACCTCATTACAATCGGATCTCGGCAAGATTCAGAAGGGAAGCCATTAGAGGAAAAATAATGTCATGGCAAAAATATGATTCTAGCATATCTGATACAACCTCAATAAGTAAAGTCTGGGAAAAATTTAGGAAAATTAATGGATCTCATATTAGATCTCAGAGACATGCACTAATACATAATGGCCAACCAGTACATGATAGTACTGCAATTTTCGAATATTTTAGGGCGTAACATCCAAGCAATAAGTAGTATAATCATATAGATGATCACTTTCGAACCATTAAAGCCCGTGAAGAAGCTGTCCCATTGAATTTTGAAACATAAGAGGATATATATTATAACCAGATTTTCACAGAAGAGGAATTTGAATATGCTTTATCTAACTGTAACTCTTCTGCTCCAGGCCAAGACAGCATAAATTTTGAGATGATAAAAAACCTGGCTCTTTTAGCAAAAACATACTTATTGAAGCTTTATAATCATTTATGGGTAAATCACCTGTTCCCAAAAGCATGGAAACATGCCATAATCATACCAGTTGTCAAACCAGGGAAAGATCCAAGCAATCCAAATAACTATAGACCAATATCCCTGACAAGTTGCTTGTGCAAATTGCTAGAAAAAATGGTAAATTATAGACTAAATTGGTGCCTACGTAAGAATAAGACTCTGTCTTCAACTCAATTTGGCTCACAATCTGAAAGATCTACTTTCGATTCACTTTCCCATCTAGAAAATTATATACGGAGAGGGTTTGAACGTAAGCAAATTACAGTTGCCATATTCTTTGATGTCCAAAAAGCATATGATACGACCTGGAGATACTCAATTTTAAAGTCCTTACACGAAAATGGTATTAGAGGGCACTTACCAATTTTTATCGAGAATTTTATCCATGAAAGAACTTTTCAAACACGAATAAATAAGGTATATTTAGATTGTGGAGTCCCTCAAGGGAGTGTTTTGAGTGGAACACTTTTTGCTCTAGCTATTAATAACATCGTAAAGCAGTTACCACAGGGAGTACAAAATAGCTTGCATGTAGATGACTTTGCTATATATTATTCCTCAAGCAGTCTTCGTCATCTACAAATCTACAAAGAATTCTTAATAAAGCTATCAAAAACATCCACAACTGGATTTTGTCAGTAGGCTTTAAGCTCTCTATAGAGAAAACCCAAGCAATTATGTTCTACAAAAATAGTAGATGGAAACAGAATCAAGACATAGATCTTAAATTAGGTGATAGCCTCATTCAGTTTAGTAATACTGTAAAATTTTTAGGCTTGGTGTTTGACACTCATCTTAACTGGAAAGCACATATAGCCTTCGTAAAAAATAAATGTAATAGTGCCTTAAATTTGATAAGAAATTGTCTCATACTACTTGGGGAGCTAAGAGACAAACATTGCTTATGATATATAAAGCACTAGTTTTATCCAAAGTAGATTATGGAAGTCCAATTTACGGGTCAGGATCAAAAAGTACCTTGAAGTCCTTAGAGTCTATCCACACTCGAGGCTCGAGACTTTTTAGTGGAGCCTTTAAATCTTCTCCAAACACTTCAGTATGTTGTGAAAGTGGCGAACCCCCATTATCCTTACATCGTGACCTTGTAACAATGAGAAGTGCTTTAAAGATAACGTCCACCGATTCCCCCACAAAAAAACTATTTGCCATGCGAGATATATTTATTAGTAATCACGAACCACCTTTTCCAATAAGAGCTAATAGGTTATTGGAATCCATTGGTGTTAGAGTAAATATACTCCCACCCTCAAATTCTCCACCTCCATGGATGATGAAGAAAATCAAAGTATGTTCTAATCGTTATCATCTGTCAAAAAAGCAAGATTATACTTCAGATTGCTATAAACAGTATACATTAGAACACATTCGAAGTAAAGGTCCACATAAAGCAAAATACACTGATGGATCCAAATCTACTGCAGGAGTTGGTTGTGCTGCAGTGTCATCATGCAAAATAAGTCAGAATTCATTGCCAATTGAAGCAACTGTCTTTACTGCTGAGTTAACAGCAATTATATTGGCAATCAATCAGATAAAATTGTCAAATAATAAACTGAATACTAAATTTGTAATATATTCTGACTCAAGAAGCGCAATTGGATCCCTCAAGAGTTATTCACATAAGAACCCTTTAGTAAAGGAAATTAAACAAATCATCAATAAATTATATTCACGTGGGGTTAACATTGAAATATGCTGGATTCCTGCCCATGTTGGAATCCAAGGTAATGAAAAGGCCAAGTCTGGGATAAATTCACTAATTATTGACAATAAATTGCCTGCTACAGACTATATAAACTCAGTGAAGCAGTGCATAAAAACAAAATGGCAAAATCTGTGGGATAGTGAAGCAGACACCAATAAATTAAAGTGCATCAAACAGAGAGTAGACTTGTGGAATACATCAGTACAAAATGAAAAACGAGCTGAAGTATTATTAACAAGATTACGAATAGGCCACACAAGACTAACTCACGAGTATTTAATGATAACTCCACAAGGGAACATCCCTCATTGCAATGTGTGCAATACAATTTTAACAGTCAAGCATATTTTATGTGAATGCCTAATTTTTAATAGAGAAAGAAATTTATATTTAGGCAATAAATCATAAGAGAAATACTATCAGAATCAGATCATTTTTCTTTATATAGAGTATTAATATTTTTAAAAAAGACTAATTTGATTAATAAGATTTAACATATACCGTTTTAAATAGATGACTTTTGTCATTTTTATCTATTTCAGTCTTTTATAAGTTCAGTTCATATTTTTAATTCCAACCTCATATATCACTTAACAATCCCCTCATTTATCATTAATTTATTATAATTCATTAACTTCATTCCATACCATTCCATGTTGTAGACATAACATTTTATGAGCGTATTTTTTAAATAATTTCGTCCCGAATGATTTCGGGCCAGCACTGTAAGAGTCTGGTTAGACTCATTGGGCTGGTAAATCTTAACTTTATAATAATAATAACTACCCTCCTCTTCGACCTCTGGCACAAACAAAGCCAATCCTAAAGAAAATTCAATTGTCCAGAAGAAGACCCATGAGAAGACCTTGAATGTAGCTATGGAAAGCTCTAGCATTGGTGAGAGAATCCTTTATGTTGATTCTCTCTCCCTAGATTTAAATTGTTTTACTTTTATGGAAATGTTTGGAAGGTATGGTGAAATTAAAGTCATAAATTATTGTGAAACTGAAGATTTTGCATTTTGGGGGGTTTGGATTGAGTTTACTACTTATAAGAATGCCAAAAATGCTTTCAAGTGTTCATCTAAGGAAAACTTAAAATGTGTATTAATTCATAAAATACCCCAGAATATTGAAGTAGATTCCTTTTCTAGCTGCCGTTTTCTTCAAAACCACAGGAATGAGATGTAGAAAAGACACAGATACTGTTACTCACGTCCCACTTTATTAAAATTTTGATATAAAGTTCAAGTTGATATCACAAAACACTTTAAATCAACTTAAAACTTTAAAATCACTTAACACTAGGCACTACAACTTAAGTTGACCATTACTGTAAGGGCTCATAGTTGGTCAGTACTCCAAGACCATAGAACCAATGATGAGTACCATGCTAGTAGTACAAGGCGACGAGGTTCAAGAAACTGAAAACAACAAAATATACAAACTTACTAAAACTGTTCAATAGAAATTCCATAATAAACAAAGAATTGATAATAGTTTGATATAACTGCAAAACACCACAAACATGAAATAGAATATATACAAATTTCAGTAAAGAAATAAACTTACATCTCTGTTATTCTAAGCTACATCCAATACAAGCCAAACGAATTTCCAAAGAAATGTTCTTTACACTTTGAAGACTTCTTCTACTCTGTCAGTCATCAAAAAACCTTGATTTTATTTCCAGAAACTTATAACTGTTACAGTGTAATTCCAACACTGATAACTACCAGGATAAACAATCTTTTCAGGAACTGCTCGACAACAATTAACAAACAAACAAATTACAGAAGTAACAATCCAAAATACACTGAACAATGATTACATGTAAAACGGACAAAATATCCATAATACAATTTAACCCTAATCACCAAGTTGAAAAACAAAGCTTATTAAATTATTATATACACAATTGGTTTCTATGAAAATCTGCATTTGCACCTTTTATCCAGCAAGGGTCAGTCAGGAAACTACAGATGAGAAACGTAAGGTGAGGACACCTCTACCTGCCAGGTGGCTGATTGTTTCAACAAATCAGACTTTTGCCATCTTTTTCACTTCAGGAAACATTTGAGAACATTGGTAGGAACATTGACCAACTCTGATATTACTAGATTTGGAAAGAACAGTTCTTTGGTTCATGCAAAGTCTTATAGACAGGTCACATGATCTCTAAGCTGAAAAATACTGATATGATAAAAGAGGTCAAACCACACTATAGTTTTAGTTATGCCAAGAGAGTGGTATTCAGTCAAGACCTATGTGAACTGTCTGATGAGGAATTGCTGGAAATGTGTGATGATAAAGTGTGGAAGATTTTCAAGGTTCCAAGGTCAAGAATGATTATTTTCACTTTTAATAATGATCAAGATTTCTGATTATGTGTATGTTGACAAGGAGAGATTTCGTGTTAGACCTTTTAAGCATAGACCACTCCAATGCTTCATATGTTTTGGATATGGTCACTCGTCAAAGGTGTGTACTAGAGACCAGTTATGTGCTGCCTGCTCCTTACGAAAACATGAAGGCGAATGTTCTAATCCAATATTATGTATAAATTGTAAGGGAAATCATAATGCAAGGCTTAAGGAATGTGAGTCATTTAAAAGTGAAGTGGTAGCCATAGAGAAAGCTTATGCTGAACATCTCAGTATTGGCCAGGCAAAAAGACTTTTGTTCCCAAGACCTCAATATAGTGATGTAGTGAAAAGTGGAAAATCGAATAAAAAAGATCAATCTAGGATGCCAACTTCAAAGCCAAAGCTTCAGCTATCCCCCTCTGAGCTCGAAGTACGTTCAGCATCTCCGCTTTCATCCAAGAAGGCTCATTTGTCCCCTCCTGATGGGCCTCCTATGGGCTTCTGGGAGGTCTCTCGGGCTTCTGATGTAGAAGCCTCATAGGTAGCTTCGCTGCCTGATCTGGGTATGTCCCAGAATGAAGCCTTGTTCAGTGCACCTCATAAGAGACCCTGTACTCCTTCTTCATCTCCACCTATATCCCCACAACATAGTAGGGTTCCCAAGAGAGGAAATAGCAGGTCTCTTGAGGATCTGCCAAGTTCCTCTATGAAACAGACCAAGTCTTTCCAGACCAGCTCATTCCAAGTCCGAAAAGTAAAAAAAAAAAAAAACCAATAGTAAATAATGGCTCTATGTCAGTGGAACATACGAGGTTTTCATTCACACAGAGAACAGGTCCAGGTCCTTTTCAAGGAGCATAATTTAGCTGCCCATTGTTTGCAAGAGACCAAACTTGTTAATGTTTCTTCTAACTGTGGACAGAACTTTATTTTTCACAGATCTCCACCACCTTTAGGTTATCCACTTAGACTTGATACTGCAAGCTTGTGCAACACAGATTTTCATCAACAAATGGGTCACTCTGTGCTCTCTTTATGTAGAACCTGGCCTAGAAACTCGATTGGTGGACAGAGCTGGCAATCCAAGACAATTAGAGTTTGAAGATTTGCAATCACTTTTAGACCAACTACCTCAGCCTTTCATTCTGATGGGGGATTTCAATGCAAAACATACTTTGTGGGGGGAAGGTAGGTGTGATCACCGTGGGCTTATAATTGAAAGATTGTTAGACTGCAATGATGTAGTTTTAATGAACGATGGTTCTCCTACAAGGTTTGATGTAGCCCATAACTCCAGTTCAGCAATTAATCTTACAATATGTTCGTCGTCATTACTATTGGGCTATATGTGGTCAGTGGATGAAAATCTCTATGGGAGCGACCACTATCCCATCCATCTTAAGTATGTATAAAATACACCCTCCCCAACCTTACCCAAATGGAAGATAAAGGAGGCAGATTGGCAGCTGTATGAAAAATTTACCAAAGTCAATCGTAAGGCCAATGAATTTCCTTGCCCCTCGGCTGCCTATGAATATCTCGCTAGTGTAATGATTGGAGGGGCAATGACGTCAATTCCTAAAACATCAAGGAAACCCTGTCGTCCACTGGTACCTTGGTGGAATAGTAAATGTGCCTTGAGTAGGAAAATTGCAAGAGCTAGTTACAAGTGATGTCGAAGGCGCCTGTCTTGGTTAATAGAATACTTTACAAGAAAAATCTCGCCAAACCAAAGCAAGTTTTTAAAGAAGCAAGGAGGGGGTCGTTCGTTAGGTACATATCAGAATTAAAGTATAACTCGCCACTTTCTCTGGTTTGGGATAGAATCCGTAAATTACTAGGGAAATTTTCCCCTTCTCCTTTACCTATTTTGAAAATCAACTTGGTAGTTATATCGGATGCAAGAGAGGTGGCAGAGGCCTTTGCTCAGCACTTTTCCAGCATTTCAAGCCCCAGTCACTACTCCCCTGAATTTCTCAATATTAGAAACACGACTATAGTTAATCCGCCTGTTTGTTCTAACTCTGAGGCATATAACCTTCCATTTAGTATTGTCGAATTCGAATATGTCTTATCTTTGTCTTCTCCAACATCACCTAGAGAAGGTGATGATATTTATGCAATGATTTCTCATTCACCTTTGGAGTCAAAAAAATTCTTTGTTGATGTTTTAAACGAATTCTGGTCCTCAGGGACTTCATACAAGTTGTGGAAAAACTCTGTTATAGTTCCTTTTTTGAAACCTGGTAAGGACCCTAGTCATCCCAAAAGTTATAGGTCTGTTGCTCTTACCAGCTGTGTCTTCAAGATTTACGAACGAATGGTGAATTTTCTTCTGATTTGAAACAAAGAGCCTGTTGCTGAAGAGGCAATTTGGCTTTCGCAAGAATAGAAGTACTTTGGACCCCTTATTATGTCTCACACGTGATATTCAGAATGCTTTTGCAGTTCAAAATCAAACCATTGCTTTGTTCTTTGATCTGGAAAAAACATTTGATACTACCTGGAGGGCTGGTATTTTAATGCAACTGGTTGAATGGCGTATTGGTTGCAATATGTTTAATTTTGCCCAAAATTTCCTGTCTGACCGGTACCTTAAAGTTAGAATTGGCTCTACCTTCTCATCAGAGTATCTTCAGGAAGAAGGCATTCCACAAGGGAGTGTGCTTAGTCCAACCTTTTTTAATATTGACATTAATGGTTTACTTGAACATCTCCCTGTTGGAGTAACTGGTCAAGCATTCGCGGATGATATTGTTGTTATGTGTAGTAGAGTTGCTGCAATTGAAGCTTGTATTA
The DNA here is from genome assembly GCF_015104395.2 of Macrobrachium nipponense. Classification (NCBI taxonomy): domain Eukaryota; kingdom Metazoa; phylum Arthropoda; class Malacostraca; order Decapoda; family Palaemonidae; genus Macrobrachium; species Macrobrachium nipponense. The sequence goes on from NC_087213.1 coordinate 39,528,129, forward strand.
AAATTCAGATTGCAATTAATGCTGCTACTACCTGGGCTATAGTAAAGGTTTCAAATTTTCTGCTGAAAAAACTAAAGCTATACGTTTTTGTAGAACACGAAGAAAGGAAGAGATTCCAACTTTATTCTTAGAAGGTTCTGTCTTGTTGTATGAAGATAAAGTCAAATATTTAGGAATTATTTTTGACAAAAAATTAACGTATGCTCAACATATAAACGAGACTGCAGTAAATGTTAAGCAACGGTGCAATATTCTTAAAGTTGTCAGTAACCTGAATTTTTATCAGGCCCTATGCTTGAGTATGATTGATTATGGATCTCAGATTTATGGCTCGGCATGTAAGACCTTGTTAGGCAAGCTGGATGTAGTACACAATATGGCATTGTGTATTTGTACAGGTGCTTTTAAAACGTTTCCTGTTGAGAGCCTTTATGTAGACTGGTTTTCCTCCTCTTTTCATTCGGAGGGAGGAACAGGGTCTCTGATATTTGTCACGAGCACTAACCTCTCAATCTAATCCAAATTTTAAGTATATAAAGCATCATGCTGACAGAGCACCAACTAGACCTACATTGCCTAACCCCCTTGAAGTTAGATTAAACATCAGTGCGTGAGAGGTAGGCCTTATTCCTCCACTGATTATGGAAACTACATTTTCTAAATTCCCTCCTTGGTGTAGGCCTCCTTTAGATATTTGCCAAGTTAGAGACAACAAAAAGATCAGCTCAAGTGTTCAGCTTAAAAGTAGCTTTTTGGCCCATGTTTCTGAGCATAGTAACTCGATTGCTGTATATACAGATGGGTCAAAATCAGCAAATGGAGTTGGATGTTCTGTCATCATCGGTGAGAGAACAATTAAAAAAAGCCTCCCTATTAAGTTCTCAATTTTTAATGCTGAGTTTTATACTATTTTTAGCGTTTTGAAATTTATTTTTAGTTCAGGTAGCACTGGGGACTCGTATGTTATTTATTGTGATTCCCAGAGTTCCCTAGCTGCACTCCAGAAGTTGATGCCATCTGATCAACTTGTCCAAGAGGTACAAGGATTGGCTGGTCCTCCTGCATTCTCGAAAACACATCAGTGTGAAGTTTTGTTTTGTTCCCTCGCATGTGGGAATTCGTGTTGACGAGCTGGCTGTTACAGCCGCTAAGCACCCAGCTTCCTCCTGGGCTTCCCACTCTGAGGGTTCCTTGTGAAGATTTTAAACTTTTTATTAAACCATTTTGTAGGACTAAGTGGCAGAATCACTGGTCCAACTTAAATAGTAATTTAAAGCTGAAATCGATCAGACCTTCAGTTCATACCTGGTCACCCACCTTCTGTTGGGATGGATAGAAGATCTAGTATAGTTTTAACGCGCCTGCGTATAGGGCATGCGTTTTTAACACACAGGTATCTTTTAACTAGTGGAGCAGATAGGCAGGTTCCTCAATGCTCCAATTGTAATGTTGTCATTACAGTGAGTCATATATTTGTTGACTGCCCTCTTTATTTTAATCATAGACGTCGGTTTGGTTTCACCAACAAACCTTTGTCAGATATTTTAGGAGAGGGTGCTCCCGCAGAGGAGATTTTTAAATTTCTTAAGGAAATCCATTTATTTTATGATATTTAATTGGGTATTTATTATGAATTTGATTTTAATAATTTTGATTAATTATATAAGTGTATATTTTATTAGTAAATATACCCAGTCGATATATATTCACTGAATGGCCTTCGGCTCCGGCGCGTGGCAAATGACCACAAATTTTATAAATTCATTCATTCATTAGCCATCAAAATTATAAACCAAATATCTCTCAAAAATTTTTATTTTTGAGCGATTCAAGAAGCGCTATAGAAGCCGTTCAAATTGACTGCCCAAAAAGTGATATTGTACTCCACAAATTGTATAATAATAGAAAAAATATTGAAATATGTTGGATCCCTGCTCATGTGGGGACTCGAGGAAATGAAGAGGCTGATAAAGCAGCTAAAGAAGCAGTCCATATGACGAGCAAATGGAAACATGCCTGTTAGTGATTATATAAAGTATATAATAACAGTCGTTCTAAAGAAAAATGGCAAAATTTATGGAATGGTGAACCTAAAAATAATAAATTGAAACATTTAATCTTGCAGTGGAAAATGGAGTTCATCATATCAGAGAGAGATACACATACAAGTAATTGTGAGGAGTCTTCGAATAGGCCATACTGGTACGACTGACACATGGACACTTGATGATCAGTCCACATGGCCCTTCTCCCGAATGCTCAGAGTGCAAAGTGAAGATAACAGTCAAGCATGTATTGTGTGAATGTCCACAATATAGTTCAATGAGGGAAATCTACATTGTCAATAATTTCAATTTTTATATTCATGAGGATCTCTAATTCAATTGATAAAATATAAAGACAAAGAAGTAGATAATTAATATACAGAAATCCCTAGGGCGTAATGTGAATAAAAAAATGAAAATAATGCTTAGATTATTCTGTATTTTTATATTCCGTTTTATTAGTGTGCGTATGTAAGGAAACATGAGTAAATCTGTTTAATGTGTGTGTGTGTGTGTGTGTGTGTTCCAGTGTGGAAACATATGCCTTTTACATATTTACTTTTAGAATTTAATTTCCAGTGCTTGGCCTCTGCCTAGACCTAGCACTCCATATCATTTTGATCCTTTGGGCCAGCCCTTTGAGAGCCATTAATCAGCTCAGTGGTCTGGTTAAACTATTTTAATAATAACAATAATGTATTGTCTCTATTTTGTTTTTTCCTTGTATATGGCCATGAGCTGAAATGGAGGAAATGATTATTATTATATTATTATTGTTCGTTAAGGTCCACAGTAATATACTGATGGTAGCAGCAGTAAAAGTTTATAAAACTATATAAAACCTTTTGAACCCCGATCCTTTGTTCATCTTTATTCGAATGAACAATTTAGCATGAAATGTATCAGGGTAAACAAGACAAAGATGTCAAGAATGGCTGGCCCCGGCAGTTAGATCTCCAACAGACATTGGTTCCTCGTTGGACGAGTGGTTTTCGTGCTTGCTTACCAATGCAGTGGTCCGAAGTTCGATTGTCGGCTCTGCCAACGCGGAATCTATTTCTGGTGATAGAAATTCATTTCTGGATGTAAAGTGGTTCGGAATCCACAATAAGCTATATAGGTCTTGCTGCTAGGTAACCAATTGGTTCCTAGCCACGTAAAAATATCTAATCCTTCTGGCCAGCCCTAGGAGAGCTGTTAAACAGCTCACTGGTCTAGTAAAACTAAGATATATATATATATATATATATATATATATATATATATATATATAGATATATATAGTATATATATATACATATATATATATATATATATATATATATATATATATATATATATATATATATTATATATATCCCACGGACACAGTGATGAAGAAAGTGGTCAATGGCCCAACTAGGTAATTTCCTCTCCTCTGTTGTTATATCTGGCTGCTATCCTGCTGGATCGTCGCACAGGCTGACATTGTGTTGCAAATAACACCTCATCAAGAGGAGTCGAAGGTGCAATGGATCAAGACTCCTGCATGCTATCCAGCACCTGTGGAGGGAGAGGAGAGGCAGAGGCAGTATCAGGTGACGGAAGAAGCGAGCCTGTCCTAAAATTAAAATCTCTAACAAACACCTGAGGATGTAAAAGTTGACAATTGGTTCCTTGTTAACAAACGACTTGTTACCTTTGAAGGATTCTCCCATGTTGATGGCTGCCCCTTTAACTAAGTGACTGGTGTTTGCATTGTTGCTTTTAAAAATAATATTGGCTGCATTCCAGTCGGGTCTATGATCATTTTTAAGTTCTTGTGTCACTAGTGCTGCTTTGTGAATGCAATGAAAAAGCTTGCTTATTTTCCCCTAAACGTGTGGTTGAACCTCGTCCACTTTCACCAAAATATTTTACTTTACAATCTTTGCAAGGTAATTCATAGACACCTGGAAATATGGGAGTTGTATCATTGCTGTGTCATAACGTATTTTTATATTTAAGCACAATTTTAGTGTCCTTCTGACTGTTGTTTACATAACTACTAATATTCTTTATGTTAGGGTTGAATGGTAATGATACATGTCTTTTTGGTTTTTCCCTGTTGTTATCACAAAATGACCTGCTCAATAAAATGGGAGGGATATCTGAGGTTCCTGGAATACCATTCAACTGGATGGTATTTGAAGTGTGTAGTTATGGGTTGTATCCTGCCTCCTTAGGTGTCCATCACTTTTCTCACTATGGGTGCTGTTTCTGATAACACGAGTCCTGGAGCTAATTTAGCTTCACGTTTTCCAGGTTCCTTTTAAGGGATCTTGGGATCATGCCTAGTGTTCCTATGATTTTGCGTACAATTTACATTGGCATATCCCATATCCCTCCTATTGCTATTTTCAGGTCTTGATACTTATTAATTTTTTCTTTCTTATTTATCTACTCTGGTATCCCATGTTACTGCAACATCCTTGAGTGCTAATTCTTGATTTTGTCAATCAGCATCAGTTCTGGTCTACTGGCACGTACCACCCCATCTGTTCAGATACCATTGTCCCAGAGGATCTTTTCATGCATATTTTTTTCTTTTATGCCTATCACAGTCCTTTAATCCGACTGGATGGTATTTATAGTTTGGGGTTCCAGCTTGCATCCTGCCTCCTTCGGAGTCCATCACTTTTCTTACTATCTGCACTGTTTCAGGAGCACACTCTTCTGCACGAGTCCTGGAGTTACTTCAGCCTAGTGTTCCTATGATTATGGGTACAGTTTCCACTGGCATATCCCATATCCATATTTCTATTTTCAACTCATGATACTTAAACATTTTTTCCGTTTCTTTCTATTCAACTCTGGTGTCCCATGTACTTCTACATCAATGAGTGATACTGTCCTCTTGATTTTGTCAATCGGTGTCATGTCTAGTCTACTTGCACATGTCCCCCTCTGTGTTCTGATACCATAGTCCCAGAGGATCTTTGCCAGATCGTTTTCTATCACTCCTTCAGGTAGGTGCTCGTACCACTTATTACTGCAAGGTAGCTGGTGTTTCTTGCATAGGCTCCAGTGGAGGGCTTTTGCCACTGAATCATGCCTCTTTCTGTTCTGTACTGGTTCTATGCAAGTGCCGGACATTCGCTTGCTATGTGGTTTATGGTCTCAGTTTTCATATTGCACTTCCTACATATGGGTGAGATGTTATTTCCATCTATCGTTCTTTGAACATATCTGGTTCTTAGGCCCTGATCTTCTGCTGCTGTTATCAGTTTCCTTCTTGAGCTCTCCCCTCTGTAGCCATTGCCATGTTTCATCGCTGGCCAGTTCTTTAGTCTGCCTCATGTATTGTCCATGCTTTGGTTTGTTGTGCCAGTCCTCTCTTCTGTTTGTTGTTCTACTGTCTTTGTATATTTCTAGGTCTTCTTTTATTTTCATCAGTCCTACTTCCTATGCACTCTTGAGCCACTTCACTGGTTTTCAGATATTGCCCCAGTCCTCTGTTCTCGATGTTGACGCAGTCCTCTATGCTTAGAAGTCTTCTCCCTCCTTCCTTTCTTGTTATGTATGTATAGTCTGTCCATATTTGCAATTGGATGTAGTGCTTTGTGTATTGTCATATGTTTCCTAGTTTTCTGGTCGCTTTGGAGTTCTGCCTCCATCCATTCCACTACTCCTGCACTGTATCTGATGACTGGCATTGAGTTTTGACTTCAATATCGTCTTTAGTCTCTGCATATATTCTTTCCTGATCATGTCCTTCATCTCTTAGTGTTTTATATCCTCTCCTTCTATTATTCCCAGATATTCGTATCCTGTCTCATCTATGTGTTTGATGTTGATCCTGTCTGGTAGCTTCATCCCTTCAATCCTTCTTACTTTTTTCTATTCCAAACTCCATCCTGATGTCCCCAGATACAATCCTTACAGTCTGGATTAGGGTATCTATTTCCTTGATGCTCTTACCATACAGCTTGATGCTGTCCATGAACATCAGGTGGTTAATTCTGTTGACTCTTTTCTTGTGTTGGTACCCAGCATCCATCCTCTGCAGTATTTTGTCATGGGAATCATGGCTACTACGAAGAGTTGTGGGGACAGTGAATCACCTTGAAAGATCCCTCTCCTAATGTTAACCTCTCCTAGTCTTATCCCAGAGCATGTAAGTATTGTATTCCAGTTGCGCATTGTAATTTTGAGGAAGCTGATGGTGCTTTCCTCTGCCCCATATATTTCCAAGCATTCTATTAGCCATGTGTGTGGTATCATGTTGAAGGGTTTCTTGTAGTCAATCCATGCCATGCTCAGGTTGGTATTCCTTCTTTGACTATTCTTCTTCATTACCATTTTGTCTATGAGGAGCTTGTCTATTGTGCCCCTACACTTCCTTCTGCAGCCTTTCTGTTGATGGGGGATGGTGTTTGTATCTTCTAGGTAGTATAGCCTTTCACTGATGATACCTGTTAATAACTTCCACATTATTGGTAGCAGGTGATAGGCCTGTAGTTACTGGCTATATTCCCCTTGCTCTTGTCTTTCTGAACTAATGATGTTCTCCCTGTGGTCATCCATTTGGGCGCACAGTGGTGTGATACAATGCTGGATTTATTCTGCTATTCATGGATGCAGGGCCTTGAAGTTTTTGAGCCAGTATTTATGGACTTCATTGGGACCTGGGGCTTTCCAGTTGGATATTTTCTTTAGTTGGTCTGGTTGTGTCTGTCGTGATCTCAGTGAATCTTTGTTTTATTCTTGGTTTGGCTTCAGGAATTTCTTGGTGGTTGTCTTCCCCTCTCAGTTGGCTTTATAGTCTTTTCTGGTTGGTTATGAATAGTTTGTTTTGATGGTATCCCTTATTCCTGTTCATGTATCATTGGATCGTATGTGCTTTGGCCTTAAGCCTCTTTTTTACATCTTCTATTGCGTTGTTTAGTCCCTTCTCCTGTACTTTGTATTTCTCGTTCAGGTCCTCCCTTGCTTTCTTGCTTCTTAGCCTTTTTTCTGCCATCTCTTTCAGTTTACTCAAGTCAGATTTGCCTTTCCAGGGGCCTTTTCCAAGGCGGTTGCTGTTTTGGTGTCAGTTGGGTTGGTTGTGCTGGTGGTGTTGGTGTTCGTATTCCCATGAGTTTTGCTACTAATCTAGATCCTGCATATATCAGGTTATTTGTTTCTGTAATACTGGTGGTGTGAATAACTCTCACTATTTCATTGACCTCATTTGTTTTTCCCTTAATTTCTGTATTTTGGGCTTTCATGGTGGGGATCTTTGTTCTTTCTGTATCTGGCTTCATCCATTGCCTGATCTTTTCTACCCATAATTTCCTCTCTGTTAATTATCTGCAACTGTTTGCATGTAGCCATTTATTATTGTAACTACCTTCTCTATCTATGTATATGGCTGCTGCAATGACCAACTTGCTAGACTGCTGCTTCTCAGCTCTCCACATTTCCCGCCCAGTCTCGGTGGTGTTTGTCCTCCCACTTAGTCGAGTTGTTTTTGAAATACCATTATTATTATTATTATTATTATTATTATTATTATTATTATTATTATTATTATTATTATTCCACCTTTGTAATTATCGCCTTTGGACCTACCCATATCCTGTTATGTGCTCATGTTGTTTTATTTATTTTTTGATATTTCTTATTGTTCCTGTGATGGTAGAGTCTCTTGACTTTGTTGTTGTTACTCCTTTATTATGAAGATTAGTTGTAGCAATGTTAGCAGCTGCAGATTTTCATGCTTGTTTCCCGTCACACGGGAGGCCATTATGGTGACGGAGCTTCCACATTCACTGACTCATTTGGTTTGTTAATTAAATCGTTAGCTTTCGGGAAGCACTCCCCCTAGTTTCTTCGGTGGCTCTGAAGATAGAGGTCTTCCCCAAAGCTACAGATTTCAACTACTACTGTTATTAAGATAATAATATTAAATTTTATCTAACTGTATTTTGTTGCAATGACTGTTGTATTTTAATTCTCCTTATGTTTATCAACAGTGGCTGAAATACTGCATGTTTTTATTATTCTTGTTGTTATTTATTATTATTAAATAAAATATTGTCATTGGTGAAAATACTTCAATTGCATTTTGCAGTGTCTGTTGTTTGGTTTTGTATTTATATTTGGCCTTGAGATGAATTCAAGTGTATTATTATTATTATTATTATTATTATTATTATTATTATTATTATTATTATTATTACCCAGCTTTTACTGCCATTATGTTTTATTATAATACAGTCTCTTTCTCGTAATTGCTTTGACATTTTCAGCTCCTCTCCGTAACTGTCCTTCCTTCCTTCCCTCAGGCCCCTCTGGCTCTGCCCGACTCAGTGGGTCATGTTACACGCCCTTCGCCGCACTTGGGACTCAGGAGGTCACCCGGCTGCCGTTGTTAAATTCAAGAGAATGAGAAATAAAGAGTTTCATGGCTCGAAAAAAATACTCGCTACTGCTCAAGCGCTTTGTGATTGCGATGGGTGAATTCACAAGTCGATATGAGACCGCGCTTCCGGAGGAGAGAGGGAGAGCGGCCGTATCGGGCGAAGATCTGGCAACGTCGGGAGGGGCTCGAGTATAATCAATTATGTTTTGACGCGGGAGTCGGAGGTAAAGAGTTGGAACTAAGGCGGCGTTTGTTTAGGGAGCCCACATGTGTCGTCGGCTAATCCATCAGGAGGGAGTCGGACGACGACGGCCGCTCCTCCTCCTCCTCCTCCTCCTCCTCCTCCTCCTCCTCCGCTACCCCATCTTGGCTACACCCCCGTCTCATGAAGGAAAAGTTGGGGACGGATTGTTTCAAAATCCGGTACTTAGTGACCTTAATTACTTTTTTCCAAAAGAGAGAGCTGGGTACCATGTCAACCCTCCCGGTTAAAAAATAAATAAAACAAAATAAAGGATTGAGAGTAAGGAAGCTAACAACAATTGCTGTACTACATCCTTCACCTGATCATTCAAAAACAGTAAAAGAGCTGTAACACCATTCGTACCATATGCAAACATGCTAAGCAAATGCAACGCGCTGTCAACAATTAACATCGAACACTGAACAAGAGATATAATGAAAAATGAAGTCAAAATTATCTTGGCAGATGATAATTAGTATTCACAGTGATGTGTCGTACGCTTAAGTGAGAGAGAGAGAGAGAGAGAGAGAGAGAGAGAGAGAGAGAGAGGCAGGCGGTGAACGACATTGTCATTAAATCTCCATATATAACCTTGTAGAATCGGGGAGTTGAAAAGCCGCGCTGTTAATTATTACGTGATCACTCAAGAGGGTTCTCGCATGTCGGCTCAGGCGTCAGTTTTGTGCTGTGAAGTAGGAATCGCGTTTCATTTGTTTTTGTTCGGGGTTGCAGGAATCCTCGTACAACACGATTACCCTTTTAACGTTGTAAAGGAAGGTAATTCTGCATCTTGCGCTGTCAGCTCTATATTTGTATTGACCCTGGATATCCTCTACCAGTTGTTGATCTTAGTTCTCATATTTGAACTTTGTTCCTTTGTAATATTTCGATGAATTAATTGCTCTTAGAATAACACAGTTTTGTCAAATTTTGAAAGTGTCAAGTTTTCGTTCTCTTGATTTACAGTGGTATTGTTTGTTCGCGAGATAACATTTACAGTTAAGTCTTTGCGTTGTATCGACGTGAACATTTTTGTTCAATATTTTATCGTTATTAACATCCCCTATAATTGATGTTTATCTTACTTTCGATCATGATTATCGATCAACATAGATGTGAATAAAACCAGTCGCTACTTTACGCCGGCAACGGGTTACATCAAGGTAATCTGGATAAAATAGTGGAGCCGATTTGCATACTTAACTAAATTACAGAGGACATTGATTATACCAGAGGAAAAAAATGTACAGAAAGTAGGGGATACAACACTGTAGAAAAATTTAGAGCTAACGAGATAGAAAGAAATCTCTTATAGCTGTTCTCAAACGCTTCTGACAATAATAATAATAATAATAATAATAATAATAATAATAATAATAATAATAATAATAATATCCATATGTAGGAAGTGCAATACGAAAAATGAAACCATAAACCACATAGCAAGCGAATGTCCGGCACTTGCACAGAACCAGTACAAAAAGAGGCATGATTCAGTGGCAAAAGTCCTCCACTGGAGCCTGTGCAAGAAACATCAGCTACCTTGCAGTAATAAGTGGTACGAGCACCAACCTGAAGGAGTGATAGAAAACGATCAGGCAAAGATCCTCTGGGACTATGGTATCAGAACAGATAGGGTGATACGTGCAAATAGACCAGACGTGACGTTGATTGATAAAATCAAGAAGAAAGTATCACTCGTTGATGTCGCAATACCATGGGACACCAGAGTTGAAGAAATGGAGAGGGAAAAAATGGATAAGTATCAAGATCCGAAAATAGAAATAAGAAGGATATGGGATATGCCAGTGGAAATTGTACCCATAATCATAGGAACACTAGGCACGATCCCAAGATCCCTGAAAAGGAATGTAGAAAAACTAGAGGCTGAAGTAGCTCCAGGACTCATGCAGAAGAGTGTGATCCTAGAAACGGCGCACATAGTAAGAAAAGTGATGGACTCCTAAGGAAGCAGGATGCAGCCCGGAACCCCACACTATAAATACCACCCAGTCGAAGTCGAATTGTAGGACTGTGATAGAGCAAAAAAAAAATAATTATAGTAATAATAATAATAGAGAAAGAACATAATAGTCATTTTTCAGCTGGAGACTACATGCAGATAGACAATCAAGGAAAGTTCGTTAAAAAGGAAGAGCGAACGGCAGTTTTCAAATGATAATAATAATAATTATTATTTTTAAAGCTTCTGTAGCATACTTCAAAATGACAGCGAAAGGTAGCAATTGTTATTGAACAATGCTCAGTGGAAGAAAGAGATGAAAATGACAAAGATTACAGCATCATGTGCAACGCAAAGAGAAACATAATGAGAATGTCGTTGCAATAAATGTGAGCTCATAGGTATAATAAAAAGAAAAAGTCCTCCAATATCAGCAGATAACATGACAGGCAAAAATCAGAATATATAAATACAGAGAAATAACAAAAGAAAAGGACAATGGCGATAGTGAACAAGTGTGAAAGAAATGAACAAGTACACAAAAGTGTCTTATATCATTACATATGTATAGACTTGTTCGGTCCACATCTATCGTGGTGAATGATTGATTAAATAAATATTGAATTATCTGGTGCCACAACAACAAAGGTCAGCACACCAAAAGATGTTAGTAAAATCATTTTTGTCTCATGAAAGCTATAAGATAATAAAAGTAAAATTGAGAAGGTATAAAGGTATGTGAATTAATAAAAAAAAAGTTGAAATGATGAAATCTCTTAAGACAGTGCACTTTTAAGGCACCTAGATCCTTCTATAAACTTAGAAATACCATTGCGGCGCAGATATACTCCCTCTCCGAGTAATCTAGAGAAGAGGTGATTTGTGCCGTCATCTTGATATTCAAAAGAAAAATCTCGTCGCCAAGACCGAGACAATCCACCAGCAAGTGTCGTACTGTAAGCAGGACCGAATGGTCATGACAGGAGGACAAGGTCTGCTTGCCCTATAGAAACTTGTTGTCAAACACCGTTTCCAAGCCTCAAAAGATATTAGGAGGCATCTTCCCATCCCCTTGGCCTATTATTGTAGACCCATGGAGAGATGAACCAGTCATTTCCAACATTTTCTGACCACTGCCAACTAGTCTTTCCTATGAGATTTGCCAGGCTTCTTTCACTTTTATATGAATTGTTGAGAGAAAATCTCCAAAGGGTAAAGTAATCAGCCTTTCAATAGCATGTGATGCAATACTCTGCCAAAATGTCTACCTTTCACCGGTTAGTCAAGCCTAGCCACCGGAGTACACAAAAACCCCGACTTTGGCTCTTTATAACTTTGGTCATATTCTACCGATCGGTATGAAACTTTGACTTTATATGTTTCCCCACTAAACTCTAATCTTGCCAATTGTCATCGAAATCCTGACAAATTATGATGAATGCGAAAAGTAGAAGTACGAGTCTTTTCTCAATCAGTATAGAAAGCGAGTGCCATTACAATACGCACAACGGTACTTTGAAGACAACAAATGCATCCACTCAGAAGGGCGCCATCATATAAACGCAACGCTTCTTTTTGGGTAACTTTTTTGTTCTTCCTTGCTATCGAGAATAATACGGGCGAACTCATTACGACTGACTTGAATAATGTTCAACAAGAACCTGGGCCGGGTCAGTGTTGGGTGGTACTGGAATCAGGTGCCCTTGCATAATTTTCACTTCATCAGCGGTGGCTCGTCCAAACCGAAGACTAATCAGTATGCGTATTAAATGACACTCGCTATCTACATTGATTGGGAAAAGATTCCTTCCTCTAATTTCCGCTTTCTTCATAATTTGCCAGGTTGCAGAGTAAAGCCTACGCCCCCCACCTTCCATTGTATTCCCTGACTTCCATATCCGCTCTCTGGTAGCTGAGCTTTACTTACCCTTTTGGGAATTTATCACTTTTTTTTTTCCCGTGATGCGTAGTATGTGGTTTGGTGGCCTGCAAAACGTAATTTTTGTACCACGACGATTAACTAGAGATATTCGTTCAAAAATCTCTTAAGGCAACGGGGTTTTCATGATTAAATCTTCCTTAATACTGCAATACGCTCAAGAAGTCACTAAAAATTGCATGTTTTTTTTTTGACACGAATGAAAATATCCTTAGAAATTATTAGAATTTCATATAATTCTCCAGTAAAAATTTACGACGCGCAAAGAACCACTGCACTCAATGTCTGGGAAATTAACTTCAAATCCAACGCCTACATCAGATTTAGAGCCATCACAGTAAACTAGAATAACATGGAAGCTTGCATTACGTATTCTGATATATCCTGTTTTCTTGGATTAAAAAAATTGACAAAATTAAACTTCTGGCATACGCCATGGAGGGCTGGAGGATATACGAAGGCAATATATTATAGTAGGTTAGATTATCCGCTCAAAACCTCTTATGCTCTGAATTAGTAAGGCATTTAGGGATAGCTTTTAAAGATCTAGGAGGTCAGTTACGCAGGACGAGACAAATAATGCTTTATTCATCCGTATGTCCGAAAGCCAACATGATAAAAATTTGGAATGTACAAAGAAAACTATTTTAAGAAATGAATGATCTGCTGTATTTTAAAGTAACCATTACTCTGAATTTGAATGATGGTTTCATCAACTTGTTAATGGCCAACCCCGAAACTGTCGTTTGGTGCGACCTACGTAATCTTTTTCTTCGTACTCCTTATTTTTTAATTTTCTAGCAGCATTCCTAAAGAGCAGCCTAGTATGGCTCAAATCTGTAGTGTGGTGATTCCTTTCAGTTAAAGGATGCCGCAAAATCGGGTGTTTATTTGTTCATGGTCAGACATTCTCACCATTTCACTTGCCCCTAATATAAGTAGCAGACAACGCCCCTAGAAGGGAAACTCGCCATTACGACCCTCATATATCACCGTCGTTTTGACGGTACGGTTGGTTGCTTTAGTAATCACGAGGAAATAGAAAATAACCTTATATTTGGTGTTGTGTATTTGCAGCAGTATAAAAAAAGTAGTAAAATTGAAAAAAAAAAAAAAAAACTTTAAAACCAAAAGTAAAGCTCTCTCTCTCTCTCTCTCTCTCTCTCTCTCTCTCTCTCTCTCTCTCTCTCTCTCTCTCTCTCTCTCTCTCAGAATAATGACTCTTACCGAGGAACGTTTGCGTCAGTGAATATAAGAGAAAGGTACAGAAATTAAGCTATGAATTGAAATAAAACGGTGTATTATTAATGAAGATGACTGGACTTGAATCGTATATAATGATAATCCTTTGAAATATTTTGCAAGAACATACAGAAGAGTAATTGATAAGAGTTGTTACCATTAGACGAAATGAATTTATGTATTCGTATTTCATGGGTTGTACTCGTAAAGATTTCTTCATAAAATATGATTATGAAAATTGGACGAGTTAATTAATAGATAACACCAAACAACGGCAAATAACAAATCTAAGTATGTGCCTTATTGTGCAGCAGATAAGTAGAAAAATAATTCAGTTTGTGATACAAGCAGGAAATTTGGCATTGTTCATTTTAACCCCCTCTTTTGAAAAATCCGGGTATCCACGCAAAATGTCAATATACCCATCACTTTTCAAGATGTGAATCATTGTTGAAATGAATACATCAATCATTATTCAGGCAAATGTCATCGTGTGTAGAAGAGTTAATTAAAGGTATCACCAGAGCTCCTACTACGATTTTTAGCATTGAGATGATGTCGTACAAAATGGCCGCCATGAAACATTTTGCTTGATAACTCTGAAACTATAAAAGATAAAGACAAGCCATTTTTATCTATGCCTACTACATTTATGAGGCCAGAGAATCTGTTTCTAGCATTTCCATTGGGGTATTATCAATATTCCATCTCGGAAAGGGACCCCATGATGCTACTGAAAAGCATACAAGCACAAGACTTTAATGGAGTATGATAACAAAGTATCTTATCACCGATCACTATGCATTGTTGGAGTATTTATATACCATCATTACTTTGTATTTTTATTACAAGAAAGAATAACGCCCTAGGCCAGAATGACTCAGTGGGACGAGAACAAATGTGGTGACAAAGATTTAAAAAAGAAATTTAATAAAAAAAAAAAAAGTACATATATGCAAGATTCAGCTATGCCCTGGGCCATTGAGATGAGCACATGCTTGCAGAAGCTGATATGAAAACTTCTCACCCCTCACATGCTCATCCCAAAAAGTGAATATTTTACCTTGTAAGTCTATACTTTTTCTGCTGGGTCCTTCATAGCTTTTTTTCAGATACTAGCCTTATGTAGACAGATGTCAGTTTAGCCTCTTTGTGGAAAAGGCTTGCAAGGAAGTAAAACTGGAGGTTGCATCTACCTGCAGCATGTTTGTTTAGTCGATTGTGCCAGCCTTCAGTGTCGTTATTGGTAAGCACAGACTGATTGAAAATACTCGCTGTGGACCCATGTTTTTCAAATATACTGCATTATAGTTTGTAACTGGGCTGTGGTAGCTTGGCGAGAGAGACGTTCAAACATGGGAACTATATTTGCCTCAGACAGAAATGGAAGGGATTTCACTTTACACAAGTATTTGTACGTCCTGTCATCGTGTGTGTAGGCATGCTGAAGACCAACCTCTTGAACCTTTATCAAGACAAAGAAATTAGACTTTGTACTGTACGAAAGTGGTAAAAACTGCTATTCGACAGGAATATATCAAAAGTCTGTAGGCAATTAAATTGACAAACCTTTCTCCATATAGCCTGTGACCAATGGAATACACATCCCTTGACCCTGTCTTTAGGCAAAACCTCAGGCAAAACTTTCTAAATTGCTGTCTCATAGTTGACTGTTATGTGTTGAACAGAAGGCTCATTTGATAGACTGGCTAAAAGTTCCTGGAAAACGTTTTGGTAATGATTATTTTTTTCTCCCAGGCATGATGGCAAACAATAAGAAGACTTGCTTTGCATAGTCCTCTACTCTCACAAAAACATTGACTGTCATCAGCTGCATAAATGAATGCTTGCATAGTTTAAGTGTGCCATCAGTGTACCATGACATTCCCTTGGTTAGATGTCCTATTTGCTGTCTTGTTGCTGTCTAGTGGCAATATTCACGAACTGATTCGTCACCTCTAAGAAAGTCTTCCGAAATATGAGCTGCATTGAGTTCAAAATTCAGTTTTTTGGGCTCTGTGGGTTCTTAAATTTTCTCTCTGTTTGTTTGTTGTTCTTGCCAAGTGCTCTGGCTTAGACAGACTAGGGCATGATGCATTTCCCATCTCTTGATATTGTTCACAATGCTGGGCTTCGCATCTGCACAGGTGCTTACAGAACATCTCCCATTGACAGTCTCTATGTGGATTCTGGCATACCTCCCCTTTCCATTCGCAGAGAGGAGTTGAGTTTGAGGTATTTAGCTAGGTCCCTTGCGGTGAGAAACAATCCTAACTATAAATATGTTAGGGCGCCTTTAGATCGGGCTCCTAACAGATCCAGAGTGCCCAAGCCTTTGGAAGTACAGCTGAAAAATGATGCTAGAGAAGTAGGCTTGTTAACAGCACAGATAGCAGAGGTGGGATATCCCAAGTCTCCCCCTTGGTGTAATCCACCTGTTAAAGTATGTTTTACGGCAGGAGGGAAAAATACCTTACCTAGTAGGGTAATGAAAAGTGAGTTTTTAAATCATGCTGCTCAACATCATGGGAAACATGTTTTTACAGATGGCTCCAAATCGGCTGCAGGAGTTGGAAGTGCAGCTGTGGTGGGGGATATTGTTATTGGAAGGAAACTCCCATCCTCTTGTTCAATATTTACTGCTGAGCTGTACGCAATAATTCTCGCAGTCCAACATATTTTTAAAAATGGCAACCAAAATAGTTTTTATACAATTTTTACGGATTCCAATAGTGTTTTACTCTCATTAAAACAAATTATGCCAGGCCATCATCTAGTACAAGAGGTGCAGGACTGGTTAGTACTTCTGCAATCTAGGAAGAGTATCAGTGTTCACTTCTGTTGGGTCCCTGCCCATGTTGGGGTGGATGGAAATGAACAAGTAGATAAGGCAGCAAAGGAAGCTTCAGGGCTAAGTAATCCATCCCCCTTTAGTATTCCTTACAAAGATCTTAAAAGTGAGATTCATCTTTACTGTAAAAATAAGTGGCAGGCTCGATGGTCTGAACTGACCACCAATACAAAATTGAAACACATCCACCCATTGGTGGATAAATGGTCATCTTGTAATGCTACAAGTAGGAGGGATACCATTATTTTAACTAGGCTGCGTATTGGCCATACACATGCAACGCACAATTATTTAATGAAGAGTGGGGAAGGGAGACAGGCCCCTCACTGTAATACCTGTCAAGTGACAATGGATGTTAAGCATATTTTAGTTGATTGTCCTGTTTTTAATCTTCAGAGGAGGACACATTTACTCCAGGACAAACCTTTGAGAGATATACTGGGGGAAAACTGTAATACCCTGAACTTGAGAAAATTTATACAAAGTATTGGGTTATATTACGAGCTATAATTGATTTTATTAATTTATTTATTTATTTTACCCTTTTAATCCTTATTTATTTCACATCTAGATTTTATTGTATGAAAGTGTTGCGATTGATATTAAAGGTTAAAATGGTACTAAATGGTGTGAGTATACAGATATTATGATTGAATGAATTTTGTTATATAGCGCTGAATGGCCTTTGATGCCCCAGTGCTTGGCTTAATGCCTAAATCCTATATTCAATTCAATTCATCCATCTCTTGTAGAACAGACATCTTGTGCTGCCAGTTAATTTGCCTGTAATATTACTTTAGTGGTGATAGCAGAATCTGTTGATGGTGGATGGTTGTGACATAAGTTGTTCTTTGCAAATTTTCTATTCCTTTGATTTACTAGTGTCTTGCATGGGTTACTTTTAGGGCAGACAGTACACTTCCAGTAAGTTACAGTTGATCGCTGCATTTTTTTGTTGTAAGTGTACTCATGACTGTCAACGAGCTTGTATCTACCATACTGTGTGCCCTTCTCAAAGAGCTGAAATGTAACTTCACTTTCTGGCAGCAGTTCAGTATCTTTTGGGCTGGGTTATCAAGTGAATCCTCTAGTTCCATTGGGAAGTCAGGTGGATCATCAATTGAAGACTCTTGTTCAACTGCAGGGACTTGTGGATCTTGGCTGTGTCGTTCACAGGATGGGAGGTTGGTTCATCAGTGAAGGTGCTAGTATTACAATCTCAATCAATGGAATTACCGGATACTTTTCCTGTGGTTCACTACCTTCAACTGTAGGTCTTTGCTTTTTCATTCAACTGGTCTGTAGACGAAGTTTTGCATGGAGGTGATCACTTTCCCATACATTTAAAGTATTCTAGAGACATTCCATCTGAATCTCCTATAAAGTGAAAGGAGAATGAAACGTAGTGGGTGAAGTATGAAGGAAGTATGAAGTAGAGTCATTTGAGTCACACTTAGATGCATATGATTACTGGACCTCAACTCTATTGGATAATGCAGTGAAATATATCCTAAAGACAAAGGGTAAATCAAGCAAGCCTGCAGTTTCCTGCTGGGTTCAAATCTGTGGCAGACTGGGAAGAATATAGACACTTTAAAGCAAAACCCTCTAGAACAACTAAAACAGCATACCTATGGGCCTTAGCCAAACAACGAAAACATATTAGAAAGGCCAGAAAGGAATCTTGGCTCCACTATATAAATGGTATTAATTCCAAAACGCCACAAATATTAGTATGGAAAAAGATTAAAAAGCTAAGTGGGAAATTTGCTCCATAACTTGCTCCTACTCTAAAACTCAATTATATCCTTATTTCAAAACCAGCTGATGTGGTAGATAAATTTGGCAACATTTTGCTAACATATCTATTTACAAAAACTACACCACAGTTCAATAAGATTCTCATCTTGAGTCAACAGTCCCTGGTGCAGATAACATTACATACAATATGATTAAACATCTGGAAAATGCCAAAATGTATCTCATGAAATACTCAATAAGGTGTGGGAAACAGGCACCATTCCCCCATCTTGGAAGATAACCATAGTAGTTCCAATTATTAAGCCAAACAAAGATCCATATCAGCACAATAGTTACAGGCTAATTTCGCTAACAAGCTGTTTGTAAATTGTTTGCGAAAATGGACAACTCTCGTCTAATGTGGCATTTAGAGAAAAACAGATTGTTATCTTCTGTTCAGTTCGACTTTAGGAAGAATCGTTCTGCCTTGGACCCATTATTGAGATTATCAAATCAGATTCAGGAGAGGTTTTCCAATCAATGCCAGACAATAGGAGTATTTTTTGATCTGGAGAAAGCCTATGATACGAAATGGCGATTTGGCATTGTTAAACGGCTTAATGAAATGGGAATTGGGGCAAAATGTTGAACGTTATCAACTCATTTTTATGTGACAGATAAAGTAGTGTAAGAGTTGGGAATAAGTTTTCTTCTTGTTATGAGAGAGAAGAATGTGTCCCACAGGGTAGCGTATTGAGTGTTACCTGCTTTGCCATTGCTATTGATGATATTGTGAAATCTGTTTCTGCTCCAGTTAGAGTTTCACTGTTTGTGGATGACTTCGCCATCTACGTCACCACATACGACGCTGTATCAGCTTGTAACTACCTGCAAAAGACAATAAATGCCATCTGTAAATGGACTTATGAACATGGTTTCCGGTTTTCTTCACGTAAAACCCTTCGGTTCATCAGATGTACTCTTGATGAAACTATTCCTAATTTGAAACTGAAGGATTGTCTTACTCCTTAGACGAAAGAAGTAAAGTTTTTGGGCATGATATTTGACAGCAAGTTAGCTTGGCATAGTCACATTGAATCTAAAAACAAAGATTAAAAAATCCCTTAATGTTTTAAAGGTGGTATCGGGATTCGACTGGGGAGCTGATAAGAAAAGTTTCCTGAAGTTGTATGACTCCTTATGTAAATCAAAACTGTAGACTATGGCTGTCAGGTATATTCATCTGCCAGCAAATCCAGGTTAAAAGAATTGGCCATAGTTCATAATATGGGGTTAAGAATATGGACAGGTGCTTTTATGATATCTCCTTTTGAGAGTATCTCCATTGACTCATGAAATAAAAGTTTTGGAATGTTTGAATGAGACGGTAATTCAGCGCCAAAAAGTTGAAGTAAAACCATCCTCTGTACCCCCATGGCTTATTCCCAAGATTTCCTTATGTTCTAAGAAAATTGACAAAAAGCAACAGCAAAAGCAAATTTTTTAGAGCATGACAGTAAACATGATGGGCAAATTAAGATTTACAATAATTGACCAAAATCTGATAATGGAATTGGGTGTGCAGTTGTGCTTGGGAATGAAATCCCCCTAGATGCTGACCCCTTGACGTGGGTAGGGGGCTTAGGGACCAGCAGCTGGGGCGTGATGCCTGGTGGGGTTGCTTTCTCACTGGTCCTTGGGGCCCAGCTGCTGATCCAACTAAATTAGTCAGAACTTTTTCTTCTTTCTGCAATTTTTTCATTCTTACTAAATCCTTCTCCTTCATGTAATTTTTTTTTTTTTTTTTTTGGATTAATTATGTGGAAATTTCCACCTTTGCTAAAATTTACTGGACCTGGTAAACAGAAGAGATATCATAGCTGGGACTGGGGTTTTATATCTGAAGCTAAATAGTGGGAACTGTGGCAGGACCATCAACTGCCCGATAATGTTCGGACCTGAGTGATATCAGGCGGAACTATTTTGCAGGGCTGGACCACGGATTCCAGGGGGGTCTAGTTTTGTGGATAGGACTCTCGGCATTCTGTCCGGTTTGCCCATAATGTGATTAGAGTGGGGATGATTGTATTCTGGTAATACTCTCAGTCCTATCAAGCGGGTTTGGCTTACACTTGGGCCACTCGAATTATGTTGTGCCATCCCCCTGTGGGGTAGGGTAGGGATGCGGACATTTGGGAGTCGGTTCTCACTTGTGCCATTAGTGGAAGAATAATCTCCATGAAAGGTTGATGATATCTTTTTAAGGTTTTCAGGTTTATTTATATATATATATTTTTTTTTTTTTTTTTTTTTTTTTACTTTGATCTTTATGGAATCAGAAAATAAAGATACAAGTACCCCTGGACCCTTTGATGGCGGTAAATCGGCACAGGTAACGACTACTGGAACCTCCCCTGACAACCTTCCTCTGGAAAAATCAAAAAAATCTTCCAGTGTAATTACACTGCAACCCTATGCTCCTGTACAGAGTAAAGGGAAATTAAGCAGAGACATGTTTGAAATTGGACCTGGAATATTTGAAAAGTCATATGAAAAGTATTTAACTTTAAATTTGGAAGAAGATGGTTATGATATTTTTGCTGTATATCGAGACATTGTGAAGTGTTGTGGCCGTGAGCCTAAGATTTCCCATGAAGGTAGAGGAAAGCTGACTGTGGAATCTACCTCAGCCAAAGAGACTGAAAAACTGAAAATATTATCACACCTTGGAGGAGTCAAAGTACAATGTGGAGCACATGCTTTTTGGAATCACTCCAAGGGAATGATATATGCTCCCCAACTGATGACATACGCCGAAGAAAAACTTGTAGAGGAACTAAAAGATCAAGGTGTAATAAGAGTTGAGCGAATGAAGAAGAAGGTAAATGGAGTCTTTGTACCACTTCCCAATTTGATTATTACATTTAATTCTACTAGATTACCTACTGTAGTAAAAGCAGCCTGGCTACATTTCAAGATTAAACAATATATCCCAAGACCGAGGAGATGTTTCCATTGCCAAGAATTTGGACATATGTTAGGGTCCTGTAGACAGAAACTGCAAGGCAAGCCAGCCATTTGTGTCAAATGCAGTGAACCAGAGCATGGCATATGTAATAATCAAGCCAGATGTATACATTGTGGAGAAAATCATCCATCATCTTCACTTAATTGTGATGTATACATCATGGAAAAAGAGATTCAAACTTTAAGGGTAACAGAACGTATCACATTTAGGGAGGCAAAAGAGAGAGTATCGAATCAATATGTTAGACCAGGAATATCCTTTTCCAGTGTCGCTGCCAACTGAAAGAGAAATATAAATGTTAATAAGGATAATTTGAATAAGAAACTGGTAACGACCCTTACTCGTGCCTCTTTGGAGGTGGCGCCAATTGTTGCTGGCGCTCCTTCCTCTTCGGAGGCTGCGCCAGTGATTTCTGGTGCTCTTGCCTCTCCGGAGGCTGCACCAGTGATTTCTGGTGCTTTTTTTTTTACCTGCCTCTTCGGAGCTGCGCCAGTGATATCTGGTGCTCCTGCCTCCTCGGAGGCCGTGCCAGTGATTTCTGGTACTCCTGCCTCTTCAGAGGTGGTGCCAGTTGATTCTGGCACTACCACCTCTTTAGAGGCAGTGCCGGTGGTTTCTGGCACCATTGCTTCTATGGAAGCAAAACCAGTGATTTCTGGTACACCTTCCTCTGTGGAGGCTGTGGAGGGTATACCTGGCACTCCCACCTCTCTGGAGGATGTACTAGCTATAAATGCTTTGGAGGATGCACCAGTGTCCAATCCTCACACCCCTCTTCAGGCGACACCAGCTTTGTCTGCTGTTCCTGAGACTGATAACCCTCTAAAAAGGAAGGCAGCCCTAAACAATCGGTCCCTTTCCAGAAAAAAAGAGCAAGGTTGTAAGCTGAAAGCTCTTAAAAGAGGCTCTAATGTAACAGCCTCTAAAGGAAAATAAAATTCATTAATTTTCTCCAGTGGAACTGTCAGGGATTGAGAGCTAAATGGGAAGAGTTAAGGCTGCTCATATTAGAAGTGTCTCCTGTTTGTATAGCTCTGCAGGAGACCATGATTGGTAATAATATGTGCCCCAGCCCACGAGAGTATACATCCTATCACTCCAACCTATAATTTAAATGTTGGAAGCCATGGTGGTGTTGTTTTGTATGTTCGAAATGACACCCCACAAAATCCTATTATTATTCAATCAGCATTGCAAGTGATTGGTGTGCAGATCCATTTGCAAAGAAAATATACAGTATGCTCTCTCTATCTACCACCTAACGAAGTCTTCCCCATCAATGAATTCAAATCTCTTATTCAACAGTTACCACGTCCTTTTCTGATTTTGGGAGATATGAATGGAAAAGAACCCTCTTTGGGGTGATATCATCACCAATCAAAGAGGAAGGTGCTTAGGTTCCATCATAGAAGATGAAAATGTGGGGATCCTCAACTCTGGGGAGTCTACGCATTTTCATGTTCAAACAGGCACGTTATCAGCAATTGATTTATCTATATGTAGTGATGACTGTCTTATTATTGACTTTACTTGGAAAGCTATAAAATGATAGATTTACCAGTGACCATTTTCCAATAGTGGTGAGTGTAGCATCAAGTCCTCCATCTTCAAGGCTACCCAAATGGAACATTGGTAAAGCTGATTGGTCAACGTTCCAGGAGCACAGCTCAATAGATGACTCTGCTGATGACTTTCCCTGTGTAGATGACGCTCTTGACTTTTTGAATACAATAATGTTCTCGGCTGGTCTTCAATCTATACCTAGGACTTCAGGCAAATTTGTCCCGCCGACCAGTTCCCTGGTGGACTCGTAAATGCCAGGAAACCCATAGAACTATGAGATCTGCCTTCACCAGATACCGCAGACGAAAATGTGAGTATTATCGTGTAGAATTTCGAAAAGCGAGAGCTCATTTTCGCTTGGAAATCAAAAAAGCACGAAAAGAATCTTGGACAATTTTCATATCTTCACTAAATTCAAAAACTCCTCTGACCCTAGTTTGGAAGAGAGTTAGAAAAATAGCAGGCAAGTTCACTCCTTGTCAACCTCCAGTTATCAAGGTGAATGGTTGCGAGGTAGCAGACCCCCAGTTAGTGGCAAATGAGTTTGCTAATCATTTTGCTAATGTTGCTAAGAAAAATGATGATAGACCCTATTCAGCTCAAAGACGGATAATGGAACAGGTCGAAATTGATTTTAATACCTCAAGACATGAGCAGTACAATGCTCCTTTTACGATTAGAGAATTTGAATCGGCCTTGAATAAATGTAATGAATCAGCTCCTGGACTGGATGATATAACATATTCAATGATTAAGCATACCCCTGAAAATACCAGACTTTTCATATTAAGCTAATTAACAGAATTTACCGAGAACATATTTTCCCCAAGCTTTGGGAGAAGTTAAAATTACTGCCATTTGTGAAACCTAGAAAAGATCCGTTCAAGACAGAAAAATTATCGTCCTATTGCATTGACATCTTGTTTGTGTAAGATCATGGAAAAAATGGTGAACACACGATTGATGTGGTACTTGGAGAGAGGTAAATACCTTTCGCCCTGCTCAGTGTGGTTTTCGGAGTATGCACTCCACAACTGATGTATTGGTACGAATGGAATCTTCAATATGTGAAGCTTTTGCCAACAAACAGCATCACATCACCGTTTTCTTTGATCTAGAGAAGGCTTATGATACAACATGGAGATATGGCATTTTGAGGGTCCTTTATGAATGTAACCTGAGAGGCAATTTGCCCCTGTTTATTAAGGCTATTTAAAGAATAGGATATTTCAGGTTCAGGTCGGAGCAACATTGTCAGATGTGTTCAATCAAGAAGAAGGAGTACCACAAGGAAGTGTTTTAAGTGTAACCTTGTTGCGCCGTTGGTAATCAATGGGGTTTCTAAAATAATTCCCCCAGATATAACCTATACCCTATTTGTAGATGACCTGTCAATTTCCTTTGCAGCATCAAGGATGGCAGTGGCTGAACGCCGCCTTCAGCTCTGCATTGATAATATAGTAAAATGGGCTGAGGTTAATGGTTTTAGATTTTCTCCCAGTAAAACGATAACTATGCACTTTTGTCGTATAAGGGGAATACACCCTGATCCAGATCTATTCATTCATAGGCAGAGAATTCCTTGTGTTGGTGAAACAAGGTTTCTTGGTTTGATTTTTGATAGTAAGCTGACTTGGATTCCACATCTGAAATATATTAAGGCAAAATGCTTGAAAGCAATGAATTTGCTGAAAGTCGTGTCTCACACTTCGTGGGGTGCAGACCGAACTCAGATGTTGAGATTATATAAAGCCTTGGTCTTTTCAAAATTAAGTTATGGGTGTGAGGTGTACACTTCTGCGAAGCCAAATAGCCTTAAAATGCTCAACTCAATTCATCATGGAGGAATACGATTATGTACAGGAGCATTTAAATCATCTCCCACCGAGAGCATGCTTGTAGATGCTGATGAGGTGCCACTGGATCTTCATTACAAGCGTCTGCTGGTTCGGAGCTGGTATAGATTCCAGAGGCTACCTAGGTCTTTAACCAGCATTTGTATGAAAAATGAAAGGCATTGGCAGTTTTATGAAAATCACCCCAAGCAACCTCATCCATTTGCTTTTAGAGTAAATTTTATTGTCCGTGAATTAAATATGCCAAGAATCGAGATTTTACCAGCAAAATATTCAGTTAGTCCCCCCTGGAACTTTCCAGAGGTAAAATTTTGTAGATATTTTAACTTTACCAAGACAGAATTGTCCAGTGAGGCCATGCGGTCAATATTTTTAGAACATTCCGTGCAACATGATGACTCCATTGCAGTTTTCACGGATGGCTCAAAGTCAGATGCTGGCGTCGGCTTTGGTGTAGCCTTCCCTGATGTAGAGAGAAGTGGCAGGTTATCATCTGTTGCATCGATTTTTACAGCAGAACTATATGGAATTTTAAAAGCTTTAAAGGAATTTTAATTCGGAATGAAAATAATTTTATTATATATTGTGACTCAAGAAGTGTTCTTCAGTCACTGGAAATTTTTAACCCTTTAAACCCTCTGATTTTAGATATATTGGAATGGCTGCTTTTACTAAAAAGAAGAGGGAAAGAAATAAAGTTCTGTTGGGTGCCTTCCCATGTTGGGGTGGCTGGGAATGAGAAAGCTGACCAACTTGCAAAGTCTGCAGTCAGCTCCTCAGAACCCACAAGATGCCTACTACCATATCGGGATTTGTATTCCTCTAGTAGGTCAGAGAGTTAAAAAATGTTGGCAGTCCCAGTGGGAGGATATTTTAAATAATCAAAAAATGCGTAGTATCACGTCATCAGTGTCTCCTTGGTCATATCCGTATATGCCAAGGAGACAAGAAACGATGTTGTGCCGATTGAGGATTGGACATACAAGACTCACCCATGGGTTCTTGATGTCTCGTGAAAATCCTCCGTTTTGCGAGAACTGTACTGTGCCCTTGACTGTGAGACATTTGCTGGTTGAATGTCCCAGATTCTTGAATTTGAGACATAGGTTACTGTCTTGGGGTCGTGACAGAGTAGGTAATTTTATCCTAGCTACAATTCTTGGAAAGGATTGTAATATAGAGCAGATATATATTTTTATGAGGGAGGCGGGCCTCCTTAACCAAATTTAAATTATACATAGATTGTCTATGTAAGAACTTATATATGAACAAAATTTTTATATAATATATTTATAGATCTTTTTATATGAAGTTTATAAAAAATTTAATTTTTTTATATTTAATTTATTTCGGTGTCAATTACCCAGATGTTGTGACGCCAGATATAATACACAATCAATCAATCAATTGGGAATGAAATTTACGTAGGAAAATTGCCGGAGTCGGCTTCCATATTAACTGCAGAGTTGTCAGCTATATTTACAGCTTCAGAAATTACTTACAACTCGAGCAAGAAAAATTGTGTAGTATGTAGTGATTCAAGAAGTCTATTAGATTCATTAAAGCAGTTGTATACAATTCATCCTTTGGTACATAAAGCCCAGGAGTGGCTCTTTTGGATTTCATATCGCAAGAAATCAGTTTTTATTGACCAGTTTTATAAAAGATTTTAATCGATTCATGTATTCATTCATTTGATTCATTTCGTTCAGTCACATACCACTGCAGCGCTGAATGTCCTTTACAGGTCCCAGAGCTTGGGCTATTCCCTAAATTCCATAATTTAATTAATCAGTCAATCAATCATAGTGAATAATGCAGTGACTAGGAAATAAGAATCTTATACTTTTGATATGTATGGGGGATAAAAAACAATAATGGTATACTATATATTATATATATATATATATATATATATATATATATATATATATATATATATATCACAGGAAAACAGCAGTTATTCGAGATAATTTCACTAGGAAGCAAGGGAGACGTCTTCTGGTAATTTAACAAAGCTTTATTGAGCGACGTTTCGGGGTCCAGCCCCATCATCACGGCTGTAAAAAGGATTAATGCACATAAAACATAATAAAGACTCATCCTAATAACCATCATACATTTAAAATTCACAGAAAACCTACTACAATGCTAAGAAAATTACCATCTCAAGTGAAGGGAAGAAGACGAGTGAGTGGAAGAAGAAGGAAAGGTCCCAATTAAATATGGTTATGCCAGGTAAGAAGGGTAGTGGTAGTTTGGTTGTTTAATTTTGGAAATATTGTTTTTATGGAGAGCGATTTAAAGACAGCGAGCTGTTGAGGAGAAGAAGCCCGTGTAACGATTTTAAAGTGTTTGTATCTTATATTGAATTCGCATTTCTTTGAATGTCCGAGAATGTTCGAGAATTCTGGTGAAGATAACCAGACACCTGTTCTATAACTTACCTACCTGTGGCAGTCAATGCTGACTTTAAGAAGCCTACGTGAGGCCCCGACATAATTTCTGAAACTAGTTTTGGGACACAAAAATAAATAGACTGCTCAGTTTTCCTTTATATCTAAGTAAAGACCCAATAGTTAATGGGCTTCTTACGATTAGTTGACCTTTTAAATGGCTGGACAAATTTAATATAAAATACAAACACTTTAAAATCATTGCACATGCTTCTTC